>NC_043001.1:19437645-19475145 GCF_006345805.1 Octopus sinensis
TCGGCCCGGGGCTATTGTAGAAGATACTTGCCCAAAGTGCCGCGCAGTGGAACTGAACCCCAAAACACGTGGCTGCAAAGCGAACTTCCTAACCTCACCACCATGTCTGTGTCTATAACAGATGCAACTAACGCAAGACTCTCTACAGTGGAGTGACACTCTCAACCATTCGACGATACCTGCTCTAATATCTACCGAACTACGGCCTACTTTATTAATAATGCTTATGTTATTGGAAGGAGGGAAATGTGTGGCAGTTGACCCAGACAGGATTTCAACGCACAGTCCCGAATGAAACAAAGCGGTTTGAGTTCATCTTTGATGTTTCTGCCAGTTTATCGACCTGATTAAATAATTAATTATTAATTAATATACTAAGTTAATTAGCACCATCATCTATGCATTAACAATAATTTTTGCCTGTTGTTTGTGTTTTAATCTCGTATAAAATTCACAGGTCTGTAGCATATGACTAAATTAGCCACAATACTAAGAGGACTACCGTTTGTACATTTACAGAGTGTTCGGGATAAACTTGACAGTCTTTTACGTCTTCTTTCTTCAAGAACAATTTGATGTATTGGTGAACAGTCGAGGGCGTTGGAGGGCATAAAAATTAAAGATCTTTATGAGAAAATGTTAGCTGACATAGCGAACTTAAAACCATATGAATTTTGGAAAAGAAGTTACCTGTATCATGATGGTTCGCGCCGACATCATGACTGCTGTTCAATGTTCTGTGAACAATGTAAAGAAGGCTGAAAGACGTGATATGGATACCATCAGTGGCGGACTGGCCAGGTTGCCAGTTTGCCCGATGGCAAGTGGGCTCTTGTGCCATTAGAATCCATATATAGGGACCCATGTTAGTATCGAACGGGCCCATCTCGCTTCAAGTTTGAGAATGTTTTATTCACTCCTGGAAGAATGCTTTAGTTATTTCAGCCTAGCTGTGTTTGTAGACATCTGAATAGAATACTTTTAACAAAACAAAACAAAAATTAAGCGCAGGAGTGGCCGTGTGGTAAGTAGCTTACTTACCAGCCACATGGTTCCGGGTTCAGTCCCACTGCGTGGCACCTTGGACAAGTGTCATCTACTATAGCCTCGGGATGACCAAAGCCTTGTGGGTGGATTCGGTAGACGGAGACTGAAAGAAGCCCGTCGTATATATGTGTATATATATATATATATATATATAACCAATGTAAAGAAAGCTTTCGGGGGGAAGTCTGGATAATGTTTGACTTCCCCCCCCCCATGTAGATGGTTGGATGGATGAATGGATGGATGAACCACAAACACACAATTACACACGCACATACACATACACACACACATACACACACACACACATACATACACACATACACATACACACATACACATACACACACATACACACACATACACGCACACACATATATATCAAATATCAAATAAAGGTGGTGAGCTAGCAGACACGTTAACGCGCCGGGCGAAATGCTTAGCGGTATTTCGTCTGTCGTTACGTTCAAATTCCGCCGAGGTCGACTTTGCCTTTCATCCTTTCGTGGTTGATAAATAAAGTACCAGTTTCGCACTGGTGTCGATGTAATCGACTTAATCCCTTTGTCTGTCATTGTTTGTCCCCTCTATGTTTAGCCCCTTGTGGGCAATAAAGAAATATATATATATATCAAATATCTGGACACTCTCTCTCTCTCTCTCTTACTCTTTTACTTGTTTCAGTCATTTGACTGCGGCCATGCTGGAGCACCACCTTTAGTCGAGCAAATCGACCCCAGGACTTATTCTTTGTAAGCCCAGTACTTATTCTATAGGTCTCTTTTGCCGAACCGCTAAGTTACGGGGACGTAAACACACCACCATCGGTTATCAAGTGATGTTGGAGGGACAAACACAGACACACAAACTCACACACATATATATATAAATATATATATATATATATACATGTATACGATGGGCTTCTTTCAGTTTCCGTCTACCAAATCCACTCACAAGGCTTTGGTCGGCCCGAGGCTATAACAGAAGACACTTGCCCAAGGTGCCACGCAGTGGGACTGAACCCGGAACCATGTGGTTGGTAAGCAAGCTACTTACCACACAGCCACTCACTGGTTCTCATATAAAAATTTTAAATGGATTCTCCTTCCAAATAATGCATATATGAAGCGCAAAACACAGAATCTAACATACTGCATAACTTGCCCTAATTGCGAAGGGAACTATATTGGCGAAACCAACAATTCCCCTTGCCGACTTGCAACACTCCATAGACAACACATCATACATAAGAGTTATGTAAGATTCCGCTGAGCAAGCATCTGAAAATACGCAGAAGCAGCAGATTCAAAATCTTTTCTTTCTGCAAATGCCCAGGAGATGATCCAAAATGCCGGAAGGCAATGGAACTACATTTTATATAAAAAAATTTTTACTTGAGCTAAATGTGTAAAAATTATATCTATGAAAATATAAGAAATCCTTATTAAAAACTTAGTTACCAGGATGAACTAAACAAGATTAACTCTAGATATTACCGTTAACAATATTCTTCATTACTATTACTAAAATAACTGGAAAAATTCATTTAAACAGTCAACACACAACACACACACATACACACTCTCACATACATACGCTTAAACGCAGGCGCAGATACAAACACACACATACATACATACATACATACATACATACATACATACATACATACATACACATACATACATACACACTTACTCACACACATACCTACATACATTTAAACGCCTTTCCAAATAATTCTGTAGATTCTATTTCTCTACTGCTGGGCAATACGACGACTGATCAAAAATATTTTGTCAGTCACACAATAACTAAAAGAAATTTGTTGCAATTGATGAAAAAACAGTGTCTTCTTTCACCTGTCATCAATTTCAATCATCTCAGAAAAGCACACCTTTCTGTCTTTCTTTCTTCCTTCTGTCCTTTCTTTCTTTTTCTTTAAAAACTCACTATACACACATTTATACACAGATAAGCATACACACACATATATAGATTCAAAATGACAAAGAGCATCTCAAATAACCACCCGCATAACACCCTCTTTCTAAACCCCAAGAAAATAAATTCAAACTAGTTTTTTTTTTCAACCAACTCACATATCTATTATATAAAATCCGTTCTGTCTGTCTGTGTGTGTGTCTTCTAGGATCTCGGGCATCCTCCATCCGATTGCGCTCAAATTTGATGTATAGATACCGACGGTATCACGGCGTGTATAAATCTCGAAAAAATTACAAAAATCGATTCCAGGTGAGAATGCGATCGATAAAGCCGTGGGAACGTGTATTGGTACGCTCAAGTACATCAGCTGTTGCTATCGATACTAAGTGTACGCGAGAAAAATGCACGCGCAGTTTGCGCAAAAAAAGCCGGTTGGTTTGAAATAATGCCACAAAATGTAGTATATTTAAGAGACCAAAAAAGTAAGATGCAAAAGAGATATTTTCTCCAAACTTGGCATGAAGGAAGGAAAGACTATTTGGTAATATTTCCGTTCGTTGTATTTCTGTTAAATTTTTGATGTGTGTCTGTGTGTGTGCGTGTGTTTTACTTTTTACATGTTTCAGTCATTAGAATGCGGCCATGCTGTGGCACCGACTTGAAAAAATTTTAGTCGAATGAATCGGCCCCAGTATTTATTTATTTATTTATTTATTTATTTATTTCTCAAGGAGTTTTTTTTTTTTTTTTGCCTTAACTTCGTTTAACAAAACCAAAAATTTTAATGAAATAAAGGCATGCTTAATTATTTTTTAATGAAAAGAAAACACTGATTGCTTTTTATTCAGCAGATATGATTCAGCACCGTCCTTTGGACGAGGGGACGTTTTGCTCGTACTATATAAAAGGTATACATTTTCTATAAGAAATCATTCGTGGTTAATCCCTAAAAGGTAAGCAAGTTTCTTATCACACAGCCACGCCTGCGCATTTCTATAATAATAATACGCAGTATGTGAAGTGTTGGTCACGCTAGGAAGAGCAGAGTAAAACAACAGTGGGGAGTGAGTGACTGTCAGAGGCGGTAAAGGAAGCAGACACCGTTCAAAAGTGTTGCTCTAAAGACGTTGGTAGTTTAATCAAAATAAAATAGTTTTTTATCCAAATCCTAACTACCTCCTTTATCTTAATATATAAAATCTGTACACCGCTCCAGACAATCCATCCATCCATACATACATACATACATACATACATACATACATACATACATACATACAAACATACCGTAAATCTTCGAGTATAGTCCGCCTTGAGTATATTACGCAGGGGATTACCTCTGAAAAACCTAAACCTTGTGTATAATACGCACCTCTTCTCCAACTTGAGTCAACCCAAGGTGGTGAATTGTTTTTTGTTTGTTTTTTTTTCCTTTTTTCTCTTTTTATCGCAAATTGTATTTAGTTTATCAGTTTCATACACCTTGTCACCCAATGCCATCCTCAAAATTGACCTTAAGAATGCCTTCAACTCCAGCACCCGCGATGGTGTCCTCAGTTCAGTAAGAGAGAAGGTTCCACAACTCTACCGCCTCGCATGACAGGCTTATCGGGAGTCCTCCTCTCTTTCGATGACCAAATATTTACCTCCACCTAAGGAGTCCAACAGTACACCCACTTAGGCACGCTCTCTTCGCACTGGGCATTGATGACATCACCAAGATGGCCGTCGAGCTAGACCTCAACGTCTGGTTCTCGACGATACTTCTTTGGGGGAGGGGACTCCGGACAGGGTTCTCATCATTGCTTGCATGATGGTTGGGGAGCTTGGTCGCCGGAGTATTCTAGTAAACAGCTCCAAATGTGAGCTCTGGTTCCTCAACCATCCGGTTTCTCAACATCAACCAACTGTTGACCTTTTAGCAGAGTCCTTCCTTTCCATTGCAGTCCCTCCACCATCGGCTTCGTGCTCTCTAGGTGCCCCAATCACTGACCTTGCTTTTGAGTCCATCTTCCAGTCGAAGGTGGCTGTCCTTGAGCAATTGCTGAAAAATATTGAAGCCATCGAACCCCATTAAGGTTTTTTCATACCTAGGGATTATCTCTCGATCCCTAATCTTCTATTTTTACTCAGAGTCAGCTCATCTTACCGATTGCCATCGTGCCTCCAACGCTTCGACAACCTAATCTTTGAGAAACTCGAATGCTTAGTCAATGTCAGACTCTCTCTAATGTCCCGCAATCAGACTGCTTTTCCCAAGCGATTTGGAGATCTTGGTCTTCGTAAGTGTTCATCCATCTCTCCCCCTGCTTCCACCTATGCCTGCTCCACTCTGATGAGCAACATCCTCACCGCTCCAACATGGACCAGTTCCTTCAGGGAGTTGGATGAAGCTCTCCAACACTGGAGGGAATTGGGCCTGACTGCGTCTGAGAAGATGGAGGACTGTCGTAGTTAGAAAGCTTGGGACAACATAATTTCGAGGGCCATTTCCCTTATGCATGGTTTGTACCTTTAATTGTATGATGTTGTTTGGGCCCATTTTTGCTATTTGTGAGTTTTTATTACCCATATTTGCAACCACTCTCTCGTCGTATACAGAGTTATTAACTGCATTTGTTTGGTATTTCCCCAATAGTTTTCTATTTAGTTTTGTGTTATTTAATTTGTGTGGTACTCTAGATTGTGGGATGTCGTGTATGCTAATTTTATATCATGTCTGTTGATGATTTTGCGATATTTGGAAGATTTTAAGAAGTGCCTATCTAATGCTGCGAAGAATTCTAGGCCCAGTTTGGATTTCAATTGAGAATTGAAGATTGGATTAAATTAAATAATTCCATCGGTTATTTTCCCATTTCTTTTAATATAACTATTGGATTTTTTTGTGTGTATTCTATTGTTTTGTTATTGTTATTAACATTGATGTTTAACGGTGCGATTCTTTCTGACTTTAGTTGTGGTTTCGTGGTGTCTGTTTTATATCAATTGCTATTAGTGTTATGGTTTTATATTCCTCTTTTGGTCCCTATAATATTTACTATTTTTCTAGGTTTGTTATTTTGTGACTACTTCTATGATTATCCCCACTATTAATAATGCCCTCTGGGTAATTGTGCCTTCTCTATCTTGTTATGTATACATACTATTTTATCTTTATATCCCACTCTAGCCAATGCTAGGTTGTAATATTTCGCGTGCATATCATTTGTGGATTGTCTGGATATTCTATTACTCACGCTCCTAGAGATGCAACGCAGTATATGTTCCAGGTGATTGGATCCTCGGCTCACATATTTTAAGCTCTCCGTTGACTTATGGAATGGTTCGAATTTACCATCAATAAGGCTGAGCTTTACGTCTAGTAATTTCACCACTTTGTGATTTTTTCTATTTCAATTTCCTGTCCAAAGTTCTTAAAGAATTTAAAGAGTTTCTTCTTGTATCCAAAACAGACTGCTATTCTTACAACATTATCAGATTCGTTTTCGTATATGATTTGCAAGATTCTTGATGTGAATTCGAGTGTTTAAACATTCTACTGTTTTTCGAGAGGGTCATCATGCAAATAATAAACACAGGCACTGGTGCTATTTAACTTTTTTATAATTATTATTATTAGTTAATTCGTTAACGTTAAACCAGTTAACTAATTGACTATTTGATTAATAGTGCGATCAATCAACCAGCTTAGTCAAAGTTCTTCCGTCATCATTCGCTACCTTGTCAATGTCATGCCCTCTCTGCCCCATACCTGTTTCAAAACACGAAAACAGAAATTTCCTAAAACAGACCTATTGTGGCAAATAGTTCGTGTCATTTCCATAAGATTGTCATTAAGACTTATGTCGACATAGTCTTTTCCTTCCTAGTCGTACTTCCACATTCATGAGAAGTTAGATTTCATTCCCCAGATATTTTTTACCTACACGCCATTTGAACTGGCTTTCCCGGTCTTTTTTAAGCTATCTGCTACCATAAATAATCAACTTTCCAGTTACGATGGGCTGTTATTAAGATAAAATACAAATTAACAGTAAGGGAACACCACTGTCGATACAATAAAAGGAGTTTTTTTATCATTTATCTTCATTCATTAAGGCGTAGAATTCACTGAACACTTATAGGCAGGGCTTTAAAAAAATCAAATAAATATGACAAACCCTCATATAAAAACTATTTACCCTTTTTTTTATTTTTATTTTTATTTTTTCAGACTCAATTTGACTGCAAATCAAAGATGGCGATATCAATCCCTTGTCAAAAGAAGAAAAAAAACACTAAGAAACACGTAAATTTTTTAAATGTAAAAAGAAAAATCCTTCATATTTACGGTCCGTCAATTCTTTTTATCTGAATTTAGTAAATTTCTCTAGCAATAGTCTGTGGGGGTGGGGGCTTGTGTGTGTGTTCAAATATTTGTTTGTGGAGGCGCAATGGCCCAGTGGTTAGAGCAGCGGACTCGTGGTCGTAGGATCGCGGTTTCGATTCCCAGACCGGGCGTTGTGAGTGTTTATTGAGCGAAAACACCTAAAGCTCCACGAGGCTCCGGCAGGGATGGCGGTGATCCCTGCTGTACTCTTTCACCACAACTTTCTCTCACTCTTACTTCCTGTTTCTGTTGTACCTGTATTTCAAAGGGCCGGCCTTGTCACTCTCTGTGTCACGCTGAATGTCCCCGAGAACTGCGTTAAGGGTGCACGTGTCTGTGGAGTGCTCAGCCACTTACACGTTAATTTCACAAGCAGGCTGTTCCGTTGATCGGATCAGCCGGAACCCTCGTCGTCGGAACCGGCGGAGTGCTTCCATTCCATCCAAATATTTGTTCGTATATTTAAGATCGAATCAGCAAGCAAGCGAATAATTTACTAAAAAAAATTAATAGATGACTAATGAATAAATGTTCAAAGTTCATTAACGGAATAGTGCAAACAATCAGAATTTGGTGAGGTGCGGTTATGTACTGCCGAGCAATGGTTAGAAATAACGATCGTTTGTAACCCATCGCATGGTACCATGTACGAACATTGGAGTGGAGTCCATTATGGCGCAACGCTTAGTGTTCATAATAGTTTATGTAAAGCTTGTACAGACAACGCGCAGCCATACAACAAAATGGCGTAATCCGCTTTATCTCGATTAATGTTTCGTCGTTTGGTAGTCGAAGAGTGAAACGCCTCTGAGATACACCGTTTCATAAAAGGTTTTGCCTCATTTCAGTAGACTCCATACAGAAAGTTCATAACAATTTATGTCTCATTGTAGGTTAGCAAGTACCGACATTGCTTGGCCGTACGGAGAGTTAAGAGATTGCATACCAATGTAAAACGAGTTGTCGGTTCGTTGGAGTGCAGTTAATGTGAAAAGTTGGACTTTCTAGGAGTTGTAATATAAGTGGAGAAGGAATTGGAAGGGAAAATTATGGAGGAGAGTAATTAGACGAGTGGAAGAAAGTGTTGTATTGTCGTTCCCCAGATGATGTTGTTGTTGAAAAAAAAACTGGATGGTATGTCACCACGGGTTTGAAAGAAAACTACGAGGGAGTTTTGTAGGTTAGAGAAGGAAAAGTAAGCGTTTTGGATATAATACAAGAGTAAAAAATAACATTAAAGCATTTTAACGTGAATGCAATTGTAGATACACAAACATCTCTCTTCTGGGTAACAAATGCCCCGAAAAGAATCTGGTTTGGAGAGTCAATAGACACCAACAGGACGAAAAAATATTCAAGATTTGATGCGCCCAGTGCACCTCGTGTAGACACAGAAAAGAGTGTAGTGATGTAATTGGAATCCTTCTGGGACAGGGATGTACTTGAAGACTTGGAGTTTGACAGACATTTTATGTGGACAGAGGAAAGTATCACTCTCTTAGAGAGACATTATTAAGAAGGTTTTGTTGTGTTTTTTTTCTTTCGCTTAAATCGCACTTGCAGCTTTGTCTATTTACTTTTTTTCCTTTTGCCTTTTCTATCTGATACTTACTTTGCTCCTTTAGGTTCCAGATGAACTAAGATAATAAAGTACAACTACACTGTTTTCTGTATCTACACGAGGTGCGCTGTGCGCATCAAATTTCGGGGCATTTGTTACCCAGAAGAGAAATGTTTGTGTATCTACAATTGCATTCATGTTAAAATGTTTTAATGTTATTTTTTACTCTTGTATTTCACTTTCCGTGATTTCATTTGCCTAAATAACTATAATTAACTTTAATAGTTGTCCGACAGAGGATTTTGTAGTATTTGTGGACTGTAGTAGAGGCATGAAACTTTTAGTAAAATTATTACAATATGAAGTGCGGTTTTGTCAAATAAACTCTTATCTAAAGATAAATTAAAGACTCGTCTATTAATGTTAATTGTGATAAGATTAAGGATTTATCTAACAAATTTCCTTGCTTGATTAATGGAATGGGCAGTATTTGCCAGTGTGTAAATTCATTATGATATCTACTTTTAGATTTGTGTTAATTGTTATTCTAACTAACCACATATTTTAATTAGCTTTTCATTCGCTTCTATTTTTATCCATGTCATATCTTTTTCTATTATACTTTATCCTTAAACTATTATCTTTATATAGTTTTATGTTGGTTTCCATTACTTATGAATATGTTTAGAAAATACAGATCCTCTTGCTCTACTATTTCCATCTCTTCAAAACTATTCATAGATACATTAAAGGGTTCCTCTCCATTACTCTTTAACCACAAAGGATAATTGTAAAACAATAGCTATTTTCCGGTATTCCCATCGCCTCTCTTACACGACTTGCCGAACTCTATAGCTTAGCAATCTACTGAAGTGTATGAAGCTACAGTTAGCTTCATACACTTCATAATTGGACCATTTAACAGCAGAACTACTACACTTCCATTACTTTGAAGTGGTGGCTGACCCAGTTCATCGGTAAACAGAACCTAATATATTTTGTTTGTTGCTTGTTCCTTCTCGAGCCATCCCTGGCTCAAAAGGGCCGGTTTCCCGGCTTCCTTGGTATATAGGTTCCCCACCTGGACGGGACGCCGGTCCGTCGCAGGTGAGTTGCAAGATGCAGGAGGAAAGAGTGAGAGAAAGTTGTGGCGAAAGAATCAGCAGAAGTTCGCCATTACCTTCTGCCGGAGCCGCGTGGAGCTTAGGTGTTTCGCTCATAAACACACACATCACCCGGTCTGAGATTCGAACCCGCGATTCCTCGACCGCAAGTCCGCTGCTCTAACCACTAGGCCATGTGCCTCCACTGTATGTATGTATGTATGTATGTATGTATGTATGTATGTATGTATGTATATGTATGTATGTATGTATGTTTGGATGTATGTAACTGTGTGTGTGTGTATGTATGTATCCTCAATAAAATATTCCAGACACATGTCCCTTATTGCCCGGTCTGAGATTCGAACCCGCCATCCCTCGACCATGAGTCCGCTGCTCTAACCACAATTTGTAATTCACTTTCCATGGTGTTTATTATTCTACATTTTTAGGGTTTGGGGTGAAGTTCTTTTTGCATTGTTTCAATGATATGTATAGTTTGCATTGGTTGAACCGTTCTATGCGGTCTTCTAATTTTAATTGTGTAACCAGATGCTTTGCTTCATTGTTTACTTATAAACAATGAACTAACTTGTACGTTCAGGGGTGAATCATTTCGAATGTAACAGGACCTTAGTGTTCAAGATAGTGATCATACATATATGCGCTTATCCATGTATACATATATGCACACACTCATACGCACATATACACACATACCCATACACACACACACACACACTTTGACACACACACTTTCACACACACGTACACATAGTCTAAAGCCGCTTTGTTATATTCTATTCTTTAAATGATCCGGAAGGAAGAGGTGTGACTGTAAAATTTACTTTGAACGTCTTTTCTGTCATACCATAGCAGCGCTTTATATCTGTTGATTTAAACTTAGCTTTGTATAGTATTGCCTTTTCATCAAAGGATCCATTCAGTAAGCATATTATGCTGTTTCTACATGCAATAAGCAACTAATTTCAATGTAGTATAGGCTTAAATGATATGATTTTATCCATGTAAATAGTACAGCTGAAATTACATCTATATCTTTGGCTTAAAAGAAATTGCTTATCTATTTAACTTAGGAATGTTTCCGTTATGTTTGACTCAATTTTAAGCGAACAGAGAGTTATGTGAACTATTAAGATGCATTTTCGCTTTTGGGGTTGAGGGTATAGTGTATTTCATCTTTCAGTCAGCTAAAGTGTCGTTATAGTAAGGGGTTGCTCCATCAAAAATAGTTTTATTAGAGAACAGATTGAAGATCCTGTTACTTATGTTATTGAATAGGTTCTTGTATGCTAAAGTGGGTGGTATAAAATTGTAGTTATGTAAGTAAGCTTTTTATTTGGTGCTCTGAAAAGCTCTTCTTTTTATCTCTTTTATTGAACTGTAACACTTTCCAAACATTCACTTCACAACCTCCTTAAAGCTAGGAACTTTTCAGCACCCCATTGTGTGTGTGTGTGTTTGTGTGTGTGTGGGGGTAGGGTTCTGACTGGGGTTTTTTTTTGTGTCACCTTCCGATATATGTATTGCGATTTTAAACATAGTTCGTCCAAAACAGATATTATCTCGGACGAATACCGCAGTAACTTGTCTAAATTTGCCCTGTTTCTATATTTACTACGTAGGTTACATATATTACATCGTAGCTTGAGTACCGTGTGGACTGAGATCTCCGTTGACAGGTCGCTGACATTGAAATAAAGCATTAAACATTTATGGTATACAAATTAGTAGTTTCAGTTCTCCGCAGCCACTGAATTTGTCAAGAATACAAACAGATTGGCTACTCATTTGTCTGACATTGGTCAAGTGATGTAAATACCTCTGATGAGAACCGATTAAGGCTATATATGCATCAGTTGGTTTTTTCTACCTCCGAAGAATTACCATAAATCCTCCTTCTCTTCCACCGCATTTTTTCCCCAAAATTTAAAGGTCAAAATCTCTAGTGCGTATTATATACGAGGTTAAAAATGAAAAATATTTTCTAAGCAATGTCCGAGTCTCTATTTGCAGTCCGGCAATGTTTATTCAGACGCATTTTGTGATGTCGGCGCGAAAATACCTTAAGCTAAGCCTGAAAGCAATGAAGTCATAAAAGAATCATCCATAACTTGCAATAAGCAACATTTATTAAACGTTATTACTGTTATTTCTTTATTTTCTGCAAACAAAATGCACAAAAAAGCTACACGTTTGCATTATGTTATATATACATTAATAATAAAGTACGTTACCGTATACAGTTTTACAAACCAAGGGCGTTATATAGACCTCCTCGACTCAAGTTAGAGAAGAGGTGCGTATTATACACAAGGTTTAGGTTTTTCAGAGGTACAGCCCCCTAAAAATCCTCTGCGTATTATACTCAAGAGCGGACTATAGTCGAGGATTTACGGTAGTAAATTTGCTCAGTTTGTATAACTACTGAGTAAGTTGCATAGATTAAGTATGATACATACACAGCTATTTGTTAAGCACACACATATCTTTCTATGCAATAATACCTCACTTTACGATGACTCACTTTACGAGATTCCGGGTTTACAAATAAATTATATTACTCAGCTCACTTTTCTACGGTGAGCTGGAATTTTTCAAGCAAAAGTTCCAAATTTTGAACGAAGGGCACAAGATTCTGCTACCATAACAAATGCTTCTGCGTGTTACCGAAGAATTTATGGCGAGCGAAGAAAATCTTCAAAGCAAACAACTCTAGAATTGTTTTTAATGTTAAAAAAAAAATCTACAAGTCCGTCTACGAGTGCTTGTGAATCGGTGACCACGTCTACAAGTGATGGTGTGCGCGTGTCTAGTGCAAATGAAAGTGATTCAGAAAACGATTATAATATTTTTTATTATAAATGATCTTGACATTCTTTTTACTTTACATTCTGCCGTTGTTTTATTGCCATTTATTTACGAATATTATAAATTTCATTGGTAAAATATTTTTCTGGGAACGAATTATGATTTATTACATTGCTATTATGGGGAATTATTGCTCTGCTTTACGAGTTTTTTCTTTACAAGCTGTCTCCGGGAACGCATTAACTCGTATGTCGAGGCATTATTGTATATCAGTTTATCAATCTACAGGGTGTCCACAAAGTCTGGGTACATGGAGTAAATAAAATCATAACATAAAGAATTAAATATAAGAAATAATTTCTTGAAGTATGTGTTAGTCCCCATGTACCTAGACTTTGTGGACACCCTGTATTTATCTATCTAATTTTTCTGCTGGACTATATAAGGTATTTGCTGCCCTCATTTCATGGGACACACACTTTGGTGCTGGTGGTGCAATAAAATAGTAGTATTTTTTATAATAAGTAGTTGGTGGTAGAAAAGGCATCCGGCCTTAGAACAAGTTAAAATAGAACAGTCAAGTGAGATGCGGACTCTACAAGCCACATCGCAGGTTATCCATTCAAGAGAGCAATAACTCTCAATATAAACTGAATACATGATAGACGAAACTCTTTAGTCTCTCACTCTCACTCTCTCTCACTCTCACTCTCTCTCTCTCTCTCTCTCTCTCTCTCTCTCTCTCTCTCTCTCTCTCTCCCTCTCTCTCTCGCGTACGACAATCTTGTCTAGTGCTGTAAGAACGACAAATATATTACCCAGTTCACATTTTGCTTGGTGGCATTTGAGCACTAACGATTCTGCCAGCTCGTCACCTTCTATGATGATGACGATGATGATGGTGATGATGATGATGATGATGATGATGATGATGATGATGACGATGACGATGACGACGACGAGGAGGAGGAGGAGGAGGAGGAAGAGATGGGCGGAAGAGGAAGGAGGAGGAGAACGAAGAAGAGGGGAAGAGGAGAGGAGAGGAGGAGGAAGAGGTGGGCGGAAGAGGAGTACGACGACGACGACGAAGAAGAAGAAGAAGAAGAAGAAGACGAGGAGGAGAATATCCTGCCGAATTCGATTTCAACTGTCAACTTTAAAGTGTCGACAAGATGAACAGTACTGGTCAGTAGTAAGGCCGATTTAATCCACTGCACTTCTACTCTAAAAAATTTTGTGACCTTTTGCCAATGCTACAAATCAATAGTTATATTCTTGTTGTCATCACCAATCTTCATTGGCGCGAAAAATGGCTCCAAACAAGTCTGTAAACTTGATTATGAAGTCTTATCACCGCCATTGAACTCTTGGCAAAGTCATTCATAATGCGAGTAATTAAAGGGAGATAACTAAGACTTTTCAACGAATGGATCTTCCAACACGCTATTTTTAAAGAGCCTATACGGTCGCTAGAAATAGCAGCAAAATCTCCCTCAAATCAGGTTCTGCTGTAATTAAAACAAAAAACACAATGGATTATAAGAGTGGGATCTTTTCAGTTTGAAAGCCAGATTTTCCTAGTTAACTAAACAATTTGAAACTTCGTATACTGGTAGAATGTGTCAGAAAAGATCCTAAGAGTGCTAGAAACGCCTAACTAGAGAAAAAGACAAGATCGTTGTGAATAAAATGCCTTTGTTGTGCAGTCCAAGATGCGTTGAGACTAACCGACAACAACAGCAACAACAACAAAACGGGAAAATCAATAAAATAAGCTGTACGTAGCGCGTAGTGGGTTTTGCTCAGCCAACTGTTCGACTGTTACAGCTTACGAAAATAGTCAGCGTTTAATAATGTAAGGGAGACTACTCTCATACTTCTACTGTGGCTTTTCCCAGCGAGTTGGTGGAATCGTTAGCAAGCCAGGCGAAATGCTTATCGGTATTTCGTCTACTGTTATGTTGTGAGTTCAAATTCTGCCGAGGTTGATTTTGCCTTTCATCCTTTCGGGGTCGATAAATTAAGTATCAGTTAAGCACTGGGGTCGGTGTAATCGACTTAATCCCTTTGTCTGTCCTTGTTTGTTCCTTCTATGTTTAGCCCCTTGTGGGTAATAAAGAAATAGGTATTTCGTATGCCGCTACGTTCTGAGTTCAAATTCTGCCGAGGTTGAATTTGCCTTTCATCCTTTCGGGGTGGATAAATCACCAGTTAAGCACTGCGGTCGATGTAATCGACTCAATCCGTTTGTCTGTCCTTGTTTATCACCTCTGTGTTTAACCCCTTGTGGGTAGTAAAGAAATAGATATTTCGCTTGAGTTTACATTTTAAAAGGCGGCAAGCTGGCAGAGTCGTTAGCACGCCGGGCAAAATGCTTAGCGGTATTTCGTCTGCCGTTACGTTCTGAGTTCAAGTTCCGCTGAGGTCGACTTTGCCTTTCATCCTTTTGGGGTCGATAAATTAAGCACCAGTTACGCACTAGGGTCGATATCCGTTTGTCTGTCCTTGTTTGTCCTCTCTGTGTTTAGCCCCTTGTGGATAGTAAAGAAATAGGTATTTCGTCTGCCGTTACGTTCTGAGTTCAAATTCCGCAGAGGTCGACTTTGCCTTTCACCCTTCCGGGGTCGATTAAATAAGTACCAGTTACGCACTGGGGTCGATGTAATCTGTCCTTGTTTGTCCCCTCTATGTTTAGCCCCTTGTGGGCAATAATAAAGAAATAAGTATTTTGCTTGGAGTAAATTGTTCTCTTTAAATTGCTTTATTCTAAATTTCACTTCAAATAATTCAATAATCTATAGATGCAGGCGTGGCTGTGTGGTAAGAAGTTTGCTTCTCAGCCACATGGTTCCAGGTTCAGTCTCACTGCGTGGCACCTTGGGTAAATGTCTTCAGTTTATAGTCTCGGGTCGACCAAAATCTTATAAGTGGATTTAGTAGACGGAAACTGAAAGAAGCCCTTCCTATATATAATGTGTGTGTGCATGTGTGTGTGTGTGCATATGTGTGTGTGTGTGTGTGTGTGTGCTTTTGTATTTGTGTTTGTCTCCCACTTCCGCTTGACAACCGGTGTTGGTGTGTTTACATCCCTGTAAGTTAACGATTCGGCAAGAGACCGATAGTATAAATACCAGGCTTTGAAAAATAAATACTGGGGTCGATTCATTCGAATACGAATTCTTCAAGGCGGTGCCCTAGCATGGCCGCAGTCTAATGACTGAAGTAAGTTCCTTCCCGAGTCATACAGACTCGTAGCGCCAGTTTCCCAGTTTCCCATGATTTATAAATTCCCCACTTGGACGGGACGCCAGTCCGTCGCAGGATTACTCATTTTTGCCTGCGGAGTGCACTGGAGCAACGTGAAATGAAGTGTTTTGCTCAAGAACACAACGCATCGCCCGGTCCAAGAATCGAAACCGCATTCTCACGATCATGGGGCCAACACCCTAACCACGAAGCCACGCGCCTCCACAAAATAATGATGATAATGCATAATTTGATAAAAGATAAATTTTGTCAATTTTGTAATAAATTATTATAAAAATGAAATATTTCATTTATAATCGTAAAGTTTCAAGTTTTATCTCAAAACAATCAATTTCAGTGGGAGGGAGGCTAGTCAATTCATCAGCCCCAGGGGCCCTTATCTTATTAACCCTGAAAGGTTAAAAGGTAAAGTCGTACACGGCGCACAAAAGAAATAGAGATAAGTATTTTGCCTGACACTAACAATTCTGACAGTTCATTGCTTTAATTTATAAACAATAATATATCATCATCGAGCTCTTATAACTTGACACAAGATGTAAGATGGGGTGGTGATGTGCTGTGTATTGCGTATCATACTAACTTCTTTGTATTTCTAGGGTCTGTGCAAGCCAAGAAGGGAACAGCAGTGTAACTAGAGAGTGTGCCACCCAGGGAAGCCCTTAGGTTTGCTGCATTCTCCTCTCCCTTGTCCCTATACAGGAGACCCAAAACTATCACCCCCGTAAAAGTGGATGGACTGCTCCATATTGCCCCACCATGGCTGTGTCACTGAGACAAAGCCTCAACATGGTGACTCAATAAGCTAGAAAAAATGACCAAATTTCCCTGAAATTACACTGCCGAGATACTTCTGATTGAAAATTTAAAGAAAAAAACATGATGGTCGTGGTTGGAACACCTTTGACAATAGATGTAGACTGAACTAGGGTTAAACGCCACCAACAATAAAATCCACTACAATGACTTGTATATAGTTTGCCAATCTTAATACTTAAATATGCAACATTGACCTTAGAAACATCTAAATTCAGATCACAAAGAGAAAATGTAAATACAAGCAGTGACGTTAAACCCTCCCGTTCTGAAATGCTAAGTACAAGATGCGAGTCTTATCAATATTGATGACTGTGTCTGAACATTTCATCTGACGTTTTAGAACAGGCTCACCAAGGGAGACAACTGAAAGGGTTTGTAACAGGGAGAGCATCTGGTCATGAGACACTGTGTCAGTGAAATCTATCCAGGCCAAGCCAAGTGGGGGTAGACAGAGGAGGAGGAGGAAGAGGAGGAAGGGGAAGGGGAGGAAGAGGAAGGGGAGGAAGAGGAAGAGGGGTCGGAAGAAGAAGAAGAGGAAGAGGAGGAAGAAGAGGAGGAAGGGGAGTAAGAGGAAGGGGAGTAAGAGGGGTCGGAAGAAGGAGAGGAGTAAAAGGAGGAAGAAGAGGAGTAAGGGGAGTAAGAGGGGTCGGAAGAAGAAGAGGAGTAAGAGGAGGAAGAAGAGGAGTAAGGGGAGTAAGAGGAAGAGGAGGAGAAAGAAGAAGAAGAAGAAGAGGAGGAGGAGGAGGAGGAGGAAGAGGAGGTCATCACCATAGTTATGTAATAAAACTAAAAAATTAGTGTTATAAAACTAACAAGAGATACTTTTTATGCCGGTGGTTCTCAACCTGAATTCCGCAAAGGTAGCACTGGTGGGGCCGTGAACTAAATTCAAAATTTCCAACATATAATACATACATGGTGGCTGCCCCCTCGTTATCGAGTATGGCCATTGCACGAAGTTTAATCAATGTCGTTATCGTGCAATGCCTGTGCAAGAAGATTTTTTTAAAGTGAGGAAAGGCTGTGCACTGAGTCAATCCCACTCACTAAGCAACAGCAGCCATAATCCGAAAAGAAGAACAAGTCAGCATCATCGGTAACCACTGAGCCGCAGGTTTTACGTCGGAGTTATCCCAGTTACCTGAGTTACCTTCTCCTAGAAGGATACCCTAACAAAGGCTAGGAGTCCTTCACTCCCAATGGTTTAACCACGCGATCGGGTATTCAGTCCGATTATTTCTATGTCCCCGCGCATGATACAGCCTTAAGACATTTATTGGATGGCCGTTGACTCTCAAGAGTTCCTCCGCCATTTGACGGGTTTTGTTTTTCATCCCGCAGGGTGTCCAATAAACACCCTCCTCACCAAGCATGTTTGGTGGGGTTGCCGGTTTAGTCGCCGACGACCCGACCATGCAACAGGTAGTAATGGGTTACATGTTACCAGTAGCACTCGAAAGTGACCTGACATAATGCATACATACATACATACATACATACATACACACACACACACACACATACATACATACATACATACATACATACATACATACATACATACACACACACACACACACATACATACATACATACATACACACACACACATACATACATACATACATACACACACACACACACACACACATACATACATACATACATACACACACACATACATACATACATACATACATACATACATACATACATACATACTACATACATACATACATACATACATACACACATACATACATATATGAATGCATACATACATACATGCATACATAAAGATAAGCAGTCCCATGAAAGGGAAGAATGCTACTGCTACTTAGCCCCAGGAAACATCTATTCCAGTTGGCTATGTGACACAAGCGTTCTGTGTCTTTAAGTTTTCATCACTTTGTCGCGCTGCCACTGTATAAGTCTCTCTGCGAGATTTAGAAATGTAATATTTCTAATTTTATAGATCAGTGAATTTATTTCATTTGAAATTCTATAAGTTTTTAAAGGCGAATAAGCATCGACAGCTAGCAAGCCAAACCACTCCAGACTGATGAAGAGCAATAACTCTGAAACTAGTCTGTGAGTGCTTGCTTTGCTGGGTGGAGGAGCTTATCTCCCCTGTTTGAAAACTTCAGGACACAGAACGCTTGTGTCACATAACCAACTGGAAACGATGTTTCCTGGGGCTTTTAATTAGCAGTAGCAGTCTCCCCTTTCCTGGGACTACCACATTACGTTAGCAACAAACCATCACGTTATCCTGCTGCCACTGTATAAGTCTCTGAAAGATTTAGAAATGCAATATTTCTAATAACTAAATACTGCTAGATATTTTGTCTGACATTTTAATGATTCTACCTGTCCACCAATATAACAATGGTTTCTAATTTAGCACAAGGCCAGCAAGTTTAAGGAAAGAGGCTCCCAACCACATGGTTCCGGGTTCGGTCCCACTGCGTGACACCTTGGGCACGTGTCTTCTACTATAGCCTCGGGCCGACCAAAGCCTTGTGAGTGGAGTTGGTAGACGGAAATTGAAAGCCCGTCGTATGTGTGTTTGTGTGTGTGCATGTGTGTGTGTGTGTGTGTGTGTTTGTCCCCCCACCATCGTTTGACAACCGATGTTGGTGCGTTTACGTCCCCGTAACTTAGCGGTTCGGCAAAAGAGACCGATAGAATAAGTACCAGGCTTACAAAGAATAAGTCCTGCGGTCGATTTGTTTCGACTGAAGGCAGTGCTCCAGCATGGCCACAGTCAGATTACTGAAATAAATATAAATTGTCAAAGCAAGGAAAAAAGAAAACCATCTCTTTATTTCGTTTTTGGATTTGGTTTGCAAGACTCTTTATATGAGTTCGTGTGTTGAAGCATATTCTGTTGTGTCTGGGGAGAGTCATTTTCTTTTTGTGCCTTATAATTTAATACACTCACCGGTAAAATTTCCACTTATTTCTTATTTTTAGTTTCTTAATATTTTCGTTGCGTCTTGCAACCTTTTCAATAGTTTTGACTCTGTCCGTTATTTACACTGCGTTCCTTTTTGTTTGTTTGTCTGAAGACTATTGAAAAGGCTGCAAGACGCAACGAACATCTCTTTATTAATGTGAACCATTAGAAAGATGGCGAGCTAGCAGTATCGTTAGCACGTCGCGCAAAAAGCTTAGCATAGTTCCGTCCGTCTGTACGTTCTGAGTTCAAATTCCTCCGATGTCGACTTTACCTTTTATCCTTTTGGAGTCGATAAATTAAGTACTGGTAAAACACTAAGATCGATGTAATCGACTAGTCCCCTGCACCCAAAATTTGAGGCCTTGCACCTTTAGTAGAAAGGATTGTTAGCTGTCAGGACACAACGTCCTTCAAATATTCTACGCTTCCCGAAATTCACCAACACTATTCCTCACGTACCTAAGTATGTGCCGTGGGGTGTGTTTCTTCTATGGTGGTGATGTTGTTGGTTGCTTGTAAATGATAAACAATACTCGCGAAGAATTATTCTGTTCTACTCTTGGCACAAGGCCCGAAATTTTTTTTAGGGGGGTGGGGGGCCAGTCGAATTAGATCGACCCAGTACGTTACAGGCACCTAATTTATCGACCCCGAAAGGATGAAAGGCAAAGTCGACTTCGGCGGAATTTGAACTCAAAACGTAACGGCAGACAAAATACCGCTAAGCATTTCGCCCGGCGTGCTAACGTTTCTGCCAGCTCGCCGCCTTTCCCACGAACAATTATTGTCACCTATTTTGCATCCACCGCCACTACCCCAAACCCTTCTGTAATTACTTACGCCATGTTCTTCCCAGACGTTATCCTTCTGGAATGTCTCTACTTGGATATATTTCTTTTACGTACAACTGACCACGACAAATACAAAATTCATAAACTTTGGAGGACCTGTGATGGCGATGGGTACAGCCCAACGTTTTTTTTACCCCTTTTTTCAAACCCGTAAATGGAAAAAGAGCTAAACAAATGAATCTGTAGCGTACGCTCAGTGAAATTCTCTCTCTCTCTCTCTCTCTCTCTCTCTCTCTCTCTCTCTCTCTCTCTCTCTCTCTCTCTCTCTCTCTCTCTTCTCTCTCTCTCTCTCTCTCTCTCTCTTTCTCTGTCATATATAACATAAATACGGACGTAGCAGATAACAGCTAACCTTCGGTCGCTTGGGCCCTGTTGTGTCCACTACTCTGATTGGTTGGTATTGGCGCAGTTTGTGTCTTGCTGTATTACGCGCCAATGTGCGACCCAACCAATCGCAGCCTTCTGATAAGGTCCCGTGACACAGTTTTTCTAAAGCTCCCTTTGAGCCTATAATTTGCTATAAAACAGCGATTCATCGAGTCGAGCGTCTTTGGTTCTAGACCACTGACCACAGAGCACCTCAGCCAGTTCCATCAACAGATAGTCCGTTCCAGCGACAGACTACAACACTAGCACTATTCCGGACCTCCACCTCCGTCGCCTTCATCTTAACGATGACAACAACATCTCTACATACACAGCAACATTCACCAAGGTTTAACTCTACGCTGTTTGCGAATACTTCACCAAGGTTAACAGTCAGAATTACGTGCGAGAATTTCCTGTATCAAGTAACCGGCACAGCATAGTAGCCACAACCGCTTACACAACATGTGCTTTCAACCGGCTCTGCATTGTGACCACAACTTCTTGTACAGAACTTCAACTATCGTGTACCTTACTACGAACTGGTATTTAACTTCATTGAGTCTTAACTTCCAGCGTCCTGTTATAGACTCTTTCTAATGCTCTGTATTTTATCTCACCCTTGTTTGTACACACATACACATTATGTATGCATGACGGCCTGTCTATAATTATTGTTCTTATTGTATATGTACTTATGACGCACACACAGACACACATTCTGCTAACATCTAAATAAAACCTTTCTCCTAACATTCTAACGGTTGTGTCGTCTTCCTTTTTCTTTCTGGCATTTGTATTCATTTATCACATTTTTGCTTTTATTGTAAACGACCGTGCGGTGTGTTAAAGGAGTCATTCATTCGTCACCTCACCTTTCGCACGGCCTTTCTACAAATCTAAAAAAAAAACTGAATCAACGAGAAAACAAAGGAACCTTTACATGGTCACATGAATTGCTAGAAATAGCAGCCACGAAACATCCTATTACCTTAAGTAAGAAAAATACGGATCTTTTCGGTTTGAACGGCAGTTTTTTAAAATAATTTCCACGTAACTAAACACTTTTAAACTTCGTATACTGGTAGAATGTGTTAATAAAACATCTTTTTCTCTTGGCTTTATTGAGAAAATTCTATAGTTTGTAAGATATTTGTTGTTTTTTTTCTACTTCAATTTCTGCAATTTCAACCAATCAATGACGTCTATTGGGGTGAAAACATTCTGTGCCGTATGATTATGTCCCTCGTTTAAGAAACAGATTGGGTTTATTTACATTTCTGAAGAAGAAAAATACTCTTCCTCCACCCCTAACCCTAACTAACCCTAACTTTAACCCTAAAATAGATTGAAATGCAATAGATCGATACTAGGGTCATAATTATGGGTGACAATTTCATATGACACCGCTAGAAAAAACTGCCGTTCAAACCGAAAAGATCCGAAAATACACATGAAACAATATAATCCGATATAATCTAAAAGATAGGTTGATTCCAGCTAGAATGTCTTCAACGATAGGCCTCCGCAGAGTTAAACAATATTAGAAAAATTGAAATCGATATTTAGCTCTATTGCACCCGGTTTTTCTCTTTATTAATTAATTAATTTATTTATTTATTTATTTATTTATTCAGTTCAATAATTTAGTTTACTTCTTTTCCAATCAAATTGTATAAAAATTTGAACAAAGTTCAAATTCGTATTTATTCTGATTGGAAGAGAACTTTTTTTTGTGTGTTTTACTAATTAAAAAAATTTTAATATAATAGAAAAAAGTCAGTAAGGTGAAATAACAGTAAATTTCTGGTCTGAATTGGATCGCATACATGAGAAGAAAATGGCTTCTTGTAATTGTAATTTAATGATTTATTTTTAATACACAGCAACCTTCTACATTTGAATGTCACATACAGATTCTCTCTCTCTCTCTTTCTCTCTCTCTCTCTCTCTCTCTATCTCTATCTCTGTCTCTGTCTCTCTCTCTCTCTCCCTCTCGCTGCGCGTGTTTGGGTGCGTGGGTGAGTGGGTGTCATCTTCAGAGAAAAACAAAACTATTTAATGCATATAAAAGAAACGTTAGGCTTTGTTAACAAACATTCTACTAAACACGTTCCAGCGGTCACCCTTCCGTTTTCTATACTATATAATACTATATAAACATAGTTTATATAGTTTTATATAGTATGCCTTTGCATTCTTAAGACAGGCTGTCAGTTAAAGAAAAATTAGCAGCTATTTTAACAGGTTGAGCGACCAAGTAGGTCAGAAGCGGGAATCTTTTTTTAGTACCTGAAATAAATGATAAAAGCATTAAGAACTTGTAGAAGTCCGCAAAGATTTTAATTAATCTTTAATTGGTACTTTTGGGTTATCTCACTCTCATTAAAAAAATTGGGTTATCTCCCCACGTTTTATGAAAAATATCGGTACTTCTTGTTATCCGTTTCTTTATTACACACAAGGGGCTAAACATAAAGGGGACGAACAAGGACAGACAAAGGGATTAAGTCGATTGCATCGACCCCAGTGCTTAACTGGTACTTAATTTATCGACCCCGAAAGGATGAAAGGCAAAGTCGACCTCGGCGGAATTCGAACTCAGAACATAGCGGTAGACGAAATACCTATTTCTTTACTATCCACAAGGGGCTAAACACAGAGAGGACAAACAAGGACAGACAAACGGATATCGACCCTAGTGCGTAACTGGTGCTTAATTTATCGACCCCGAAAGGATGAAAGGCAAAGTCGACCTCTTCGGAATTCGAACTCAGAACGTAGCGGCGAACGAAATACGGCTGCGTATTTCGCCCAGCGTGCTAACGTTTCTGCCAGCTCGCCACCCTAAACTATCGGTACTCTCCCAACTAAAAAAAAATGTTTAGCCCTGAATACCATAAAAACAAAACTGAAAAAATTGATAACCCTGAAAACTGAAAAAATTAATAAACAGGAAAACGGAAAAGATTAAGCATTATTGAATCTAATAACATTTTTATAGCAAACTAGCAGTATCGCCCGTCACTATAAGCATTTTTAGAGAGTTACTTCCCTTATATACCCGAGCAAAAAAATGCATTAAAAATGCGGAAAAATTATGGTAATTTTTTGTTTTAATCGTAGACTCATCGTTGACGCGCGCTAATACCCAGAAGGGCTCGATATGAATCACGACTATAAGATACCCGCTTTTGGTTAAACTGCACCGCAAAATGTGGGAGTAGTTAGGAATCTAAATCGTAGTAGACAGACACACACACACACAACTTCATTTTTATGTATAAAGATTATACTATGCCTACTGAGGGGGGCCAAAAGTCAACAATGTGTTGAAGTGTTGAATCAAAAGGATCTAAACCCTTTTAATCCAGTTTCTTGTCGCCTTATAAACTCAATTTTTCAGTGGGGAGATAACGCTATTTTTTAATGGCAATTTTTTAATGGGGGTGAGATAACCAAAAAACTACCCTTTAATTTTACAAATTCATATGTATGCTGAGTATCTCAAACAACAGTTTTGGTTCAAGTAAATCGGTTCTTCTCCAACTCTGCAATAAATGTGTAGGAAGAGAGGTTGGCACTGGATGGGTGCCTCACAATTCCTTACATAGTCGTGGAAAGGAAAATAGCGAGAACAAGAATCTCTGAACAAATAACAATAATAATTAATTCGCCGAAATAAGCATTTCATCTCTGGACATCGGTAGCCTGGACGCCGGTGGGTTGGAAGCAGCAGAGTCGGTTTAATCACAATTGTGAATTGAGCTGGCAGAAACGTTAGCACGCCGGATGAAATGCTTAGCGGTATTTCATCTGTCGTTACATTGTGAGTTCAAATTCCGCCGAGGTTGACTTTGCCTTTCATCCTTTCGGGGTCGATTAAATAAGTACCAATTACGCACTGGGGTCGATGTAATCGACTTAGTCCCTTTGTCTGTCATTGTTTGTCCCCTCTGTGTTTAGCCCCTTGTGGGCAATAAAGAATTAAATTGTGAATGCATTCTTCACAGATTCGCCAAAGTCGTGGATCGCCTTCACACGGAGCTGGTCTGGTTGCCTCTCGGTTCGGTCGGCAGCGGAGCGAACAGAGAGAATAGCGGTCAAGCCTAGCTGCTGCTGATGACTGTGCATGCACATAAGGAGCTTCCGACAGACCTTCCAGAAGACTCTAACCCCTGCGCATGCGTGGATGAAAATTCCAAAACGGCGTCTGGAACCAGGCGTCACTACAAATGCATCACAAAAGGTATCTAGATGACCATCAATATTTCTAAAATTTATTTAAAGCTTTAAAAAAATATATATGGCATAGCTGTGTGGTAAGAAGCTTGCTTACCAGCCAAATAGTTCTAGATTCGGTCCCATTCTGTGGCACCTTGGACAAGTATCTTCAAGTATAGCCTCGGACCGGCCGCGAATTTTTTTTCCACGTGTGTTCCGGACCACAGTTATGAACTCATTTGCATACAGCCAATCAGAGCTCAGCTATCAAACTAATTTATGAGCGCATAACAAGTGATGGGCGATAAGATAAGGTCACTTGGGCAAGGAATGACCATTCTTTTCTCTTTTAATAATGCTTGTTGTTCTTGTTCTTGTTTCAACAATGGCTGCCTATGTGTAGTTATTTGTGTTGTTGTTTACTTTGTAAAACAGTAAAGGGAGAGAGTTGCCAGCACATCACCCTCTAACCACGTTTTTCCCATTCACATCTTTACCATATGGGTCCCTAACAAAATCCAATAATAGGTATAGATGCAAATCTATCTAATAACTTGTCTCCTTCTAAAATCCGGCATAACTTGACGATCGGTCGACTTACAACACCGTTCTTCGTCTTGAGTCTGCTTGGCAGAGTGTGTTTTTAACTTGACAATAAGGTCAAGGTGAGCTCTGATTGGCTGTATGCAAATGAGTTCATTGCTGGATCCGGAACACTCGTGCGAAAAAATTTCGCGGGCCGACCAAGGCCTTCTGAGCGGATTTGATAAGCGGAAACTGAAAGTAACCTGTCATATGTATATATCTGTGTGTGTGTGTGTGTGTGTGTGTGTGTGTGTGTGTGTGTGTGTGTGTGTGTGTGTAAATATTACTGTCTAGTATTGTCACTACTTATATCTCGTTTAGAGATTTCAGAGCTAGCTACTTTGCTCGTTACGAGATCAACGGCTGTGTGCTGCTTCCCTGTTAATATATTGTGCGTAAGGACGAATGCCTACCATCTCTAGCAGGCAGATATCCAGCACTGATGACAGGTAAAGACCCAGAAACTACGGTCTACTGTTCTTGCCAAGCTGCAGGGGAGTGATTCGCACTCTTACTCAGAATATCTGGAAAAGATGTTTTCCTGGGATTAAAACGTAGTAACAGAGTTCTGTATAGAACAGCTATGTAATAGTGACAAAAGATATCATCATCATCATCATCATCATCATCATCATCATCATCATCATCATCATCATCATCATCATCATCATCATCATCATCATCATCATCATCATTATTATTATTATTATTATTATTATTATCATTATTATTATTATTGAGTGAGAGAGCAGTGCGTGCCATCAAAGTCACACTGGGGTAAAATATACGTAGCCCAGTATACCCATCAATACTACCCGTCTGATAAGGGTACCTTAGGCACATGCATCACATCCATATATGCACAACGTGGTGATCTCATATCAAGATAAACAGCGCATGACTTTGCAGGTGGGACCCAGTTAGAATTTTCTTCTGGTCGAGTAGCCCATCCCGCTCAAAAGGTCCCTGAACAAGGGTTGTTTAAGGATGTTGAACGAACCACCTATGTTTGCAAAGGTGAATTATCCAAACCTGCAAGAATTCCTTTCAACGCACGGCTATGATGTTCCCCCACTACTTCTGCCCGTGATCAGAGATGCACATATTGTCAGCCACTAAGGGACATGCTCAACTGGTTAAGGTCAAACAACTGACAAGCAAATCTGTGGTATTGAGCAGAATATTTGCTGTAGCCCATCTTTTATACCAAGACAAAACAATGTACATGATAATTTAATTGTATATATTTTAATTGTTTATTTATTCATACGTTTCGTCTCATTCGATACCCTGGCCCCCAACGTTTGTTTTGTCTGTCTCCGTATTGTCCCCTCTTTTTCTCAACCTTATGGTGAATAAAGAAATTCTCTCTCTCTCTCTCTCTCTCTCTCTCTCTCTCTCTCTCTCTCTCTCTCTCTCTCTCTCTCTCTCTCTCTTTCTCTTTCTCGCGCCCATTTCGCTTCAAGCTTTCTCGCCGAGTGGTTTACTGCACTGCTTTACGCTGTGCTGTGTGTGATTTTTTTCTTTTTTGCTTCTTTGCGTTGAACTTTGCGTTTTCATCCCCTACAATGGCCCCCAAGCGTGCTGCTTCTTCCAAGGCTGGTACTGAGCCTAAACGCAAACGAAGAATAATGACGATCGCTGAGAAGGTGGAACTTCTGGATATGTTGAAGGAATTTTGCAACAAGGTCGACGAAGTCATGAATCCCTACAAGATGCTCTTCGAACGGAAAAAGAAGCAGCGGCAGCAACTTCCTATTACAATGTTTTTGCAGCCTCTCAAAAAAGAACCAGTTCCTGCTGCTACTACTACGGCTGCACCTTCGGAAGAAGTGGAAGAGGTGCTCCAGGAAAGGGCACCGTCGTCAGCTTCATCATCATCATTTCTATTGCGCAGCAAATTCATCACCAGCATCATTCAAATTTTACTTCAACTTCTTTCGTATTGAGAACAATAACAATCTTTATTTTTTTTTAAATCTAAAGTGTTATTGCTTAACAGTTGTCCTTGTTATTAATACACTACTGTTAATGGGTTGGTTGTTAGCAGTACAGAGAGGGTTTTAAAAGTCAGCCCTGTCACCGATATCACCGAATATCCATAAGAACTACAATAAGGGTCTGCTTGTATATGGATTGCTTTTCCCCTTTGCACGTCAATTTCACGAGCAGTTTGTTCCGTTGGTCGGATCAACTGGAACACGCATCGTCGTAACCGACTGAGTGTCAGTACCATGTAGTATGTAGGTTTGGGAATTCGGTGGGTTGTAAACTCAGGGGTTGCTCCGGGCAACACACACACACCAGCAATGGCACTGCCTGCCTGGCACCTTGGATGCCTTTAGCGGAGTCTATACTGGTTGCAAGCAATGGAGCCAAGTCTCTGGCTTGAGGACACTCTCCTACCCCACCTCCTCATTCACTCACCATTCTCGATGACACCATAAAAGATCATGGGCTCTTCTTTCTGCTTCGTTAGTTAAGAAAAATTACGTGGAATTAAAAATGCTAGAAGCATTATCTATGATGGCAATAAGACACATTACAAAGAGGCATACAAGCAGAATTGTTACCACATCAGGAAAATTTCTTTGCGGCATTTTGTCCGTCTTTGCGTTCTGAGCAGTGGTGGCTCATAGATAAAATTAGTGGGGGTGTTGCTTCAGGAAAAATTTTCAGCCACTGTTTTAATATTATGTAAAAGGAAACAAACATATAAAAAGAAAATTTATACATAAACTTGATCGGTTCGCGTTTCAGCCTCTGCCGAGTAGTTTGTTTGATTTGCTCACTGAACACCGCCGCGAATTCCCCCTTGTTTTTAAAAAATCCCCACTAAATCACAAAATAAGTGGGGTGGGGAATCTGCCCTATTTTTCAAATCTTAGTAGCAACACTGAAGCTGGTAGCAGGATGATAATCTAATTCTACACTTTGTCACATTCAAGGATATAAACACGTTTTCAAGCACAACACACTCAGAGTCAAAAAGAAACACCTTTCACCCGGCATTGTGTGAATGACAGTGCTCTCTCTCCCTAGCGTGAAGCTTCCTATCACGGACATGTGAGCATGCGCACAACAGCCAAACACCACTTCGCTGGAACTGTGAAGCGCACAGTTCTATATAAGGATTTTTGTATTTTTTCATAAACTAGGGGATGGCAACTGACATTATACTTGCACATTATATAATGTATATCGGTTACGACGATGAGGGTTCCGGTTGATCCGAATCAACGGAACAGCCCGTTGAAATTAACGTGTAAGTGGCTGAGCACTCCACAGACACGTGCACGTGCACCCTTAACGTAGTTCTCGGGGATATTCAGCGTGACACAGAGAGTGACAAGGCCGGCCCCTTGAAATACAGGTACAACAGAAACAGGAAGTAAGAGTGAGAGAAAGTTGTGGTGAAAGAGTACAGCAGGGATCACCACCATCCCCTGCCGGAGCGTCGTGGAGCTTCTAGGTGTTTTCGCTCAATAAACACTCACAACGCCCGGTCTGGGAATCGAAACCGCGATCCTACGACCGCGAGTCCGCTGCCCTAACCACTGGGCCATTGCGCCTCCACTTTATATAATGTACAAGTATAAAGAAAGAATTAAAGAAAAAAGGAGTCATTACATTGAATGTTATTGATAATATCGAGTGGAAACAGGGGGTGCTGCAGTTCCGCAGTTCCTATACACGGGCCGCCACTGGTTCTGAGTTCAAATTCTATCAAGGTTAACTTTGCCTTTTATCCTTTCGGGGTGGATAAAATAAGCACCAGTTAAGCCTTGGGGTCGGTGTAATCGACATACGCCATCCCCCGAAAGTGCTGGCCTTGTGCCAAAATTTGAAACCAATAAGATATTACAACTCAATAGAGTACATCTTACCTCGTTTAGATATAACTTATTGAAAGTGGTCAACGAATAATTGTAAACAATTATAAACTACTTGGGATTATGACGTATACATATACACGTGTGTATGCATGTGTATATATATATTTAGTCAGAGATATACATACATTCATGCATACACGACACACTCACATATATACTTATGAACATGCATGTATGTATGTGTGCGTGCGTGCGTGCGTGTGTGTGTGTGTGGTGTGTGTGTGTGTGTGTGTGTATGTGTGTGTGTAATTTAAAGCTGTATATTAAAGCTATGATTAATGAATAGTTTTAATTACCGTGCCTGATTACGCGTGTATTTAATAAAAGTTGAGGAGATGGCTTAATTAGTTTGCTCAATACATGCTTTGTCTTGAATACGTTTCTATGCGTATGATATATATATATATATATATATATATATATATATATACATACATACATACCATACATACATACATACATATATATACATGTATAATTGTATGTTACAGAAGATTAATTACAGGTAAGCATTTGTTACACACTCCAGTCAATTCCCACACCTCTCCCTCCCTCCCCCTCCTTCTCTCTCTCTCTCTCTCTCTCTATCTCTCTCTTTCTCTCCATATCTGCAATGGTTAATCTTTCTAACTGATCTTCCTGATCACTGAAAAGACAGACTTTCCTTCAGTTTATGCTATTAAATTAATCCTTTCTAATCTCCAGGCAAAACCTGAATACAAGAAAGATATCGCATTTAGCTAGTTATAGTACTTGAGTCGGGAATGAGCCAATACAGGAAGCTCTACGTCAGTGATTTACAGTTATCTTTCATCTTGTGCTTGTTTCACTCATCGGACTGCGGCCAGGCTGGGGCACAGCCTTAACGGGATTAGTCAAATAATTTAACTCCAGTACCCACTTGTTAAACCCGATACTTACTCTGTCGGTCTGTTTTGCAGACCTGCTAGATTACAGAACATAAGCAAACTAACAGCGGTTGTCAACAATGGAAGGACACACACACACACAAATATATGTGTGTGTGTGTGTGAGTGTGCGTATCGTCGGTAAAACATAAAACATTTAAAGGCGGTGAGCTGGCAGAATTGTTAGCACGCCAGGCGAAATGCGTAGCCGTATTTCGTCTGCCGTTACGTTCTCAGTTCAAATTCCGACTTTGCCTTTCATCCTTTCGGGGTCGATAAATTAAGTACCAGTTACGCACTGGGGTCGATGTAATCGACTTAATTCGTTTGTTTTTCCCCTCCGTGTTTAGCCCATTGTGGGTAGTAAAGAAATAGGTAAAACATAAAACATAAATCCGAAAAAGAAGAATACTCTAAGTTATAGAGTTAAAGTTAGACGAGGCCAGTTTATGGGATTAGTCCTGGGTTTCACGTCCATAAAACGTATCGTCGGATCCCAAACCTGTTCGCTTGTGGCCTCTCTAGAATATGGAGAAGGAAAAAACTTCTTTACTCTGTCGACAACAGGAGATTGCTTCCCTTTGGCTGTCATTTGTAAATGGCCCTGTTATCGTGTGGGTCCCAGTAGGCCAGCGGGAATTTCCTGAAGTGCAAGCATGGTCTGAAAATCTCTGTTCTGGAGTTAAGGATGTTCCCCAGGTCGGGGGAATCCTTTAGTATCCTCGTCCATTCTGCTATTCATAGTTTACAATACTTGGTCCCGTTTACGTAAGGGCCTGGATTTGCTTGGATTTACCATATTACGTGTGGAATTCCTTCGCCCTTTAACTGCCATCTTGGCAGCTGAAGGACGACGGAATTCCATCATGGCAGTTGAAGCATTGGTGGATTTAGATTCTTTATTTGTGCATTAAAGCTACTATTGGTTTCATGTTAAGGAAATTCTCAAGAATTGTTCAAGCCAATCACATAGAAGAATTGGTGTTTGTCTCCATTTTGGATTAAAACACGATAGAATATAGAGAAAGTCAGGAGGTGCGGGATCAATATATTTATTACTCCAGTTGATATCCATAAGATTACGATCATTTCGCAGCTGATATCATGGAAAAATAATTTATATTAGAGTATATTATTTTACTGATTCTTTTTTGATATCTTGCTAAATCGCCTTTCCTCACTTCTACGGAAAACTTACTTTTATTAATTATTGTCTTTCATACATTATTATTTCGAAGGTGATTTGTGTGTGTGTGTGTGTGTACTGGAGCTGAAGAATGGATGTAACCATAATACTCTATGGATCTGAAGAACTAACCTCCTTTACGTGTATTAGCTTGTAGAATGTACAATAAAACTATACAATTTATAACATACACACTAGTACAGATATGTAAAATAATTTATCATACACTATAATAAATTAGTTTTCCATAACGTTGGCTGCAAAATGATCGTAATCTTATGGATATCAACAAGTGAAATAAATGTTTTCATCTCATACCTCCTCACTTTCTTTATACTCTATATACTCCTCATGAAATAATCATTACTGATTAGATTTACCGAATTTCAACTGCATACACCTCTCTGTATTGTTTTACTATGTGGTCTGTAGCCCGGTTCACTTAAGGAGCTTTTACTAAGTACCACCAGATTAGATAAACCCATATATTGTGCATTATATATATATATATATATATATATATATGAGAAAAAGAAGAAAATGTAGTAATTGACAAATAGACATGAGTTTATTCAAAGATATTCAAATCAATATAATATGAAATTTTTATCCCTACAGCCGTTTCCATATCCAATTGATTCGATGAAAGTGAACACTGGTATAAACCAGAGAACTAGGATGCAAACATTCCTTAAGGGATTATAGGTCCTTGGCATGGTTAAATTGAATTCATACATACATATATATATATATATAATAACAAAATAATAAATAAAACATATGCATATATACATACATATATGTACATACCTTCATCTATATGTATATATACATGCATAAATGGATACAGGACACCAAAGAAAAAAACCTAGAACACAATGAGAAACGAAAACATAAAAACAAAAACATGGAAACGGACTTTTTTCAAACAACGGAAAAACAGAGTACAGGACATACAACACAAGGAATATTCCCCTTATTCAGTTGCCCCTGTTTCGACTACTCCATGTTACAACCAGTGTCAAATCCCATCCCAACCTCTTGAAATGTTGATGAAATGGCAAATACCAATTATACTGAATGTGGCTGTGTGGTAAGTAGCTTGTTTACCAACCACATGGTTCCGGGTTCAGTCCCACTGCGTGGCATCTTGGGCAAGTGTCTTCTGCTATAGCCCCGGGCCGACCAATGCCTTATGAGTGGATTTGGTAGACGGAAGCTGAAAGAAGCCTGTCGTATATATGTATATATAGATATATGTATGTGTGTGTGTGTTTGTGTGTCTGTGTTTGTCCCCCTAGCATTGCTTGACAACCGATGCTGGTGTGTTTACGTCCCCGTAACTTAGCGGTTCGGCAAAAAGAGACCGATAGAATATGTACTGGGCTTACAAAAAATAAGTCCCGGGGTCGATTTGCTCGACTAAAGGTGGTGCTCCAGCATGGCCGCAGTCAAATGACTGAAACAAGTAAAAGAAAAAGAAAGAAAGAAAGAAAAAAGAAATCTAGTAATAATACTGGTACTAATGAAAATGCTTTTTGCGATTGTAGGATTAGAAGTGAAAGTTTATTTAGAAATTATTGAAAACAAAAGAATGTTGTTTACAGATGTAAGGTAATATCTGAAGGTAGAGGCTGATATCTTAACATTTCTGATGGTCTTAAGTATAAAAAAAATTATTAAAGATTTATATAGAACTACATTCAGAGTATGTCTATAAGCTATTGTGTTTAGACCTGATTTCTATCCTCAAACTGTTCCGTTTTGAGATGCAATTTTTCTTTTAATAAAGCACTCAGAGATTAGCAAAATCAAAAATTTGCAACAATCTCGGTCCCATGAGTTTCGGATAATGGATTTTCAACTGTGTAAAGAAACTGATTGTGGTGATCGTAGTTTTGACGGTGATTATGGTGAAAGCAGAGACAGTGTTGATGATGACAATGGTCAAGATAAGTTTGGGATTTGCTGGCGTTGGTTTGGGAAATTGGGCGATTTTCAACATGCGTGTACATGGGTGGAAATGGGCTACTTGGCGGAGGTCTGCGCTCTTCGAGTGCTTTTCTCTTCGAGTGCTTTTCATTGGGGTTGAAACAGTTGATTATATCAATCCTCAACAAACCTGTGGCTTTAGTTTCCAAAGATGGAAATCAATATTATTTAATGTAAAACAAAAATTATTAAAAATTTTCGCTCTTTTACTTGTTTCAGTCATTTAACTGTGGCTATGCTGGAGCACCGCCTTTAGTCTAGCAAATCGACCCAAGGACTTATTCTTTGCAAGCCTAGTACTTATTCTATCGGTCTCTTTTTGCCGAACCGCTAAGTTACAGAGACATAAACACACCAGCATCGGCTGTGAAGCGATGTTGGAGGGACAAACACAAACACACAAACATATACACACACATACATATATATATATATATACATATATACGACGGGCTTCTTTCAGTTTCCATCTACCAAATCCACTCACAAGGCTTTGGTCGGCCCGAGGCTATAGTTGAAGACACTTGCCCAAGGTGCCACGCAGTGGGACTGAACCCAGAACCATGTGGTTGGTAAGCAAGCTACTTACCACACACCCACTCCTGCGCCTATATGAATTTATTTCTATTTTTATTTCCAATATTGTTAAACCAATTATCCATTGCATTAGTGTTAATTCATTGCAGTAATCCATTATCAATTCCAATTCGTCTTTTCCTAGTAGACAAAAAGCCAAGAAGAAAAAAAGTGACTGTTATAGGCACAGGAGTGGCTGTGTGGTAAGAAGCTTGCTTACCAACCACATGGTTCCGAGTTCAGTCCCACTGTGTGACACCTTGGGCAAGTGTCTTCTTCTATAGCCTCGAGCCGACCAAAGCCTTGTGAATGGATTTGGTAGATGGAAACTGAAAGAAGCCCGTCATATATATGTCTATATATGTATGTGTGTGTGTTTATGTGTTTGTGTTTGTCCTCCGAACATCACTTGACAACCGGTGCTGGTGTGTTTACGTCCCCGTAACTTAGCGGTTCGGCAAAAGAGACTGATAGAATAAGTACTAGGCTTATAAAGAATAAGTCCTGGGGTCGAATTGCTCGACTAAAGGCAGTGCTCCAGCATGGCCACAGTCAAATTACTGAAATAAGTAAAAGAATAAAAGAGTAAAAGAGTTATGAGAGAGAAAGGAGAGGAGAACATCAGTAGTACTAAAGACAGGGGCGGGGTGAGAAACAACAGATAGCTTTTAACCTGAATATCAAATCACATGATTTAATATTTTGTATATTGGGGTTTATGATCACTTGCTCCTTGTGGTGCTTAAGTGTAATGAATGCTTTTCATTTAGCTAATCACTGCACTTTCTCATCAAGTTCTAGTCTCTTTCTCATTACCTCCCCTCTCTGTTAGGAGGCACAAGTACTTACACACACATGAAGATAACTTCTGTCTACCAAATTCAATTACAAGGCATCGGTCAGCCCGAGGCTGTAGCAGAAGTCACTTACCCAAGGTGCCATGCAGTGGGACTGAACCTGAAATCATGTGGCTAGCAAACAAGCTTCCTAACCACATAACCATATATATATATATATATATATATATATATATGATAAATCTCTGGACAAGGTATAAACAGTACCTGCACGACAATGTGAAGTATATTTGCCACTTAAATGTGGTTAACCACTAAGGGTGGATGCTACTGTAGCTTGTAGCCCCAGGAGAACATCTTCTCCAGCTGGCTATTTGCATTGGGACCCCTTCGCATCAAAGACCAGCGATTGTCGTAGGCTGACGATGGGTAAATACCCAGAAACCCGGGTCCATGCGTATCACGTCAGATTGAAGATGGAAAGGATGGCTTCTTCCCTTTGCAAATACTGATAGGGCACAGAAAGTGTGTCAATAGCCAGCTGGAGAAGATGTTCTCCTGGGGCTACAAGCTACAGTAGCATCCACCCTTAGTGGTTAGCCACATTTAAGTGGCAAATATACTTCACATATCTGTGTGTGTGTGCATGTGTGTGTGTGTGTGTGTGTATGTGTGTGTGTGTGTGTGTGTGCAGCACTATTATGATCATCTTATGCATTTTTCAAGCTTTCTCATAATTCCTATGCAATATTGTCCATAAATAATTTAACATAATTATTTTCATAGTTAGCACAAGCTATTAGTCTTATTAGATTTTCTAAATACTGAAAATTCTTAATTGCAGAAATTCACGATTACCGACTCATCAAATAAACATTTAAAGCTGATTGAGCAACTATTTTTCAAAATAACAGTATGCAATTTTGGATAAACAAACAATTTGGAGAATTATATTAATAGCTAGAGAGTAGAATAAAGATTAAAAATTGGAATAAAAATATATTGAATAGGATCGACTTTGTAAGAGATATAATGCCGTAAGTGATTAAATAGAATGTAAGTGAAGTAAGAGTAAAAATCTTTACATATAAAAGTGAAGTTGTGCGTCTGTCTCCTACGATTTAGATTCCTAACTACTCTCACATTTTGCGGTGCAGTTTAACCAAAAGCGGGTATCTTATAGTCGTGATTCATATCGAGCCCTTCTGGCTATTAGCGCGCGTCTATGATTTAAAAAAAAAATTACCAACATTTTTTCCCATTTTTAATGCATTTTTTTTTGCTATTATATAAGGGAAGTAACTCGCGTCTACGATGAGTCTACGATTTAAAAAAAATTTACCATAATTTTTCTGCATTTTTAATGCAGTTTCACTCGGTTTATATAAGGGAAGTAACTCTCTATAAATGCTTATATAGTTATTTCCCTTACAAACCCGAGCAACGCCGGGCAATACTGCTAGTTGAAAATAAGATGAGAAATAAGTGTGAGTGAGTACCACACAGAGATAATAACAAGTAATAAAAGAACCACAAAGAGATAATAACAAGTAATAAAAGCCAGAGTAGAAAAAAAAAATTGACTGCTATGAGAGAGAAAGGAGAGGAAAGCATCAGTAGTGCTGAAGACAGTGGAGGGGTGAGAAACAACAGATAGCCTTTAACCTGAATATAACGTTTATGAAGTTCTTTTATAATATATTGTTAAGGTGGTGATGGATGGGTGAGGAGGAAAGTTGATAGGGAATAGAATGATTATAGAGAGATAAAACTAGATAGAAGAACAAGGTAAAATTAGAATAAGCATGAAGTGAGTTTAAACCAAATAAATATGAAGAAACAAGATTCAAAAGGTTTGAGATTATAAACAAAAAAGGATATGTTAAGAAGGAACAAATGTGTACATAAAAAGTGTAAACAAGAGAGACAGAGAAAGGCAGAAACAAGGAAAATGCCACTTATATTTGAACACTGTACAAATATTCTTTTAAAAAAAACTTTTCTTTCAATTTTTCTAAATTTAATTATTTAATCGTTACAGTTGAAAAGGTCTCAAAATGACTGAAACCGGTACTGAAATGTTCTTTATAAAATTATTTTAGCATTTTCTATCTTGACTTGTTTTTTCATATATATCAACTCGTGTGTTCCTTTTCATCCTTATACATATATATATATATATATATATATATAAGAAAACCATAAG
>NC_043001.1:19477645-19490145 GCF_006345805.1 Octopus sinensis
GTGTGTGTGTGTGTCCTTTATACAAATCCACAATTTTTTAGTTAGAGGGCTCGCACTTTCTATGGTCATTCAAAACCGCCCAAGGGTGGTCGTGCACATCTTTACATTTCCCCAGTCACCCTGAAAAGCCATTAAAAAATCAATAGAAGTGACTATTTTGTGAATTTTCTATCAAAAACCCAATCAAAATACCCGAAACTTGATACGCCAATTGAATGCCAGCTAGCTGTATGTGACTGGTCGGAGATTTGGACAGTACTTGCGTGTATGTGCGCACACACGCAGCTGTATATGCATGCACTAGCACTATGACCCGGCGTCGCCGGGTCACAGTGCTAGTTAAACATAACTCATTTTACCCCATTTTAGATGTCATTTTTTGAAACTCGAAAATTATCAAATTAGACATCAGTGTGGAAAAAATTGACTTGGAATCCAACAGAGAAAAGAATATCAATTGTTCGGCACTAAAAAAATTATCCAGATATTTTATTAGCAGCTTCAGTTACAGTGGGGTCAAAGTTGAGGAAAAATTTCATGGAAAAAAAGCACCTGTTTCAAACTCTCTCAACTTCAACAACAGCAATTATGCTGACCAGGTGTGACTCCCAAAGATGATGCAACAGTACAAAATGAGATGCTATACTTTCCATGAAATGATTCCAAACAGGTAAGGAGAAAATAACGAGAAATCAGAAATTATTCATTTTACCCTGGTTACTAATTTTTTCCCTTCAACATCATCATCATCATCATTTAACACCTGTTTCCTATGTTGGCATGGCTAAGATGGTCGACCAGAGCTGGTAAAGGGCAGAGGCTGCACCAGACTCCATTGTCCATTCTGATATATTTTCTATAGCTGGGCACCATTCCTGACAGCAACAGCTTACATACATGCATACATACATACATACATACATACATACATACATACATACATACATACATACATAAATACATACAGACATACATACATACATACAGACATACATACATAAATACATACATACATACATACATACATACATACATACATACATACATACATACATACAAACATACCGTAAATCCTCGAGTATAGTCCGCCCTTGAGTATAATTTTTAGGGGATTTTTAGGGGGCTGTACCTCTGAAAAACCTAAACCTTGTGTATTATGTGCACCCCTTCTCTAACTTGAGTCGTATGTAATTAAGCCAGTAGCACCTAGTTGAACAAACACTTCTGCGCATGTGTAATACAATAATGGTGATGTTCTTAACTGTTATATGGGAATGTAAATATGTTTGCAAATTGTTTTTGTTATATGTTATTCCGTGTCTGAATACTTTTATTTTAATAAATGTTGCTTACTGCAAGTTATGGATGATTCTTTTATGACTTCATTGCTTTTAGGCTTAGCTTAAGGTATTTTCGCGCGCGACATCACAAAATACATCTGAATTAAACATTGCCAGACAGCAAATAGAGACTCGGACATTGCATAGGATATATTTTTCATTTTTAACCTTGTGTATAGTACACACTAGGGATTTTGGCATTTAAATTTTTGGGGAAAATGCGGATTATACTCAAGGATTTATGGTGTTTCAGTCTAAGGCATCATCTTTTCCTTTGTAGCAGTTAACTATAATGCTGTCTTAAGGAATGTTGCCAGCAAGGTGAAAGTTGCCAATGAGTACAGTGAGGAATTTAGTGCACATGTAGGAATCCACCAGGGATCAGTTCCCAGTCCCCTCTTGTTTATCATAGTGCTCCATGCTATAATAGAGGAATTTAAGACTGGCTGCCCTTGGGAGCTCTTCTATACTGATGACCTTGTTCTTATTGCTGAATCACTACCAGAGCAAGAGAAGAAATTTCAGGTGTGAAAGCAAGATCTGGAAGCAAAGGACCTTAGAATTAATTTAGCAAAGACCTAGAGTTTATCTAGCAAAGACAAAAATTCCTAATAAATAATAAAACAGACAAATCAAAGATTTTTTTTTATGGAGATGGCCCTGCTCAATATGTACCAAAGGTGTTGGTAGAAACTCCACGTGATGTACCAAGTGCAAGCTATGGATACATAAGAGGTGTAGTGGCAGATGAATATATATGAATGAGCGCACAGACACACACACACACACTCATGTACATACCATACATCCATACACACGTACATATGCGTACACATACCTACATACATCACAAAGCAACATGAAGAACACAATACACCAGTTGGTGTAGGAACTGAAACCACAATCTTGCAATCATGAGTGCAACTCCTTAACCACTAGGCCATGCATCCTACTATATATACACACATCTCCACCATCATCCTACTACACATACACACATCTCCTACACATCTCCACCATCATCCTACTACACATACACACATCTCTACCAACCATAAAACATCTTGGCAGATCTTTGTAGACACCGTCACAGACATATGTGCAAAACACTCCCCACCAAGACCTGTGAACAAAAAGTGCAGAATCCCCCAAAACAGAAAAACCATTATCAGAAAAATAAAAAGAACAAACAAAAAAATTAACAAACTAAAGTACTGCCAACAGCAACACACACATTCGACGGCTATCGCACTGCTTGAATCCAAAAAATATAACCTCCAACAATGCATGAAGACCCTCATCAATAACCAAAGATCAGCTGAGGAGAAGTGGGCCATTGAAAAAATAAAACTCAACCCCAAAGTGTTCTTTTCATTTGCGAGGAAACGCAGGGTCACTGTCTCCACTGTAGGACCTCTAATTGACGAAACTGGCACTCTCCAAGATAATGCCAAATCCATGGCCGAGATACTGCAGAAACAATACTGCTCTGTTTTCAGCAATCCTGATATGGCCGATCTGGGCTGTATCAGTGATGTCAACCCCCAACGCACTATATCGGACATAACGTTTAGTGCCCCTGATGTCTTAGCGGCGATAAACAAAATAAAACACAATTCAGCAGTAGGCCCCGATAGGTTCCCTGCTTGTGTCCTGAAGGTGTGTCAACACCAACTTGCATCTCCCCTTGCTAATCTGTGGAGAAACTCACTGGATGCTGGCTATATTCCAAAAAACCTTCTGTCCCAGTCTGTTGTCCCAGTTTTCAAAAAGGGAAACAAGTCCCTTGCAGTGAATTACCGTCCGATCTCACTCACCTCTCATATCATCAAGGTATTTGAGAGGGTGGTGAGATCTCGAATAACCCAATTTCTGGAAAGCAACAGACGGCTGATCTCCAACCAACATGGGTTCCGTAATGGAAGGGACTGCCTAACGCAGCTCCTGCATCACTTTGAGGACATTTTGAGAGCTTTGGGAGAGGGCTCCAACACCGATGTCATCTACCTTGATTTCAGTAAGGCCTTCAACAGGGTCGATCACAAGATCCTATTGAAAAAACTATCCAACATTGGTGTCTCTGGAAAGTTACTGAAATGGATCAAGTGTTTCCTGACAGACAGATCTCAACATGTTGTAGTTGAAGGGGTAAAATCAAGCCCAGCCAAAGTCAGTAGTGGCGTTCCGCAAGGCACTGTGCTGGGCCCACTTCTTTTCATCATTTACATTAATGACATTAATGACATCATCAAGCACAGCAACATAAAAATCTTTGCAGATGACTCCAAGCTACAGAAGGTCATAAATGAGGCGAGTGACCGGACATGCCTTCAGTCAGATCTACTGGCTGTTATCCAATGGGCAGAAAAAAACAATATGCTGCTGAACGAGGATAAATTTGAGCTAATCCACTTTGGAAAAGAGGATGCCTGAAACTCCCATACTCCCTTCCTTCAGGTGAAACTCTCGCGGCGTCCAACAACATCAGAGACTTGGGAGTAATTGTGGACAACACATAAGCTGGGCCACTCATATAAACACCAAAGTTGACATGGCCCGCAGAATGTGTTCCTGGATTCTCAGAACTTTCCAGTCGAGAGATATCCACACCATTATCCTTCTCTTCTCCACTTTTGCCCGACCCCACCTTGAATACTGTTGTCCACTGTGGTCTCCCCACACAATACAAGGTATCATAAAAGTTGAAGCACCCCAAGGGCAATCACAAAAAAGATAGATGGCATGACAGGCCTCGACTATTGGGGTCGACTAGAAAAGCTAAAACTCTATTCTCTCCAACGTCGTCGTGAGCGCTACATCATCTGTATGATGTGGAAAATATTCCATCAGCATTGCCCAAATGATGTTGGCATCACCTTTAAGGTACATCCAAGGCTTGGGCCCCATGCCATCCGCCCAAAACAAAAATCGCACTCTCATCTCATAACAACAATACGGCACAATTATTTCACCTCAATTGGCCCCGCTCTCTTTAACATTACACCAAAACACATTAAAACAGAAACTGACCCTATAGGGTTCAAGAAGTCTTTGGACAGATTCCTTCAAGAAATCCCGGATAAACCCCCTACACCCGGATATGTCTCTGTAAACAATAACTCTCTACTTGAGTGGGCCATAGTGCCCAAATTCTGACTTGAAAGACTTCACCAGGTGGTGCTATTAAGTTAGACATGGCCTGGGCCAATAATAGCCGAAACCTATCAAAGTATCAAAGTATCAAAGTATCAAAGTATCAAAGTATCAAAGTATATATATATATATATATATATATATATATATATATATATAAAAGCAATTAAGATTCAAGTTGATTCTAATGAATTCACTTGAATGCGGTACTTAACTTAGATGCACCAGAAAACTATGTGGTGTTAACCAATACAGTAGTGTGGGGTGATTATAAACGAGAAAAGAAGCAACAAGAATGGATTAGTTTTTAGTACAATTGTTTCATACAAGACAAGCTTTATTAAAAGTTGCAAATATTGCAGCAGATAAAAGCAGATATATATATATATATATATATATATATAGTAGTCGTAGGAGTGGCTGTGTAGTAAGTAGCTTGCTTACCAACCACATGGTTCCTGGTTCACTTGGGCAAGTGTCTTCTACTATAGCCTTGGGCCGACCAAAGCCTTGTGAGTGGATTTGGTAGACAGAAACTGAAAGAAGCTCATCGTATATATGTATATGTATATGTATATATGTGTGTGTGTTTGTATGTATGTGTGTGTGTGTTTGTCCCCCCCCCCCCAATATCGCTTGACAACTGATGCTGGTGTGTTTATGTACCCGTAACTTAGCAGTTCAGCAAAAGAGACCGATGGAATATGTACTAGGCTAACAAAGAATAAGTCCTGGGGTCGATTTGTTCGAGTAAAGGCGGTGCTCCAGCATGGCCACAGTCAAATGACTGAAACAAGTAAAAGAGTAAAAGAATAAAACAATAAAAGAATATATATATACATACGAATACATATATATGGCAGATCTCAGTGTCACTTAAATTGGCACCTATGCCAGTGGCACGTAAACGCACCCTGGCGTCATGCAAATGGCACCTAAAAGCACCCATTACAGTCTTGGAGTGGTCGGCATTAAGAAGGGCATCCAGCCATAGAAAACCATGCCAAATCAGACTGGAGCCTGGTGCAGCCTTCCAGCATGCCAGCCCAGTCAAACCATCCAACCCACACTAGCATGGACAACAGACATTAAATGATGATGATGATGATGATGATGATGATGATGGCGATGATGATGATGACGACGGCGACAATGATGATGATGATGATGATGATGATGATGATGATGATGATATGATGATGATGATGATGATGATGATGATGATGATGATGATGATGGTGATGGTGATAATGATGATGATACATACATACAATATATGCATACATATGTACACTTACACATGCACATACACACACACGTACACAAATAGATTCTGAGAAATTATACATGATTGTGTTCAGAAATAGCTAATGACCTTTTAAATCAATTATACACTGTGGTAATTAAGTACATATGTTAGACACACTAGTATACATTTGTTGAAATGGTGGCTAATTCAATAAATACCAAGCATATTTCTATTGTTATTTGTCCCCAATGAACAATGGCATTTAATAAATAATAAACTGTTTGATTCATGATCACAGAGAATTAATGCTTTCTTCTTTCCTTTGTTTTTGTTGTTCAATGCTATTTAAGATTTGATCAAGCATACATAATCAAAGTGTTTCAACGATGGCCATCTTATTTTCTCAATGTTTGTCTGTTTCCATAACTACAATATTTAAAGTGTTTTAGGCGTAAGCACGGCAAAGTGGTTTAGACATTTGTTTTCCAGTCTATGGCTTCAGTGAATTTGGTAGACAGAATCTGTGCGGAAGCCAATCGTATATATGTACATAAATATTTTGATACAAATTGAATTTAAATGTTGAAGTGAATCTAACGATTTTTCTGTGTTTTAAATGGCTTATAAACACCTTCCACACTGCAATTGTGTGTATATATATATATATATATATATTGTGTGTGTATATATATATATATATATATACTGTTGTGTCTGGGAAGAGTCATTTTCTTTTTGTGCCTTTTAATGTAACATACTCACCAGTAAAATTTCCACTTATTTCTTATTTTTATTTTCCTGGGTGTTGAGGCAGTTACTCAACAAATCAAATGTGGACGTAATCTACCTTGATTTTGCAAAAGCTTTTGACAAGGTGGATCATGGTATGATATGCCACAAACTGCGTGACCTCGGCATAGCTGGAAAACTTGGAGTGTGGTTACATGACTTCCTGAAAGATAGGAGTCAGGCAGTAGTGGTTAATGGAGCCACCTCTATGAACACACAAATAGTGAGCGGTGTTCCACAGGGCACTGTCTTGGGACCACTGCTTTTTATAGTGGCCCTCTCAGATATGCCCTCAAATGCCCGGATAGCCACTCTGGCCAGCTATGCAGATGATATGAAAGTCTCGCAGAAAATACAGAACCCCAGCGATGTTGCACACCTGCAGCAGGAGTTGGACTCAATCTACAGATGGGCTGAGGATAATAATATGCAGTTTAATGCTGAAAAATTCCAGGCCCTGCGCTACCAGCATCCAAAACTGAATATTAAACTTACAGGATACACCGGTCCACAGGGAATTTCAATCCCAGAGCCTTAGTCTGTGAGGGACCTGGGTATCGACATGAGTGATGATACCTCTTTCCAAGTGCACATTACCAGGATGGCAACAAAGTACAGACGACTGGCTGGGTGGATCCTAAGAACATTCAGAACCAGAGATAAGGAAACCATGATGGTCCTCTGGCGGACATTCGTCCTCAGCCGCCTGGATTACTGCTCACAGCTATGGTCACCCACCAGTGTAAAATTAACAGCAGACCTTGAAGCAATCCAGAGAAGATTCACAAAGAAGATCGTCTCTTTGCAACAGCTCAGCTACTGGGAAAGGTTGAAACAGCTAAGACTCTACTCCCTGGAGAGAAGACGGGAGAGGTATGCAGTAATATATGTCTGGAAGATCCTGGAAGGAATTGTGCCAAATTTTGGCATTGTAAGCTACACCAATGCTAGAACGGGATGACACTGCATAGCGCCAAAGATCCCAGCAATGCCATCACGCTTCAGGACCAGCTTCTGCAACAGCCTGGGTTTCAAGGGCCCACAGCTTTTTAATATTCTCCCAAAGAATCTGAGGAACTTGCACAAAGTAGATGTAGCGGTTTTTAACTCAAAGCTGGACATCTTCCTGTCAAGAGTAAAAGATAAAAGATATCTTTCACTCACTTCTGTATTTGTGTGGAGTGGAGGCTAACAAGGTCCCTAATTGTTGTTGTTGGTGTTGTTTCACCTCAGATCAGCTCGGATTAAACACATTTTTGTGCAAAGGAAGTTGAGCTGTAAAACCATTTTTTTTTACTGGACGTAGTGTTTATCTAAGAAGGTGTTGTTTGAAGTTAATTTGGTAGTTATTTCTAGCAGATTGGAACCATTTAGAGGTTCCAATTTGCCTTCAGGTCCTTGGTTGTAATTCATAATTATAAATACCAATAATTATGAAAATTATCAAAGTAGATTTCATTTCAAACTTATTCTTATATCAACTTAACTATAAGGCAGCAAGCTGGCAGAAATGTTCGCACGCCGGGCAAAATGCTTAGCGGTATTTCATCTGTCGTTATGTTCTGAGTTCAAATCCCGCCGAGGTCGACTTTGCTTTTCATCCTTTCAGGGTCGATAAATAAAGAACCAGTTGAGCACTGGGGTCGATGTAATCAACTTAATCCCTTTGTCTGTCCTTGTTTGTCCCCTCTATGTTTAGCCCCTTGTGGGTAGTAAAGAAATATAAATATATATTAACTTAATTACTCATATTACTATAGTCATTGTTGTTGTTACAGGAAATCTACAATTAAAGATTTCTCTCCATAGCTGTTTAGTCTTTCGCTGAGACACAGTATATTATGAAGGCGCATGGCTCAGTGGTTAGAGTGTTGAGCTTACAATCGTGAGGTTGTGAGTTCGAATCCTGAACCGGGCTGTGTGTTGTGTTCTTGAGCAAGACACTTTATTTCACGTTGCTCCAGTTCACTCAACTGTAGAAATGAGTTGCTATGTCACAGGTGCCAAGCTGTATCGGCTTTTGCCTTTCCTTTGGATAACTCTGGTGGCATGGAGGGGGGAGGCCGGTATGCATGGGCGACTGCTGGTCTTCCATAAACAACCTTGCCCTGACTTGTGCCTGGTAGGGTAACTTTCTAGGTGCAATCCCATGGTCATTCATGACCGAAGGGGGACTCAATATCAATAACATCATCCAATGTGTCCTTCCACTTTAAAGCAGTTAGTTATTAAATAAAAATGATCTGACTGTTTCTTCTAGGAGGTCAAGAGACCACATAGAAGCTTTTTTCTTCCTTATCAGGAAGTAATTCTACTTGTCACTGAATAAGCATGGTTGTATACTCTTTTCTCTTTTACTCTTTTACTTGTTTCAGTCATGTGACTGTGGCCATGCTGGAGCACCGCCTTTAGTCGATCGAATCGACCCCAGAACTTATTCTTTGTAAGCCTAGTACTTATTTTATCGGTCTCTTTTTTGCCGAACCGCTAAGTTACGGGTATGTAAACACACCAGCATCGGTTGTCAAGCGATGTTGGGGGGACAAACACAGACACACAAATACACATACATATATTATATATACATATATATACGACGGGCTTCTCTCAGTTTCCGTCTACCAAATCCACTCACAAGGTTTTGGTTGGCCCGAGGCTATAGTAGAAGACACTTACCCAAGGTGCCACACAGTGGGACTGAACCCGGAACCATGTGGTTCGTAAGCAAGCTACTTACCACACAGCCACTCCTACACCTATGGTTAAGAAGTTTGCTTCACAGCTATGAGGTTTCAGTTTTGGTCTCAATGAGCAGCACCTTGAGGTACAGTCTTCAATTATAGCAACATCATAATTCACCCAAAAATCATGCCGCTTAAAATAAAGGTTTTAGTATTTGCCTTGCTGTTTTGGTTGAATATGTTACCTTCTTAAGTTCCCAATGGTGAGATAGGAAAGCACAATGATATGTATATTTCTTTACTACCCACAAGAGGCTAAACATAGAGGGGACAAACAAAGACAGACAAACGGATTAAGTCGATTACATCGACCCCAGTGTGAAGCTGGTACTTTATTTATTGACCCCAAAAGGATGAAAGGCAAAGTCAACCTTGACGGAATTTGAACTCAGAACGTAACGACAGACGAAATACCTATTTCTTTACTACCCACAAGAGGCTAAACATAGAGGGGACAAACAAGGACAGACAAAGGGATTAAGTCGATTACATCGACCCCAGTGCGTAACAGGTAATTATTTAATCGACTCTGAAAGGATGAAAGGCAAAGTCGACCTCGGTGGAATTTGAACTCAGAACGTAACGACAGACGAAATACCTATTTCTTTATTACCCACAAGGAGCTAAACATAGAGGGGACAAACAAGGACAGACAAACGGATTAAGTCGATTATATCGACCCCAGTGCGAAACTGGTACTTCATTTATCGACCCTGAAAGGATGAAAGGCAAAGTCGACCATGGCGGAATTTGAACTCAGAACGTAATGACAGACGAAATACCTATTTCTTTACTACCCACAAGGGGCTAAAAATAGAGAGGACAACACGGACAGACAAACAGATTAAGTTGATTATATCGACCCCAGTGCGTAACTGGTACTTAATTTATCGACTCCGAAAGGATGAAAGGCAAAGTTGATGACAGCGGAATTTGAACTCAGAACGTAGCAGCAGACGAAATACTGCTAAGCATTTTGTCCGGCTTGCTAACGTTTCTGCCAGCTCGCCGCCTTAAGCACAATGATATACAGCATGTTAAAGAACAATGAAAGCATTTTTTATGCTAAGGTGACTAAGTAACACTTCTGCAGTTATTGTATTGCATAGAGAAGTGGCTTCAGTGTCATTTACAGATCAGGAAAGCTTTTTACAAACACATTTAATTGACAGTTACATTGAGGTTGATGAATATCATTTACAGTTTGTAAGAAACAACAGTTTCAATTACGAAGTAGAAAAGTACAATGAACCGGTGGATCAACTTTCAACAAAAGAAAACCAGAATATATTATATTGTTGTATTACTGTCATGATGAATTATTTAAACCCTAATTTTCCAGTAACTTCTATCTGTTGTCTAGCTTGTTATCAATAATGTCACTAACATAATAAAGCAATACTCTCTTTTCTCTCTCTTTTACTTGTTTCAGTCATTTGACTGCGGCCATGCTGGAGCACCGCCTTTAATCGAGCAACTCGACCCCGGGACTTATCCTTTTGTAAGCCCAGTACTTATTCTATCGGTCTCTTTTGCTGAACCGCTAAGTAACGGGGACATAAACACACCAGCATCGGTTGTCAAGCAATGCTAGGGGGACAAACACAGACACACAACACACACACGCATATATAATATATATATTATATGTATATATATATATATAATATATATATATATATATATATATATATACATATATACGACAGGCTCTTCAGTTTCCGTCTACCAAATCCACTCACAAGGCTTCGGTCAGCCCGAGGCTATAGTAGAAGACACTTGCCAAGGTCCAATCAGTGGGACTGAACCCAGAACCATGTGGTTGGTAAGCAAGCTACTTACCACACAGCCACTCCTGCACCTGTTATCTTTTCTTTTCTTTTTATCTTTCTCAATCATTAGATGTGACCATACTGGAGCAACACCTTGAAAAATTTTATTTGAATGAATCGACCCCGCTGCTATTTTTTTAAAGCCTGGTACTTACTCTATCAGTCTCTTTTGCTGTGCTGTTAAGTTAGAGGAATGTAAACACACCAACAGTTTTTAAGCGGTGATGGGCGTACAAGCACACACATGAGTGGTGTGTGTGTGTGTGTGTGTGTGTGTGTGTGTGTGTATGTGTGTGAGTGTGTGTGTGTGTGTGTGGTGTGTGTGTGTGAGTTTGTGTGTGTGTGTGTGTGAGTGTGTGTGTGTGAGTGTGTTTGTGTATGTGTGTGTGTGGTGTGTGTGTGTGTGTGAGTGTGTTTGTGTGTGTGTGTGTGTGTGAGTTTGTGTGTGTGTGTGTGAGTGTGTGTGTGTGTGTGTGTGTCCCCTAGCAATTTTGAGAGGAGGGGACAAGTTAATCGCATCGACCCAAATACTTAACTGGTCCTTTATTTTATCAATCTCCAAGGGATGAAAGGCAAAATTGATCATAGCAGGATTTGAACTCAGAACGAAAGGACTGAAAGAAAAGCTGCTAACCATTTCATCCAACGTATTAATAATTCTGCCAGTTTACCGCCCTAAATATTGCATCATCATCATCATCATCATCATCATCGTTTAGCATCTGCTTTCCATGCTGGCATGGGTTGGATGGTTCAACTGGGGTCTGGGAAGCCAGAAGGCTGCACCAGGCCCAGTCAGATCTGGCAGTGTTTCTATAGCTGGATGCCCTTCCTAATGCCAACCACTCCGTGAGTGTAGTGGGTGCTTTTTATGTGCCACCAACACAGGTGCCAGACGAGGCTGGCGAACCAGATAATATTATATATGATAATAATATATATGAAATTATTGTATACAGTGCTCAGGTGCACCACAACTTGTCAAAAGGGCATATAAAGCATATGAGGTAATGTAAAAATGTCTGGGAAGCGAACAGTGTATGAGTCAGATACATGCTTGCATGTGTATGGAGGCGAGAAAATCAGATGTAGTGTTGGCAAATCTCAGGAAGCATGGAAGTATTACATACATAAAAATGTCGAAACAGAAAAATATTGACATCACAAAACAAAGATTATATAAAGCATGATAAACTATGTCACAATTCTTATGTACATAATTATGTGACATTTAAAGTAAAAGATCAAGAATGTCACTCACACTTGATGTTCTGAAATCCAACACTTTAAATCAGAGAACGCGAGCCAATAAGATGATAGTCTGTGTTTGTTATCAACTCACGATATCAACTTCATTGGTCCTTTTTATCTTTTACTTGTTTCGGCCATTTGACTG
>NC_043001.1:19855145-19907645 GCF_006345805.1 Octopus sinensis
CTACTCTAACCACTAGGCCGTGTGCCTCCACCAGTATGCTTATGTTTCAGAAAGATAATATCATTTGAGTACAGAGCAGTAATAAGTTATATAAACGACAAGGGAATAAAAAATTGTCATCAACTTCATTGGCATACATCTGTTTCTACCATAAGATGCAAGGTACTTATAGGGTTGTGTACCACCCTAAAGCTTCATATATATAGAAATGTAAATAATTTCTCAAATAAAATAGCACTTCATTTTCAAAGCTCCAATGACACTGTGGGTGATGCACAAGCACTCCACTATGAGTGCATTAGATTGTATGACAGAAACAGCTGTGAGCTAATGAAGTTCATGGCATAGTTTCTTATTTCTTTGTTCTTCATTTAATTTCTTATATGTATATACATATATCATCATCATCATCATCATCATCATCCTCATCATCATTATCATCGTCATCGTCATCGTCGTCGTCGTCGTTGTCGTCATTTAACGTCTGCTTTCCATACTGGCATGGGTTGGACGATTTGACTGAGGACTGGCAAACCAGATGGCTGCACCAGGCTCCAGTCTTGATCTGGCAGAGTTTCTACAGCTGGATGCCCTTCCTAACGCCAACCACTCCGAGAGTGTAGTGGGTGCTTTTACATGCCACTGGCACGAGGGCCAGTCAGGTGGTACTAGCAACGACCACAAAAAATTGGTTTTTTTTGTAATTTTACGTGTCACCTGCACGCCGGCACAAGTGCCAGCAACATATATATATATTGTTTTACTCGTTTCAGTCATTTGACTGTGGCCATGCTGGAGCACCATCTTAAAGAAGTTTTAGTCAAAGAAATCAAACCCAGAATTTATTCTTTGTAAGCCTAGTACTTATTCTATTCGTCTCTTTTGCTGAAGCGCTAAATTATGGAGGCATAAACACACTAGCATCGGCTGTCTACACATAACCATCTGTCAGGTCTATTAATTTTTTGATCTTGGTCAAAGTTTTTCTTGATTGAGAAAAATCAAATCAAATCTTCCTCTGCTGGATTTTTCAGTTTGTTTAAAAGCCTTTTAGATCTGATGTAGTGATTTTCTTTTGCTTTTTCAGACAAATTGACCTTTCCTTATCATATAAGACTTATATCTGATGTCTTCATGGACAACATTTCTGATTGCTTCTTCTGTCAAATGGAGATCTTTTACAATTGACCTCATGGACTTTCTGGGATTGTAATCAATGGTCTGTTGAACTTTCTGAATAAATCCAGGTGTTCTGATGATTTAGAATGATTTTTATGCTTTGATACTGGTGATACGTTTCCATCTTCAGTCTCTAGCACCTTACAATCTTTGTAGACAAAAGATCTGGAAACTTATAAAAATCGGGATATTTCTAAATAACTATGCTCAGCTTTTATAACCACAATAACAGCATGCTTCTTCATTTCTTGAGTAAGCTGAGGGTCTGCCATTATTATTTTCTGAAATAAAGATTATACTGAGCAAGCAAAAAATGCAGCAATGACCCAAAAATGGTACGTCCTCAAATACCTTATGCACCCTGTATAGCACCAGTATTGCCAGAAATAAGAGTCAAAACAACTCATAGTCCCAATAATGCATCATCTTATTTACTGACAAGGGAGGCAGGCTCCCTAAGCACTAGGCATAGCCAAATCACCAGTAGTTCATGTTTACATTAATGCTCATCAATGGCTCTCATTGATGCCTTGGGTTAAACTCAACTCACCTTGTCAGCATACATGATCACCATAGAAATATGTTGATTTCATAAATAGGCGTAGGAGTGGTTGTGTGGTAAGTAGCTTGTTTACCAACCACATGGTTCCGGGTTCAGTCCCACTGTGTGGCAACTTGAGCAAGTGTCTTCTACTATAGCCTTGGGCCAACCAAAGTTTTGTGAGTGGATTTGGTAGGTGGAAACTGAAAGAAGCCCATCGTATATGTGTATATATATATATATGTATGTATGTGTATATGTTTGTGTGTCTGCATTTGTCCCCCCAACATCACTTGACAACCGATGCTGGTGTGTTTACATCCCCGTAACTTAGCGGTTCGGCAAAAGAGACCGATAGAATAAGTACTAGGCTTACAAAGAATAAGTCCTGGGGTCGATTTGCTCGACTAAAGGCAGTACTCCTGCATGGCCACAGTCACATGACTGAAACAAGTAAAAACTAAAAAAAAAAAAATAAAGGTGTAAATTATAAATAACAAGGGTGGCTTGTTAGAAATTTTTCAATCAAAAGGCAATAATATATATGTCACTAAAGTAACTGAGGGCACTATTCAGCACCAGTATTGCTAGAAATAAGAGTCAAATCAACTCGTAGCCACAATAACACACCATCTTATTTACTGACAAGGGAGGCAGGCTCCCTAAGCACCAGAAATAGCCATATCACCAGTGATTTTGTGTTTACATTATCACTCATCAGTGGCTCTCACACAAATTTCTAGGTTTAACCCCTTCATTACTGTATTTATTTTGAGATGCTCTGTGTTTCTTTCAATTAATTTAAAATATAACAAAGAATTTAGTAAAATAACTTAGTTATCATTCAGCTAGTGTTAGGAACATAAATTGTGACACAGGTTTGATGGAAGATTTTAATTCAGAACTTATGAAAACAAGACATTTGTAATACAGAGCCAGAACCGGTTTCAGCCGGGTTGATAATGAAAGGGTTAAGGAAAAGGGAGGTGTGAACCATAACACTTACCCCTACACACATTCCACTCTTAACCCCTATGCGCACTTTCAGAAAACTCTTGTAGGCTTACATCTTGGGGGACATTTGGGGCCAGGGGACATAATTCTTGATTAACCCATGTTCACTTCATTTCATCTTTTTTCACAGAACACACAAACCAAATGTAGTTTTTTCCGCCTCCTGCAATGGAGAACTGTTGCTATATATTTTTCATACATGCCAGATCTGATGAGCACATGGTATTACGTAACCATACAGTTATCTAGCACCCAGTTTAATACCCAGTGTAAAACCAATTGGTAAGATTGGCCATAATGTATATATATATATATATATATATATATATCATCATCATCATCATCATCGTTTAATGTCCTTTTTCCGTGCTAGCATGGGTTGGATGGTTCGACCGGGGTCTGGGAAGCCAGGAGGCTGCACCAGGCTCCAGTCTGATCTGGCAGTGTTTCTACAGCTGGATGCCCTTCCTAACGCCAACCACTCCATGAGTGTAGTGGGTGCTTTTTATGTGCCACCGGCACAGGTGCTGGGGAAGTCTGGCAGCGGCCACGATCAGTTATATATATATTTATAAATTTGTAAACAAACCTGAAGACTGTAAATTACAGAAAAAAGTGACACACATAGGTCCTTTTAATAATAACTACAATTATATATTATTTATATGATAATATATGCTCCATTTAGAGCAACTGAATCTAAACAATTGATTGAAGGAAGATGAGCTGAACCACTGAGAATTGATATTGTGTTCAATTCCCAGTGGTTTGGCTCATTTTTTTTCAGTCAATTGTTTAGGTTTAGTCGCTCAAAATGGAGCATATATTATTATATAAATAATATATATATATGTGTATATATATATATGTGTATATATATATATATGTATATATATATATATATATATAGTTAATCCAAACATGAAAACACAAAGAGAAAACACAACAATGCGAGGACGTGGAACAAGTATAGTGTTATTGGACGCTCAGGAAAAGAAAGAAAGAAGGAGGATTTAACGTTTCAAGCGGAAAAAGAAAGATCCAAGGAAGGGAAGACAGAGGAAAAAAAATCGCTGGTGATACATATGCGGTCACATATTGAATGTTAATTCAAACATGAAAACACAAAGAGAAAACGCAATAACACGAGGACATGGAACAAGTATAGAATCATTGGACGCTCAGGAAAGGAAAGAAAGAAAGAAGATTTAACATTTCGAGCGGATAAATATATATATATATATATATTGGGTCATCCCATAAATAATGCGGTTTTTTTATACTTCATTTATTTTTCAGAATTAAGATAAAGTTATTTTTTAATCTAAAATATATTCTCCTTCATTTTCTACAATGCTCTTCCATCTATCTGCAAGGTTTTCAAGACTTCCAAAATTCACTTGTTAATCCCAATACTGTTCTGACCTCATCCACAGAATTCATATGATTTTGAAGACTGGAATAAATGATAATCAGATGGGGCAATGTCCAGTGAATATGGTGGGTGGGCAACCTTTTCCCATTCAAACTGCTGCAGTTTTGGAATATCATCCTTGCTGTATGTGACCGAGCATTATCCTGATGGAAGAACATCTTTTGTCTTGAAACCAAAGATGGTGATTTTTCCTCTAGTGCAGGTGTCAATAAATGGTTGAATGACCAAATCCAAGCTTCTCTGCTAGTTCCTCAACAGTTACGATGGGATTTTGTTCCACCAGGGTTTGCAGGACATCCTTGTCGAGCTGTACAGATCTTACAGGATGAGGCTCATTTTCTAGGCTGTAGTTTCCGCTTGGAATTTCTGGAACCACTGTTGACACTGGCTTACGCTTATTGTCCAATCACCATATACTGCATCAATATTCATCACACTTCCCATTGTAGTGTTGCCTTTATCGAACTCATAAAGAAAAATATGCCAAACATGCTCTTTTGTCACTTCCATAATAGTTTTGAAAAAGTAACTGTTAAAATCGAATTGCACACTTCAAAATTTGCACTAAGAATAAGCACAAAGTAAAATTACTACCTGCTTTTATAGCAAGTTGATGCAAGTAGTTTATATCATCCCCATCCGTCTTTTAGTTCATGCAATTAAAAAAAAATGCATTATTTATGGCATGACCCAATATATACATACACACACACGCACACACACACACACACACACACACACACACACACACACACACACACACACACACACATACATCACAATAAGCAACAAGGATATCCAGAGATAATGCAGTACGATCATTTCATGCAACTCCATTTAATTTAACAATGCAATCATTACATCAATTTAAAATGTAGAGCAATCTTCAGCTGCATAAAGACATAGAATTTAATTAAATTAGAACAGATGGACACATTAGTATAATTATGCCTAAAATCTCCAAGAAGTTAAGGAGATAAACAAAGAACATGATGTTTCACTCCAGTTTAGAAGTTACTGAATTTTCAAGAAGATATACATTGTTACAGAATCGGCCTGTCACTGATTTTTTGTTTTTATGGGGTCAGTTTTAATTTATAGACTAGTTTATCAAATCCCTTGTATATCTAAGGCTGAGAGAACAGAGGGCAGTATCTGTTAGGGGTAGGGCTGAAGGAGCAGACAGTCATCATAGTTGATATAGTCATAAAAATCAAGATTTATTAGAAGCAATATCATGAGGTTTGGTAAAGGTAAACTTAAAACATGATGTTAGCTGATAATTAAGGGGGTCACCCACTAGCACAAACCATTGATAATGAAACAGGGGAAGTTTTATCATGTAGTACTATAGTTAAATATTTTAAACAATGTTGCTATATTGTATACAGTTAAAGTTTAGGGTTATTCAAAGGATTATTAAGAAGAATATTATAACAAAAGGATAGAAATTTATGAATACTTTTGAGTATATACCAAAACTTTTACCACAATGGAGGGAGGAAAAGAAATTATCCAGAAATAGTTTAATATTTATACATATCGTACACTTAAATACTGACTCATCAGATGACATCTGTGAATATTGGTTAATTGGTATATACTGGTATTAATAGAGGAGTATTGAGGTAAAGGAACAAGCTAATTATATATTAATAGAATTATAATCTAAGCAGTATTTTTTAATAAGTAGTAAATATACCAGTATCTCTCTATAAATAAAAGGCAGTTTGTCTGTCTGTGTGTTTGTCTGTGTGTCTGTCATGTTGTACCCTCATCCTGAACACGGCTTTCAACCGATTCTGATGAAACTTGACACACACATAGCCCAATGTCATAAATCAAAACTTAAACAGCGAAAATTTTGAAAAGTTCCCCCAGTTCTTAAAAAAATCGATAAATTCGACATGGGGTCGAGAATCTAAGCTTATCATATGCAACACATTTTCCGTTGTAGTTTTCGCAACTTGCAATAGATTTTCACCAAACTCATGGTGAAACTTAATGTTACCCTAAGGAACTTAATTCTGACGTTAGTTTTCTATGCAATACCTTACCATCAGAAAAAATCGATAAAATCATGCCATTTTGGGAAATCGCATTCAAATTCAAGATGACATATATTCGACAATATCTTTAACAAATTGGCAGGAATTTTTTTTTGAAATTCACAGCGAGCATCATGTCTGCTCCAAGGAGCTATATGGCCCTTTTGATTCCAATAGGATATGTTATTACTGGAAAAAATCAGTTAATTACATCATATGTGGCACACATAGCAAACCGATTTTTCAGCGATATTTTTTAAAATAACGGTTCAATGAGTACAAAAAAGGGTAAAAAGGTAAAGGGCATTGCTTATCGACAAAGTTTCTTACATACCCGGGCAACGCCGGGCTATGCTGCTAGTAGTTTTATATAAGCGAAGTATGAATTTATAGAGATACAAAAATTAGATTAATTTTATAAACAAATAAAGGCTAATTATAAAATAATAAAGAAATGAAATAAAATAATCAAGTGGAGCAGAACACCATAGAAAAGGAAATAAAATTACTATAGTATGGTAATTAATTACTAATAGTATGGTAAAGTATGTGTAGCTTATTAACACCAATAGAGAAGATTTTTTAGAAAAAGTAAAATAATTCAAAACATATTAGACAAAAAAATAAATATTTACTTATTTAGCCAATATCAATAAAAGACTGATGTCTGGTATTGGCTACAGGAATATTTAAGTTATGGAACAATCATTTTTTAAAACTAAGGGTTATATTATAGGTTTAAGAAATTATTATTGTTACTCCCTACATGATATTTATAGTTTCTTAGTGGCACTTGTTTAGAAGGGTTATTTATATAAAGGCCCTTATAAATACTAAGATCAGGAGGGTAGAGCCATTTAAGAAAGAGATAAAAATTTAATTAAATCAGTATATAGCTGACATGTTCTTTAACCTCAGTTGGTCCCTTATTAAATACTAGTTAAAGCCATAGAAACCATATAATATATATATATATATATACGACAGAAGCCTGTCATGTATATATATATATATATATATATATGTATGTATGTATGTATGTATGTATGTATGTATGTATGTATGTATGTATGTATTTGTGTGTTGGTGTGTTTACATCCCTGTAACTTAGCGGGTTGGCAAAAGAAACCAATAGAATAAGTACTAAGCTTACAAAAATAAGTCCTGGGGTCGATTTGTTTGACTAAAGGCAGTGCTCCAGCATGGATGCAGTCAAATGACTGAAACAAGTAAAAGAATATATATATATATATATATATATGCCGGAGTAAGCACATAAATGTGAAACAAGGTGGAAAAAAGAGTACTCAAATACCAGAGGTAGAGTAATATGCTTTATTTAAAAGCAGCAGAAATATAAAAAATATGTTATATTTCTGCTGCTTTTAAATAAAGTATATATATATATAAAGAGAGAGAGGAGAGAGAGAGAGAGAGAGAGAGAGAGAGAGAGAGAGAGAGAGAGAGAGAGAGAGAGAGAGAGAGAGAGCATGCAGTTATAAACACATTGGTTGAGTGAATCTGAATAAATTTTTAAACTAGAAACTTCAGACTTTTCATCAGTTGATTAAAATAACTTGATTTTATTTTCTGCATGCAACAGGGTCAAATAATTGTCGATGCTGTTACAATAACAGAAATCCATTGATATACAAGTAAATTGAATGTTAATAGTGTTATAGTATCCCTGTGTGGGAGTAACTAGAATAACATTCCTTAATACCATAGAAGACGTGTATAAACAGTGTTGAAACAAAAGATCTAAATTTGTGCTGTCATTTCATCATTTACTCATGACAATGGCCAAGCCATACATGTGTAAATTAAATTAGGTCCAATACCCATTCATGAGAATATTAGACAATCTAGACTTGCATTCCAACCCAGTTGCATCGGCAGCTAGCTTGTATGCCACGACAGTGGAAACCGAAGCATGTTAGTTGTGTATATAGATATACAGTTAAAGTTATTACCGTGAATATATTATAGAGTCTGGTTAGATTACAATATATTTCATGACTGCATATAGTATTTATATATATATATATAGTTATGTGTTTTAGTGATCAGAGTAAGCAGATGAGCTAGTGCTCACTTAGTATGCAAGGAGTGTCATAGGAATAAGAATAAGGAAACACAAATTACTAATGAGACAATCCTTAGAGAAAACACTACAGCTTAAGTACATTAAGCAACAGTGTTTTCTCCTTGTTCTATATTTGACATTCCGTCATCGGAAGAAGCTAAAATATTTTATATTTTAGCTTCTGATGAGAACTTTTATAGGTTCTATATTTAATGTGAATTCATATAAGTCTTGTAATTGATGGAAATATAACAGGGTTTTTGTCATCGGAAGAAGCTAAAATATTTTATATTTTAGCTTCTGATGAGAACTTTTATAGGTCCTATTTTTAATAAGAATTCATATAAGTCTTGTAATTGATGGAAATATAACAGGTCTTCGTCATCGGAAGAAGCTAAAATATTTTATATTTTAGCTTCTGATGAGAACTTTTAAAGGCCCTATATTAAATGAGAATTCATATGTTTTGTCATTGATGGAAACTATAACAGGGTTTTCGTCATCGGAAGAAGCTAAAATATTTTGTATTTTAGCTTCTGATGAGAATTTTTATAGGCCCAATATTTAATGAGAATTCATACAAGTCTTGTAATTGATGGAAATATAACAGGTCTTCGTCATTGGAAGAAGCTAAAATATTTTATATTTTAGCTTCTGATAAGAACTATTATAGGTCCTATATTTAGTGGGAATTCATATAAGTCTTGTAATCGATGGAAGATATAACAGATCATGTATTTGATGAAAACATTTAAAAGTTTAACATTTGGCTAGCAGGAGTACCAAGCATTGCTCGGATATTAAATAGTTGGCAATAGTCTTAATAGGTTCTACCATTTTTTTCGTTGTACATCTCTTTGAATATTTTTTGTGTTAAGTTGGAAACATTGACATTGAGGAAGAAGTGATTTTCCCCATAGACCATAAATAAAGTAGTAACAACAGGGTGAAAAACCTTGGAGAAGCCACAAGAACATCACAGGGGGTGCAACAATTGAATGTAAAGTGGCTCTGAAAAGGGCCATGTTATTGCTCTCACAATAGTCCTGAAAAGGATTGTTAACTGTTCACAGGTATAAACGTCTCTTTTCGTTCATATGAAAAGCAGTGTCTCCAGTGATGCCAAAACTCAAGCCATCTGCAAGGAGATTGAGAAGCTGTAGCCATCACCATCATCATCATTTAACGTCCGTTTTCCATGCTAGCATGGGTTGGACGGTTTTGACTGAGGGCTGGCAAGCCAAATAGCGGCACCAGGCTCCAATCTTAATCTGGCAGAGTTTCTACAGCTGGATGCCCTTCTTAACGCCAACCACTCCGAGAGTGTAGTGGGTGTTTTTTATGTGCCACCTGCACGGGGGTGGGGGCAGTCAGGCGGTACTGGCAATGGCCTTGCTTGAATCTTTTTACACGTGCCACCAACACAGGTGCCAGTGAAGCGATGTTGGTAACGATCAAGCTCAAATGGTGCCCTTTTACGTTCCACTGGTATGGAAGCCAGTTGGTTGCTCAGACTTAATAACAGGTCATTTTGAAAGAATGGCAGCAATAGTACTCACCATAAACTGGTTTGGCAGGAAAGCTGTGGCATGTTGGACGGCCTACAGTACCTCATGGTAGATGGCATTTTTCGTTTTGGCTTTCAGGGCGAACACAAAAAGGTTTTTTTGCATCCAACTCTTGAGCATCCGATGTATAATTGGCCATGTAAGAAGCATGGTTGGCCTAAATGGAGGCTTGTTGTTGTTAGTGTTTGGCCTTGGAACTTGTTGATGGACATGGCAAAGCAAAGTCGAAGAGGGAACTGAAGTTGACGCAAGGGACAGGTGCATTGCTTATCTGATGGAGTAAGAGGTATCCTGGGTATACCAGGCGGCGAGCTGGCAGAAACGTTAGCACGCTGGGCGAAATGCTTAGCGGTATTTCGTCTGCGTTACGTTGTGAGTTCAAATTCTGCCGAGGTCGACTTTGCCTTTCATCTTTTTGGGGTCGATAAATTAAGTACCAGTTACGCACTGGGGTCGATGTAATCGACTTAATACCTATGTCTGTCCTTGTTTGTCCCCTCTGTGTTTAGCCCCTTGTGGGTAATAAAGAAATAGGTATCCTGAGTATAAAGACATCTCCAATGCCACAACTCGTAAGAATGGTTGCTTCATTAACATGAAGTAGCATATTATTTACCACTAACTGTGCTCCATTGTACAAACGTGGTGGCTCCAGGTTCCTCAGCAGCATGACCGGAGCTCCATTTTTGAGGTGCAGTTGATGAGGCGGTAGTCCAGAGGGGTCCAAGGAATTGAGGATTTCTGTGGGAAAATTAACAGCCTCTTCATATTTCTTTATTGCCCACAAGGGGCTAAACATAGAGGGGACAAACAAGAACAGACAAAGGGGGGGATTAAGTCAATTACATCGACCCCAGTGCATAACTGGTACTTTATTTATCGACCCTGAAAGGATGAAAGGCAAAGTCGACCTTGGTAGAATTTGAACTCAGAACATAATGCTTCTGCCAGCTCGTCGGCCTCTTCTTGGTCCACAAGAGTGTCCACAGACTTGTAGGTGTGAAGGTTTCCAGGAAGGCTTTGCAGTAGGTCTTCATTGAGTTTCGCAACAAATGTGTTTTTGGGAGCTAATATGGCTCTTTCACATAGTCAATTCAGGTTTTGGTAGTTTATGTGCAGATCAGGAAAAACAGTGGTCGTAAAGTCGTCCACAGTGTCCACAGGTGTGCCTACATGTGAGGCAGCCATCTCTCCAGCTGCATCAGAGGGAGCTGTGCCATCACCAACGGTGAGAAGTTGCTTGGAGAAGTCACCCGATAAGTTGTCAGTCAAAAATGAGGGATTTAAGAGCAAAAAACTGATTTTCTACTCAGTTTTTCACAATTGTTGGTCATACACAGATGAATTCTGTGCAAATCAGAGTCTCCTAATGTTATCCTTAGGATGAGTAAATAGTGTGTAAAGTTTGAATGCAATTCACTAAAGCAGTGAGAAGTTTATGAAGATTTAAAGGGGAAAAAAGTATATAAAAATCGATTTTTTCACAGTCTTTCATGTTTTTTTTGTCACACAGGGATGCCTTTGGACATAGAACAGATACTTGATAGAGCTGCCATTACATAGTAGTTTTTTAGACATAAAACCAAGGAAATTGGACTTACCAGTAAAAAGTTTTCTACTGTGTAACTTTGCAAAAATTTGAAAAAATCAACATTTTTCAAAGTTTTTTTTGCAATTTTCTTGGGAATCAGAGGCATCAAGGCAGTGCCAAAATATTTGTCTGAAATGTTGCAACATGACGGTCCTTTTGATACCAAAATTATAAAAATCGGACGTTCCTGTAAAAACTTTTCTCACGTGCAACTTTTGCCTTTTTTGCAAAGTGGAAAGAGGTCCCTTCAGTTCTATCGATCTTTCTCCTAGAAGTAGGTATCTCTAGGCATCGGTAATGCAGCAGTGACCTGCCTGGGTAAATTTGCCATTTAATAAAAAAAATTACATCAAAATCAGATGAAAAATGTGGAAACGCATAAAAAGCATACACACACACACACACACACACACACACACACACCACACACACACACACACACTCACACAGACATTTTGAGTTTTATTGATATAGATAGATAGATGATCACTTTTATTGGTTTTATGTTTGATCAAAACACTGGTCCTATGTTTGAGGAAAATATTTATAAGTCTTATGTTTGGAGAAAACTTTTGCAAGTCTTATAGTTCATAAAAAGTTTTAAAAAACTTTTGTAGTTTTAATGCTGAACATTTTAATAGGTTTTATGATTAAAGGACACTTTTATAGCATGGGAGTTGCCAGGATTTCTACCAAGGGCTTTCTCAATTATTAAAATGGATCCAGCATTGGTCATCTAATTTTTGTTTGTACATAAGTGAAGACATATAATATCTATACGTAGGCGTAGGAGTGGCTATGTGGTAAGTAGCTTGCTTACCATCCACATGGTTCCGGGTTCAGTCCCACTGCATGGCACCTTGGGCAAGTGTCTTCTACTATAGCCTCGAGCCGACCAAAGCCTTGTGAGTGGATTTGGTAGACGGAAACTAGAAGAAGCCCGTCGTATATATGTATATATGTATATATATATATATGTGTGTATATGATTGTGTGTCTGTGGTTGTCACCCCCACCCCCCAACATCGCTTAACAACCGATACTCTTGTGTTTACGTCCCCGTTTCGGCAAAAGAGACCGATAGAATAAGTACTAGGCTTACAAAGATTAAGTCCTGGGTTCGATTTGCTCCACTAAAGGCGGTGCTCCAGCATGGCCATAGTCAAATGACTGAAACAAGTAACAGAGTAATAGAGATACACTTATATCTAAATAGGGAGCTTGTATGAATCTGTAAAACACTCCTCCACTGGCCACATATGAGTTTCATATTTATTGAACATTTTTTTTGAGGGTCTTGTGCTTGATGTAAACTTTCAAAGATCTTACATCAGATGAATACTTTTATAGGTCTTGTTCTTTGTGGCAGCTTTTATAAGCCTAATATTTGATGGGAATTTTTTAGGTCTTAATGTTGATGAAAATATTATGCATTATATGTGTTGAAGATTTTTGTAAGCTTTTTATAATTAAAAATATATATATATAATTAAGGGATTGTATGCAGATAATTATATGAATTTTTCAACCATTTTACTAGAGTCAAATTTATTTCTCTTGCTTAAAGATTAAAATATTTTGTTACTGATCCCTGCTAAGATAAAGTTAAATAAATAATGATTATATTATCTAAAGAAATGCAACCAAGAGAATGCATACAGGCTTCATCCGAATGATTAAATTTTATTTATATTGTAAATACCATTATAGTAATAAAACATGTAAACCACTGTAATATCGATTTTTTTTTGATTTTAGAGGAGAGATATATAGTTGTTTGATACATATCAATATATCTGAGGTAATTATTTTAACAACCTTTGAAAAAAGATCAGCAAAGGAATGTCTTCATAGTCACACAATCTGCTAGAAATAGTAGCCAAATCTCCATCAAATTTGAACTTCTTTAAAAAATATATATCTTATATATATATATATAAGAATTTTTTGCATAATGAGATAAAAAACCAAGACTGTGTAGATATTAGAATATTTATAGATATAAGGTCTTACAGCTGTTTCTAGGATATTTATTAATTAAATCCCTTTATTGGAGACGGTGTGAGATGATGGTTAAGTCATAGTTAGTTTAGAAGTGATACAAAATAGAGAGTGAGGTGGAGGAAAGAAAATAGATGCAATATGTGTATGGGTATTGAAGTTGTAGATCCATTTTTTAGGCAGAATGGTATATTGGAATCTTACATATATACCATTCTTGAGATACCAAATAGTCTTTCCTTCCTTCATGTCAAGTTTGAAGAAAATATCTCTTTTGCATCTTACTTTTTTGGTCTCTTAAATATACTACATTTTGTGGCATTATTTCAAGTCAGCTGGCTTTTTTTTTGTGCAAACTGCACGTGCATTTTTTCGCATATGCGTACTATCGATCGCAACAGCTGATCTGCTTGCGCGTAAAAATGCACGTTCCCACGGCTTTATCGATCACATTCTCACCTGGAATCGATTTTTGTAATTTTCTCAAGACTTATACACGCCCTGATACCGTCAGTATCTATATATCAAATTTGAGCACAATCGGATGGAGGATACTCGAGATCCTAGAAGACACACAGACAGACAGAATGGATTTTATATAATAGATGTATGTACATATATATATATATGTATGTATGTATGTATGTATATATATAAAGATTAAAGGTCTGGAACATTTGTGAGGTAAAAATCTTGACCAGTAAACAATAGGGACCCCTAAGCTGATTGAGTTGGATGACAGCCAATCAGCAAGCCTGATTATAACTCTCATTTATTTATTTATTTATTTATACATACAGACAAGTGGAGGCTGGTTTCTCCCTCCAGTTTGTCAGCTGCTGAACACTCCAACTCATACCAGCTTGGGAAATGGATGTTAAATGATGATGATGATTTATTTATTTATTAATACATTTATTTATACATTATGATAAATGAGGATTTCCTGTATATTCATTCTATTTGTCAGAAAAAGCAACCAAATTTCTCTCAGATTGCACTCTATCATCTTAAAGAATCAAAGGACACATTGGAAACCGTAGTCCTATATACCCCTGAGTCAAATGGATAGTTACAGCAGGAATGCATATATCAATTAGGGTTGTCCTGGAGCTAAACAACAACAATAAATGTAAATCCTAAAGATATTGGGTTGTCCGGAGAGTTCGTGCCCATTTTTAAAGGAAAGAAAAGGGTCAATAAATATTTGTTATTACATTTTTAATCAACCAAATATGAGCCATTTTGTTGCACAATGCGTCTCCATCTTTCCTTTAACTTGAAAATACCCTCTTCTCAGAATTGAGGTGGTTTTTATGGCAAAAAATTCATCAAGGTATCTTTTTGCGTCATCCAAGGAATTGAAAGTTTTACCATTAAGACTATTCTGTAGAGACCTGAATAAGTGGAAATCCGAAAGAGCAATATCTGGTGAATATGGAGGGTGGGGTAACACATCCCAGCCGAGCTGCAGCAATTTTTGTCATGTTCCCAAAGCATCAAGTGCCAAAAATGAACTTTCTTATCTTCCATTTTAAAGGGTTACAGAATTAACACTGCTTATAGGAACATAAACCTTCTTCCACGAAAAGATAGCTTAAACTGTGCTCTAAATGGAAGTGTAGTCAAATCCTATTTTATGGACTCAACCATGTTCTAAAATAAGTCGAAAAGTAAGCTACTATAAATCGGCACAAACTTTCCAGAGAACCCAATACATTGAACTCTGACACTCACTCTAACCTGTAGAACTGAATACTAAATGAAGCCTTATCAAATAACTATCAATTAAAGGCAATCTCATTATTTTACCGTTAGGAATATTTCACATTTTACTTATTTATCATTATTATTATTTTCATTCCTTTTTAGAAAAGAAGAGCCCAGACAAGGTTGCAATTGTGATTTAATTTGATAATGAGCTGAGTGTTTAATTGTTTTACATACTCCTGTTAATATAATACTTATTTGTTCTTTATACAAAAATACAAACAAAATCAGGATGAGAATCTCCACTCCTCCACATAACTACCAATATCATTACTACCACCCCAACCAATACCATTACTGCCACCACTAACCCCACTGCCACCAACACTTCGTAAAAAACATAATTACTTCAGCATTCTGTTTGTACATTGTTAGTGTCTATATTTCTATATTCAATTTATGAAAATTAAATTTTAAAACACAGTGTAAGAAGGGGGAAAAAAAAAACTAAAAAGAAACCAGTATCAAATAAGATCTTATATACAAATCCTTAATGTGAATTTAATATGTGATGAACATATAATATATTTAACTCGAGGTTTATTCTTCTGGTTTAACCTCATCCTATATTTCAATGAATGGCCTGTTTTTTAAAGTTATTTATTCATTTATTTTTCTTTCTTAGCCACCAAGAATATGTTGCTTGTTCTTCAAAAATGAAAAAAAGAAAAAGAACTAACAAAGCTGTCTGTGATGATGCTATGAGTAAAATAAAAAAAGAAAGAAAAAACAACAACAAAAAAACAACAACATATAATTGTGGGTTGGAATCTTTTAAACAATCAAACGGTTTCAAAAAGTAATGCTTTATTAATATAGTGTATTTTTAGCAGAAAACCCCCTCAAAATAGATCTGTTTTAATACTTACATGGTTATTTGAACCTTAACGTTAATTTAAACCTTTTGCGACCATATTTCTAACAAGAATAAATTCAGCCTTACATCTTTAAGTTTCAACAAAATCAAGAATTATGAGCTTTCAGAAATGCACTTGACTGGCATGTGATTTGATCTAAGATCAAGCAATCACAGTGTAGAAGATACATATTAAAAATGTTGCCCTTTTCAAGCCTAGCCAGGCTCATGGGCCCGATTTCCCAGTTTCTATGGCGTATGTGTTCCCCCCAGCTGGACGGGACACCAGTCCATCACAGCATTACTCAAGAAACTGGAAGAGAGAGTGAGAGAAAGTTGTGGCAAAAGAGTACAACAGGGGTTCCCCCCCCCTGCCGGAGCCTCGTGGAGCTTTAGGTGTTTTCACTCAATAAACACACACAATGCCCCGTCTGGGAATCAAAACCACGATCCTCCAACCGCGAGTCCGCTGCCTTAACCACTGCGCCATTGTGTCCCCACTAGAAGATACATATTAGCCATTCAAAAATATACAAAGACAGTTAACTTCACTTAACCTTTTAGCATTTAAACCAGCCATATCTGGCCCCAAATATTAAACCAGTTTTATGTTCAATCCAGCCAGGTCTGGCCTCTCACACCTACCCTACAATGTCATTCTAAAAATGAACAATCAGATCATTGAAATCTCAAAGCTAAGAAACAGTGCATGATTAATTCAGAACAATGTGAATAAATAAGTATTACATTTGACAGAGTAATCTGAATGGTAAAGACTTAAACATTTAATGATTTCACACCAATAACCAGATTGCTGTTAGTACAATGAAAATTTTCACACAAAATAATAAATGAAAATTTTCACACAAAATAACAAATGTTTAAATGAAGTTAATGATTTTCATGTTTTTTAAATGGTTGATACACATGTATCTTCTAGAATTACGAGACTTTTAATGAAATAAAGCTTAACAAAAGAAAAATTTTTATATATCAAAACTTTATATTATATTATCTGTCATGTGGTAATGACATTTCAGTCTAAAATTTGAATTTAAATTTCAACATTTTAATACAAGTAAAAATCAGGGAGGAGTATTGAAAAGAAGTGGAGGAACCCTTCTCTTTTAAGTTTGTAACTTCATAAAAATCTAAGTTTCACCCCATTACATAAAATGCTAAATACACACATCTGGTTGATTGCTGGTGATTCATATCCTCTCACTACCATAGTAGTGTGTTACAGGCAAAGATACTTAACTGTCAATGGCTTAGTGCACTTAAATGTAAGCAAGTACCAAGGGTAGGCATAGTCAGTTGTCTGCTAACAATTTCTTAACACAAATTGAAATATTTCACTTTATTTTCTAATTTATTCTAATGCTAAGTGTTGTGTTAGTGAGTCGATGAATGTCAGCTTTGCAATTGTTGATGAGACATTCCGTTAAAGTACAATTCTATTTGAGAACCAACAAAATACTTATGGTTATAAGGAGATAATTACTTAATTTGATATGGAGTTTCTTTTTCAAGGCAAACAGAGTGTTAAGGTATTTTACCAATAATGTAATGCATAAAAATGCTAATAACAATATCCTAAATATCAGATTGCCAAACATAAGAATAATTAGGGTGTGCACCACCAGCCATGCTTCTGAAGTATTACATGCCTGACATTCTAACCTTCTGCTCAGTAGACATGTGACACCTTAGACCAGTGACACCCGGGCTATTTGCAAAATATGTACATGATATTCTAGACTAATGATATCAAAATTACCAGAGGCAGCTCTACAAACACTTCATGAAGGACTGTGGAAATGCAGGCTCTTGAAAAGCAGACAATTACATCAGATATATATATACCAAAAAGGGGGCCCTGATGTGGCTGCTTATTTCCTAAAAATGATAGCTAAACTTACTCAAATCATACCCTTAAAAATGAAAGAACACACTATCTAATATAGTCTTAAAGGCTTCAGTTGAGATACTCATGGTTGTAACATATGTGACCATAGATCTTCTAGATCAGGGCTGGCCTAGAAATATACTACAAGAGCATTTACAACTAAAAATGTGGGTATTCTGTATAATAATTATGACAGAAGTTGAGTAAAATCTAGAATCTGAGGAAACTGGTAATGGTCTTATTCACCAACAATTACTTGGTAGGAGTTGTCAGTTATTAAATAATTCAGCCTCTTCTTGTTTCCATTAGTTCATATATATACAATTACAGATATATCAAATTATTGGATCAGGTGATGAAAGTTACAGAGAGAGATGAGATGCAGTCTGGTTTTGTGCCAGGGAGAAGCACCACTGATGTTATATTTCTGGTAAGGCAGCTGCAGGAGAAATACATAGCCAAAGACAAACCTCTGTACTTGGCCTTTGTTGACTTGGAGAAAGCCTTTGACAGTATCCCCCAATCCCTTATCTGGTGGTCAATGCAGAAACTAGGGATAGATGAGTGGTTGGTGAGAGCTGTACAAGCCATGTACAGGGATGCTACCAATAAGATGAGGGTTGGCAATGGTTACAGCGAAGAATTCAGGGTACATTTAGGGGTTCACCAAGGATCGATACTCAGCTCCCTCTTGTTCATCAAAGTTCTCCAGGCAATAACAGAGGAGCTCCTCTATGCTGATGATCTTGCTCTTATTGCTGAATCACTACCAGAATTAGAGAAGTATTAAGTATGGAAGCAAGATCTAGAATCAAAGGGCCTTAGAGTTAAGTGAGCAAAAACCAAAGTCTTAGTAAGTAGGAAGACAGACAAATCACAAATCCCTTCTGGTAGATGGCCCTGCTCAATTTGTAGAAAAGGTGTAGGTAGAAACTCCATAAGATATAGCCAGTGTAAGCTTTGAAAACATAAGAGGTGCAGCAATATCAGAGGAAAGTTAGCAGGGAAAATAGCTTTTGTGTGTGGCAGATGCACAAATACAATAAATACCAAAAATGTACAGAAAGTAGACCCCATCAACTGCCAGATGGGTAAGCTAGAGGTAGTAGATAGCTTCAGTTATCTAGGTGACCAAGTTAGTAGCGGAGGTGGATACTCTGAGAGTGTAGCTGTGGGAATAAGATTAAACTGGGCAAAGTTTGGAGAGCTCCTACCTCTGCTGGCAACAAAGTGCCTCTCTCTCAGAGTGAAAGGCAGACTGTATGATGCCTGTGTGTGAACAGCTATGATACATGGCAGTGAGACATGGGTTGTGACAGTCTAGGGCATGCGTAGGCTTGAAAGAAATGAAGCCAGTATACTTCACTGGATGTGCAATGTCAGCATGCATGTTCGACAGAGTGTAAGCATCTTGAGAGAAAGGTTAGGTACAAAAGGCATGAGATGTGGTGTGCAAGAGAGGCAACTGCACTGGTTTGGTCATGTGATGCATATGGATGAGGACAACTGTGTAAAGAAGTGCTGATCTCTAACTGTGGAGGTAGACCCAGGAAGACATGGGATGAAGTGGTGAAGCATGATCTTCGAACTTTGAGCATCACAGGGATAATGACTAGTGACCAAGACATTTGGCAATATGCTGTGCTTGAGAAGACCTGTCAAGCCAAGTGAAATCCTGGTCGTGGATGCTGCTGCTGGTTTCACGTAACTGGCATCCATGCCACTAGCATGTCAAGAGTACCTTTCAAGCGTTGAGCCTCATGGAGGTAAAGTGGTTGAGTTCCTTTCGACTGTTGGGTGTCATGGAGGCAAAGTGGCTGAGTTCCTTTTGAGCATTGGGTCTCGGGCATTATGTTGTGCTTGAGCAGAAGACCCATCATGCCAAGCAAAATTGCAGTCATGGCAGATACTGGTGTCACATAAATGGCACCCATGCTGGTGGCATGTAAAAGCACCCATTACACTTTCAGAGTGGTTGGCATTAGGAAGGGCATCCAGCCGTAGAAGACCATGCCAAATCAGACTGGAGTCTGGTACAGCCTTCCAGCTTGCCAACCCCGGCCAAATCATCCAACCTATTCTAGCATGGACAATGGACGTTAAATGATGATGATGATGATGATGATGATGATATATATACTTTATTTAAAAGCAGCAGAAATTCAACAAAAGCTGTTACTCAGAGTGTGAAACTCCGAGTAACAGCTTTTGTTGAATTTCTGCTGCTTTTAAATAAAGCATATTACTCTACCCCTGGTATTTGAGTACTCTTTTTTCCACCTTGTTTTACATTTATGTGTTTACTCCGGTATAAATATATATATATATATATATATATACACACACACACACACACACATACATATATACATACACACTTAGCACTAATAAAACAACTTAAGTAATAAGAATCTATAAACGCATGCACACACACACTCTCATGCTTAAACGATGATGTCCATACTTGTACTCAGTAACATTATGCCGACACACATTCACACATATGTGCACATAAATTAACTTAGGCAGTAAATATATATATATAAACATGCAAGCACACATATAAACACACGAACATACACTCACATAAAACCAAAGTGGACCATGGACAAAGTAACTTTTATTTCATTTTTATTTTTTCATTACTAAGATAATATTTCATTATTTATAATTAATTTTTATTTTTATCCTTTATCTTTATTCTTATATACTTTAATTCATTATTATTATTGTATTTAAATAAAAAATTTAATACACACACACACAAAACACTCTTTCATCTGCTTAGTCTGTTGGAGTATTTCAACTGATCAAAATGTAAATTCTGTAATGTCCATTTTTCCCTGAAGACCTTCCACCCAGGGTACTCAAAATGCAAACTTATATTATATGTTTTGTAATTTAAATTGGGGGTGAAGTGAAACAATTGTAGGCAATGTTAAATAATTAATAGATTAATTTATACCCATTGAATCTCTCCATTTTCAAACATATATGTGTATATATAATTTATATTAGACAGGAGTGGCTGTGTGTTAAGTAGCTTGCTTACCAACCACATGGTTCTGGGTTCAGTCCCACTGCATGGCACCTTGGGCAAGTGTCTTCTACTATAGCCTCAGGCTGACCAAAGCCTTGTGAGTGGATTGGTAGACGGAAACTGAAAGAAGCCTTTCGTATATATATATATGTTTGTGTGTCTGTGTGTCTGTGTTTGTCTGCCCAACATCATTTGACAACCGATCCTGGTGTGTTTATGTCCCAATCACTTAGCGGTTCAGCAAGAGAGACCGATAGAATAAAGTACTAGGCTTACAAAGAATAAGTCCTGGGGTCGATTTGCTCGACTAAAGGCAGTGCTCCAGCATGGCCACAGTCAAATGACTGAAACAAATAAAAGAATATAAATATATGAGCTATAATGCATGCTTATACTCATGTGTTTATAATGTGTGCATTAAATGATATCAATCTCTTACTGAAGAGAGTAACACACACATGTATGGATGTGTATGTGTGTGTTACTGTTTCCTTGCCTTGACATATGTGATAAATGTAAATGAGAATCACCAACAAATTCCATCTGACTCATGCAAGCACGGAAAAGTGGATATTAAAAATGATGATAATGATGATGGTGATGATAACTGTGACAACTTTCACAATTCACAATATATTATATATTATATATATATATATATATATATGTCTTCCACGATAATCCAGCGTTTGCAATACTTTTTTCGTCTGGCGTTAACAGCCCTTCTTATCTTGTTCTCCTTGTCCTGTCTCTCACTGTTATATATTTATTTTTCCACTGTTTATATATATATTTTTTACTGTTTATATGTTTGTACTGTCGTTACCGTCTTGCTTTTTTTACCCCTCTGCGAAAAGATCTCAGAATTTTAATTGATTTGCTTTTCGCGGGAAGGAATTTTTCTTCGAAGTATACGTCTCGCTTTTATCCTTCGAAACGTTTAGTAGATGAAATCTTAGCGACTGAAGAAGGGGATTTTTCGTTGTGCTTATTGTCCTGTATCTCTCCCTTTTTTTTTTTTTTTTTTGCTTGTCTTGTTCCTTGGTTTATGTCTATGTGTTTCGTCTCTCTATGTGTTCGACGTCTTTTTGGTGTCCTGTACACATATATGCGTGTATATGTACATGTAGAGGTAGGTACGTACATATATGTTTATATATATGCATATATTCTATTTTATTAACATATATATATATATATATATTGGTAAAAACGGTAAGATAACAAAAGAAAGAAAGAGACCTCAATATTATGTAAATAGAGGAAATTTATCTGTAAAATAATATGTGACAATTATTCAATAGCCAAGATAAAACTCTGAGTTTCGGATGCTGAGGTGGAAATCCACAAAACCATCTCTTCGGTTATCTGGCCATCTCTTGCCTTGACATCGTGTGATAAATGTAAATGAGAATCACTGTTATGCATGTGATATCCTTCATTTCCAATCTTTCATGAAAACATATCTGCTTAGGGAGGAATATATATAATATATATATAATTTAGAGACAAACCGCTATTTAGTTATTCCATCAATAGTGAAAAGTTTTGTGTGGGACGCTGAGACAAAGAGATACACAAACACACACACAGTCAAATATACATACACTTGCATACTTGCATGCATACATACATACACACACACACATAAATATACACATACACATATACAGACAGACATCCATACATAGACACAGACACACACACACACACACAAACAGACATACATACATACATGTGGAGCAGGTGTGAGAATGCGGTTAAGAAGTCTGCTTCTCAACCACATGTTCAAACATTAATTAACATACTTAAATGGTGAATCACAGATCTCTTTGTTTTTCATTGATTAAGGTTAAACGATAACTACATCCACCACAACAAAAACACAGCAAAAAAAAATCATCACACAAATGCATAAGATATTCAACAAAATATGTACCTTGCTAACCAACCACATGGTTCCGGGTTCAGTCCCACTGCGTGGCATCTTGGGCAAGTGTCTTCTGCTATAGCCCCGGGCCGACCAATGCCTTGTGAGTGGATTTGGTAGACGGAAAGTGAAAGAAGCCTGTTGTATATATGTATATATATATATATATATATATATGTATGTGTGTGTATGTGTTTGTGTGTCTGTGTTTGTCTCCCTAGCATTGTTTGACAACCGATGCTGGTGTGTTTATGTCCCCATCACTTAGCGGTTCGGCAAAAGAGACCGATAGAATAAGTACTGGGCTTACAAAGAATAAGTCCCGGGGTCGATTTGCTCGACTAAAGGCGGTGCTCCAGCATGGCCACAGTCAAATGACTGAAACAAGTAAAAGAGGTAAAAGAGAAAGAGAAAGAGATGGAACCTATGACGTGTCATTTTAATACATAGGCACATTAGGGGTTCAATACTAACCTCTGTATCCTGTGGAGGCACGTGGCTCAGTGGTTAAGGTGTTGGACTCATGATTATAAGATTGAGGTTTCAAATCCCAGACTGAGTGATACATTGTGTTCTTAAGCAAAACACTTCATTTCACATAGCTCCAGTCCACTCAGCTGGCAAAAATAAGGGCCAGGGAACCCGCCCTTATGAGTCAGTATGACTCATGATGATAACTTTACTTTTTTTTTATGTATACTGTGCTGTGTATGTAGTGGTTCCAGTGCATTGCTTTGCCCAGGGGCTTATAATATTGTTAGGATGGCCCTACTACATATGACAGAAAATAACAAACTTGGCCAAGTGTCTTCTACTATAGCCTCGGGCCGACCAATGCTTGTGAGTGGATTTGGTCGACGGAAACTGAAAGAAGCCCGGCGTATATATGTACATATATATGTATGTATGTGTATGTGTATATGTTTGTGTGTCTGTGTTTGTCCCCCCAACATCGCTTGACAACCAATGGCGGTGTGTTTACGTCCCTGTAACTTAGCGGTTCGGCAAAAGAGACCGATAGAATAAGTACTAGGCTTACAAAGAATAAATCCTGGGGTCGATTTGCTTGACTAAAAGCAGTGCTCCAGCATGGCCACAGTCAAATAACTGAAACAAGTAAAAGAATAAAGAGGAAGAGTATACATGTGTGTGTGTGTGTTTGTGTGTGCGTGTGCATGCACGTGCGCACCTGTGTGTGGCTTTGTGTCAGTGCTTGTCTCCCACCCCCATGTGAAAACTGGTGTTGGTTGTCTTTAGATTCCTATAACTTAGCATTTCAACAAAAAGAGACTGATAGAATAAGTACCAAAACAGTGCCCCAGCATGGCCGCAGTCTAATGACTGACACAATTAAAAAAAATAAAAGATACATATATGTAAATATGCGTATTTTATTCTTTTATTCTTTTATCTGTTTTGGTCATTTGACTGCAGCCATGCTGGAGCACCGCCTTTAGTCGATCAAATCGACTCCAGGACTTATTCTTTGTAAGCCTAGTACTTAATTTAGCAGTCTCTTTTGCTGAATTGCTAAGTAATGGGGACGTAAACACACCAACATTGGTTGTTAAGCAATGGTAGGGGAACAAGCACAGATACACACGCACACACACACACACACACATGCACACACACACACATACACACATACATACATACATACATACATATATACATACATATATATATATATATATATATATATATATATATATATATATATATATATATATGTATATATATATATATATACGGCGGGGTTTCTTTCAGTTTCTGTCTACTAAAATCCACTCACAAGGCTTTGGTTGGCCCAAGGCTATAGTAGAAGACACTTGCCCAAGGAACCCGGAACCATGCGATTGGTAAGCAAGTTACCACACAGCCACTCCTGCAGCTATTATATATTAATGTATGTATATATGTGTATGCACGTTTGTGTCTCCTTGACATCATGTGATAGTTGCAAACAGTTGTCTGTCTCTATCATACAAGCAGTGTCATTAATTTCCAATGTTCTGTGAAGACATGTCTGGTCATATGAAAATATTACTCTGCTTAAAAAACAGATAAAGGTTGGTGACAGGAAGGGCATCCAGTCATAGAAAATCTGCCTCAATAAACCTTGTCCAAACCCACGAAAGCATGGAAGACTGGCCATTAAAATAATGATAACATTGATGACAATGATGATGATATATACATGTATATATACAAGTGGCAAGCACGCCGGGTGAAATGCTTAGCGGTTTTTCGTCTGCCGTTACGTTCTGAGTTCAAATTCCGCCGAGGTCTACTTTGCCTTTCATCCTTTTGGGGTTGATTAAATAAGTACCAGTTACGCACTGGGGTCAATGTAATCGACTTAATCTGTTGTCCCCTCTGTGTTTAGTCCCTTGTGGGTAGTAAAGAAATAGGTATGTCATCTGCCGTTACAGTCTGAGTTCAAATTCCGCCGAGGTCTACTTTGATCCTTTTGTTGTCGATTAAATAAGTACCAGTTATGCACTGGGGTCGATATAATCGACTTAATCCGTTTGTCTGACCTTGTTTGTCCTCTCTGTGTTTAGCACCTTGTGGGTAGTAAAGAAATAAATATATACATGTTGTATAAATCAGACTTATTTCAGTTCCTGGGTTTGGTTGGCCCAGAGCAAGAGTACAAGTTACTTGCTTAACGTGTCATGCAGTGGGAATGAATGCAAAACCACGTGGCTAAGAATCAAATGTCTCAACAACACAACCAAGCCTGCACCCCCGCAATTCTAAATTCTCTCTAATATCATCATCATCATCATCATCATTATTCTAACGCCCACTTTTCTGCTTTAACTACCACTATATCACAGTATTTCGCTATTATGCCACATTTTATCATTTCTATTACATCCACTTCAAAGACATCGAAATATATAAAATATATATTACATAGCACTGAGCAGGTACATGCAATGTGCATTGAATGTCACACTGTGCTTTAAACAACACGACAGATTTCTTCACTGTGATCTCAAGCCAGACTACAGCACGCTATACAGCTAGTCACTCCCATTCATATGATCATTTACTGCCATGTCATAGCTTTAACTAAAGCAGTGTTCTCACCAGCTCCACTAACAATAAGGACAACCATGACATATGATACACTGATATCTTTTCATGTAATATTTTCAAAACATTTCTTATGTTTGAATGCTGAGGTTAATCATTAAAAAACTAAAAAACTAAATGGTTTATATTCAATCCAAAATTATCTTATTTTCATAGTAAAAAATTTAAATTATTATTTTTGATAGGTTACATGCATGACCTATATATAACCAATATTTAAGAAAGTTCAGCAGATGTAGTCAAGTTGTTCTTCATTTTCAGCATAGAAGTAACAATGAATGTCTCATAAATTTTCTACTCTCTCTTTATATATAAAACTGAAGTTGTCTGTGTATGGCAGGTTTGGTAGCCTTCAACTAACACTATCTCCTACGAGACCCTGTGGCACAAGTTGACTAAAATTGAGAGTATGATAGAAGAAGGCTTGCTCTTCCTTCCATAGAAGAAAAAATTCAAATCAGACCATGTTAAGACCAAAAATTATTTACATCAAAAAGGTGCTTTTTTTCTATGAAAATCCCTATTTTTTACGATTTTTTGACTGCTGTGTCGCCATTTTTCTGTGTATTTCAACCAGAAAAATGTTCACTTAAAAAGAATAACAAGCTACATAATGCAAAACTTTTACTTTTCAAAAATTCCAATTCTAAAGGGTCGAAACAAACCTGAGCAACACCGGACGATACTGCTAGTTTACAATAAATATATGTTTATTTTCACAATCTTAAGAATTCACTTTAATATTTACTTTTGACTTTGAAATTGAGGATTCATAATATCATTCACTTAATACACTCCAATTTTATAAAAGTTAATTTTGTAATTTAAAATTCTCTAACATTAACACAATCTCAGTGGGTCTGCTGATGCAGGCCTGGATAAGCGCATGCACAGTTTAGGTGCAGGTTTCTGGCTAAGAAGTTTGCTTCCAAATCATGAGATTTCAGTATGAGTTTTACTGCATCACACCGAGGGAAAGTGTTTTTTATTATTGCCCTGGGATGACTAAAGCCTTCGAGTGAATTTAGTGGCTGGGAGCTGAAAGAAGAGTGTCGTGTGTATATCATCATCATCATCATTTAGCGTCCGCTTTCCATGCTAGCATGGGGTCTGTGAAGCTGGAAGGCTTCGTCAGGCCCAGTCAGATCTGGCAGTGTTTCTACGGCTGGATGCCCTTCCTAACGCCAACCACTCCGTGAGTGCTTTTTATGTGCCACCCGCACAAGTGCCAGACAGAGCTGGCAAACGGCCAAATCGAAGGGCGTGAAGCCGCCGCACGCCTAGGACCCGCGTGCAGAAGGTGCGGCGGCTGCTGCAACGGCCCGTACGCGTCGGTCTCAGTCTAATATTTGCGCCGCGACCAATGCGGAAGGCCGACTGTATCGTCACGACCGGGACGATATATATATATATATTATATATATATAATTTTTTTTTTTTTTCGATGGCCGGATAACTGAAGGGATGGTGGTGTGGTCTTCCGCCCCGACATCTGAAACTTGGAATTTTATCACGGCTACCGAATAATTGTCGCATATATTTACAGATAAATTCCTCTATTTACATAATATTGAGGTCTCTTTCATTCTTTTGTTGTCTTACCATTTCTATCAATATATATATATATATATATATTATATATATATATATATATATAATATATATATATATATTTATATAGGCATGTGACTTAGTGGTTAGGGCATTTGGCTCATGGTTGTCAGGTTGTGAGTTCAATTCCTAGCAAAATTTTATGTCCTTGAGCAAGACACTTTATTTCAGGTTGCTCCATCCACTCAGCTGACAAAAATGACTAATACCTGTATTTCAAAGGGTCAGCCTTGTCACACTCTATGTCACACTGAATCTCCCTGAGAACTATGTCAAGGGCACGCGTGCTTGTGGAGTGCTCAGCTATTTGCATATTAATTTCATGAGCAAGCTGTTCCATTGATCAGATCAACTTGAACCCTCATTATCATAACTGACAGAGTGCCAGTAATCTATATATATATATATATATATATATATACACACGTACACATAAATATATACACAGACATGTTAGAAGTAAATAGACACCCTTATAATCATTAATATTTATTTCAATCTGAAATTATACATTCAAATTATTTATTAATTGTTATGATGTGAATATTTATATTTAGTAGACATGCCTCTTGCATTGCGTTTTTCAATGCAAGGACTCTATTAGGCATGTTAATGATCAGATGACAAATATTCTCTTGAGGAATTTCTTGCCAAGTTTCATGCAGTAATCTCAAAAGATTTGGCTTTGAAGTAGCTTTCTTGTTCTTTTTATGAAGTGTCCTGTCCATTATGCCCCAGAGGTGTTCAATAGGGTTCATATCTGGCGACTGGCTTGGTCATGGAAGGTTTTCCATGCCATTCTCACCCAACAAATCTTGGGTCATTTTAGCCATGTGACAAGGAGCCCCATCTTCCATAAATAAAGTTTTCTTTAATCATTTTACCATTGGAGAAGATTGGAGGGAGTCCTTTCTGCAATATGGACATGTATTTATCTGAGTTTATGTATCCCTCACACTCCACCAGCTCTGATTGACCATTGCTCCAAATTGCTCCCTAGACCATCACAGAATAGCTGCCATGTTTCATTGTTGGCTGCAATCTTTTCATGTCAAATTCTTGATCACAGAATCTCCAGACATACACTCGACCACTGTCAGAAAACAGAGCAAATCTGGACTCATCAGAGAATATGACACTGTCCCAAAATACTAGTAGCCTCTCCAGTGTCTCACTGGCCCAATCTTTTCTCTGCTTGATATTGGCTGGTCAAAGAAATGGCTTCCGTCTTGCTGCTCTACCATAGTAACCAAGTTTGTGGAGATACCTGACAGCTGTTCTTAGACTGGCATCAATATCTTCTGCTATGTCAGGGGTCTTGCAATGAGGATTATCCTCCACACTTCTCTTAACAAAGAGAAGGGTCCTGTCAGAGAGCCCTGGTCAAAGTGATGTGGACACCTTCCCCTCTCTGGTAAATTGCACAATCACTCTATTAACTGTAGAAAGTGGGATCCCAAGATTTTCTGTGATTTTACACTGACTATGTCCACCTTCAGATTGACCAACAATATGGCTTTTTTGAAATTCAGACAGTTCCAAGACTTCTTTTGTACATGTCATGATTAAACAGTCACATATAGAACCTGAAACATAAAAATGTCAATTAATAATAAAAAAATATAAACCTTTACAAGTTAGAATAAACATAAAACGATGTTTTATGGGGTGTCTATTTATGTCTGTCATGTCTGTGTATATATATAGTATGCGCATGTGTGGTGTAGGTTCAGGCATGGCTGCATGGTTAAGGAGTTTGTTTCCCAACTGTACAGTCTATGATTCAGCCCCATTGTATGACACCTTGGGCAAGTGTCTTCTACCATAACCATGTGCCAACCAATGGCTAGTGTTTGGATTTGGATACCAGAAACTGAAATGTATGTATGTATGTATGTATGTATGTATGTATGTATGTATGTATGTATGTATGTATGTATGTATGTACATTTATGTATGTATATATGTATGTATGTATGTATGTATGTACATTTATGTATGTATATATGTATGTACACTTATGTATTGGAAGTGTGTGTGTGTGTGTATGTGTGTGAGCATGTGTGCATATATGCTCTTGTCTTGACATGACATGAAAGTTGGCAACAGGAAGGGCGTCTGATTGTAGAACATTTGCCACAAGAATTTCCTTCTGACCCACACATGTATGACAAAGTGGATGTTAAATGCTGAGTGTATGTGTGTATGTGTGTGCATGTCTGCATACATGCATGTGTGTTTATGTGTAGATGTACACTGGAATTATTTAATTTAAAGACAAAGAGGTACACAGAGGATTAAACTAAAATTATTTCCATTTATTTAATCCTTTATGACTTAAACTAAATATGAATAAACAGAGATATTGCTTTATTATTCTTTTAAATGACATAAGTTTAAACATGAACATTTTAATTAATGAAAAGCAATAATTTGTTGTATTAAAAAATGTCACAAAAACAAGTTATAAATTAAAACCCACAAATACTTTAATAACATTTTAGAAAAAGAGTATTTTAATCTTAATATTGTGCATTCTAAAATTTATCAATAACTGTTTGATTTTGAAAGAATTTTAAAAAATAACTATTCCAAGTTGATGTTTGGAATATAAATTAGTACAAAATTTTCATGGAAGATTTGAATTAAGATTGTGTTGAAATAGATAGTTTATATCGTGTTGAAATAGATAGTCTGTATCATAAACTAGGAGCAGTGTCATTATCATTGTATGATTGTAGTGATGGTTAAATGAAAATAATTTGTCATCAGAGTATTGTCCAACTGAATAAGCTACCAGATCTGGATGCCCAATTAAGTTACTCCCCATGCTGTGGACATCTTCAATGAATCTGGGCATTATCCTGACCATCCTCAATAAGAGCAATTATGAAAAAGTACTGAAAGTATGGACAGATATATTTAGCTTGTTGATGAAGAACAGTAAAATGATTGTAATTGACATTTTAAACAATGTTCGACGGAAATACTGTTCATGGATTTGTGTCATAACAATTAGAATTTGACTGAAGTAGTTTGGGCTTGTCAAACATGTTATGTGTAAAACAAATGTACATTTTTGTCAAGGAGGCGCAATGGCCCAGGGGTTAGGGCAGCAGACTCGCGGTCGTAGGATCGCGGTTTCGATTCCCAGACCGGGCGTTGTGAGTGTTTATTGAGCGAAAACACCTAAAAGTTCCACGAGGCTCTGGCAGGGGATGGTGGTGATCCCTGCTGTACTCTTTCACCACAACTTTCTCTCACTCTTACTTCCTGTTTCTGTTGTACCTGTATTTCAAAGGGCCGGCCTTGTCACTCTCTGTGTCACGCTGAATATCCCTGTCTGTGGAGTGCTCAGCCACTTACATGTTAATTTCATGAGCAGGCTGTTCCGTTGATCGGATCAACCGGAACCCTCATCGTCGTAACCGACAGAGAGCTTCCATCCATCACATTTTTGTCAAAAAAGTTTTGCTTAGGAACATAATAATTGGCTGTCATCAGCCTTTTGTGAGATGGCTCAAAATCTGATTGGTTTGACTCTGCAGCTCAGTGTATGTCCAGAATTGGTCAAGAGAAGTATTTTATCAAGGGTGTATGAATCTACTGGTTTAGGATGGTAAATGGTAACAAGATCATAATTTTGGTGGCATGTCTGCAACATGGTTCAATCAAAGGCATCATAAATACTACAGCCAAACTAGAGAATTTAAAAAAGACAATGCTTCCATATATGTTTCTAAGAGTTGTTTGGGTTGGTTATAGATTTTTGTTTCTGTACGACTCCAACGTGAATCATACCACAAGAACAATGAAAGAATTCATCAAACGCAAGAAATCGAATTGATGCAGTGGCCAGCTCAATCCCTGGATTTAAACCTGATAGAAAACTTTTGGAAGAAGATTGCCATGAGTACTAAATAAAGGAAATCAAAAAAAAAATATAAGAACAAAAATAAAATAAGAGGAAATATCAGATTGTGATCATGAAACTTATAGAATCAATGCTTTGTAGATATAATATGATTTTGAGCTACTGAACCAAGTATTAGTACCATGTGATTGCATTCTTCTGTTCTCCATTTTGCTTTTAGAAAAAAGTGTTAAATGTTTTAAAATTAAGTAACATTTGTTTTTGTAGTGTTATTGATACTGCCAGTAATTGTATTAAGCTAATTTAAAATTTTCACATTTAAACTTACACCAATTAAAAGAGCAAAAAATTCTCTTCTGTTTATAAATAGTTTAGGAATGGCTGTGTGGTAAGTAGCTTGCTTACGAATCACATGGTTCTAGGTTCAGTCCCACTGCATGGCACCTTGGGCAAGTGTCTTCTTCTATAGCCTCAGGTCGACCAAAGCTTTGTGAGTGGATTTGGTAGACAGAAACTGAAAGAAGCCTGTTGTATATATGTATATGTATATATATGTATGTGTGTGTGTATATGTTTGTGTGTCTGTGTTTGTTCCCCCAACAGCACTTGACAACCAATACTGGTGTGTTTACGTAAGTTAGTGGTTCAGCAAAAGAGACCGATAGAATAAGTACTAGGTATACAAAGAGTAAGTTCTAGGCTTACAAAGAATAAGGTTGATTTGCTCAACTTAAAGGCAGTGCTCTAGCATAGCCACAGTCAAATGACTGAAACAAGTAAAAGATTAAAGAGTAAAGAGAGTTTGAATTATAAGTGATTAAATAAATAATCAGCACCTACTTATCAGTATACCTTAGTCATTAAATTAAATTACTTCACCATGTGTATCTTTGTGTCTCTAACATAGACTTGGCCAAGTGGTTAAATCCACTTTGCACTCATGTGTTCTAGGTTTCATTGACCTGCATAGTATGTAGGGAAAGTTTCTTTTCCAAGAGCATCAAGTCAACTGATCCTTGGGTGAAACACTGGGCAGATGGTAGGGCAAAATTGAGTAGAAATCCATGAGATGGACAAAGTCAGCCTTCTGTAACATGTTCCTACATGAGATTCATGTTAAAGGTACCAGTGTATATTGAAAAACTCAGCCACTTTTAATGATTCTTTTATTCTTTTATTTGTTTCAGTCATTTGACTGTGGCCATGCTGGAGCACCATCTTTAGTTGAGCAAATCGCCCCCAGGACTTATTTTTTGTAAGCCTGGTACTTATTCTATCAGTCCCTTTTTGCCGAACTGCTAAGTTACAGGGACAAGAACATGCCAACATCAGTTGTCAAGCGATGGTGGGGGGACAAACACACACACACATATACGACAGGCTTCTTTCAATTTCCATCTACCAAATCCACTCACAAGGCTTTGGTTGGCCCAAGGCTATAGTTGAAGACACTTGCCCAAGGTGCAACGCAGTGGGACTGAACCCGGAACCATGTGGTTGGTAAGCAAGCTTCTTACCACACAGCCACTCCTGCACCTATATATTGATTTTAGGTAGTTCAGTTGATTGAATAACTGGAATATATATAAATTTAACTCATTGATGCTGATTAAGATTCATTTACTTACTCTATATATGCATATAATATGCATATGTACGTGTGTGTATGTGTGTAAATTTATGTACACATACATATATACATGCACATACATACACGGATACATGCATACATACATGCATACATATATGCATACATACATACATACATACATACATACGTACGTACATACATACATAATTACATGTGTGCATGCGTGCGTGTCAAAAGTGAGAGAGGGACAGAGAGAACGTGTGTGTGTGGGAAAGAGAGAGAGAGAGAGAGAGAGAGAGAGAGAGAGAGAGAGAGAGAGAGAGAGAGAGAGAGAGAGAGAGAGAGAGAGAATAGTTCTTTAAGGTATGAGGTGTTGTAAAAACTACTATAACTCATTAAAAAAAGCTAATAAATTTTGAGCTTATTTCTTAAACATGGTATGCAAACACTACAGTAAGTCTTTGTCCCAAATGTTTTGTCTGTCTGTATGTAGGTATGTATGTATACATGCATGTATATATGCATGTATGTATGCATGAATGCATATATATAAATATATATTTAAATCTCTTTTGTGCATTACAATTGAAAAGCTCATAAATCCAGTACTCTGTATTATATATTTTGAAACATTATATGAAAATTAAAAAGAGAATGGTTTAAATGGCCATGAAGTTTTATCCCAAGCTGTTGTACATTGACAAACCCCACAATTAGGGCGAAATAAATTTATCTGTATCTGCTTGTAGCTACTAGGACAACCAAAACATAAAAATCAGAAGGAATTATATCTAATCACATAATAAAAGTATATACTATCTCTTTACTCTTTTACTTGTTTCAGTCATTTGAATGTGGCCATGCTGGAGCACAGCCTTTAGTCGAGCAAATTGACCCCAGGACTTATTCTTTGTAAGCCTAGTACTTATTCTATCAGTCTCTTTGGCTGAACCACTAAGTTACGGGAACATAAACACAGCAGCATTGGTTGTCAAGTGATGTTGGGGGTGGGGGACAAACACAGACACACAAACACATACACACATATATATACATATATATATACATATATACGACGGGCTTCTTTCAGTTTCTGTCTACCAAATCCACTCACAAGGCTTTGGTTGGCTCAAGGCTATAGTAGAAGACACTTGCCCAAAGTGCCACACAGAGGGATTGAACCTGGAACCATGTGGTTGGTAAGCAAGCTACTTACCACACAGCCACTCCTGCACCTATATGAAAATAAATTAATTCTCTCTCTCTCAGTGATTCTCTCCCCTTAAGGGAAGTTTCTCCCCCTCTTCAATTTCTCACCGAACTCTATTTCTCTCAGCCACTGAGACTGAAAACAACCACAGATGGCAACAGCAGTCACTAATCAAATTTCACATTTACCTCAAAGTTCTTTTTAAAAAAAGCTTAGTGAGTGACACGTGCAAAAGTTTCGGGGGTTTTTTTAAAAGAAAAGAAAGAATATAAAGATAAACATTTTCTTCATAACTTTCATATAATATTTCATAATATATTCAAACAACAGATATTTCAAAGTAAAATTGGCTAAGATTTCCAGCTGAATGATTGGAAATGTATAACTCAGAGTACTGGAATTATGAGTCTTTCAGTTATAATGTATCATATACCATGTATACATACATACATACACACACACACACACACACACACATATATGTATATATATATATATATATATATATATATATAAAAATAATAGTTATCGCCATACTAATATGGCATTCTTATAAAAATAAGAAAAAAGCTGTCCGCTTATTAGAGAGACTTAGTAATTTTAATATTTCTATTATATATATATATATAGTTGGAATTTACAAAAAACCAAAAGACAAAGACAGGTGTATGAACAACAAACAGGTGTATGAGTTTAATGCTCGGGAAGGTGAGAAAGTCTTTTACGTTTCAAGCCTATGCTCTTCAACAGAAAAGAACACGAGAAAATAAATAGAAAGAGAATAAAAAAAGTTTTAGTGACTAGCAGTTGATCATGGTGATGATCGGACAGAGGTGGTCAGACAGGAGAGCTCGGAAGAAGGGGAGATAATAAAGTAGTGGTGATCCCAAATCAAAGGTGTGCATGTGTGTGGGTGTGGATTGGGGCTGGTGACCTTGACATGTGGGTGTGTGTATGTGTAGGTGTGTGAATGATGGTGTGGGGGAGGCTGGTTTATGGAGTTTCCCTGGGTTTTTCATCCATAAGGGTTTTGGCCTTACTGCGCATCATCAGACCCCAAACCTGTTGGCCTAAGACCTCATCAAAATATGGAGGAGGAAATGTCTATCTTTAGTAAAGCATTTCTCCCTGCATATTTTGATGAGATCTTAGGCCAAAAGGTTTGGGGTCTGATAATACACTGTATATCATATTAACTGCTCTACATCTTAGAGTGTGCTTTTTCTCTGAATTTATGTTTTTCTACAAACAATATATATGTATTTAATCTTCTCTCTTTACTCCTTTGTGCCACATGGGCTCAACTCTCCTCTCCTCTTCATCTAACCCTCCTCCCCTCTCCTCTCTTCCTCTCACACCAACTTCCTTTCACCCACCTCTCTTCTCTTGCTCTAACTCCTACTTCTCTTCACTCCTACCCTCCTTCACTCCTACTTCCCTATCCATCCCATCCCTTATGCCCACTCCCACCTACCCCACCTCTACTCCCCACCCTCAACCTAACCCACACCCCACCCTTACTTTACCCACTCTTGTCTACACCACCTGGTTTCGTCTTTTGCTTTTTTGTGAATTCTCTCTCTCTCTCTCTCTCTCTCTCTATATATATATATATATATATATATATATATATATAGTTAAATGAATATGTCCTTTGAAAACAAGGTGTACTGGATTTCAAATACGTGCCCTAGTATGAAATATGTCTAAAATCTTAAAAGATATATAGAGATTAATGAGAGTGATTATATATTAGAGTGATTATTTATTACATATCATAGTCATATCTTAAAAATCATAATAAAGATAAGTATATAATACTAGCAATATTGTATTAATAAATAAATAAAATACAGCTATGATTATTAAAAAGTTTTAAAATGCTTAAAATTTCTTACAATCATTTCATGAATGTACTTCCTCTTAAAATGAAATCTAAAGTTGATAAGCCTTGTTGGGAAGTATATCCACTCATCAGAGAATCACGTTGAATTTATACCAACATGGATATAGGAATACCAGTAATTTTTTAAACAACATTTTCCTCATTCAATTCAAACAGCATTTTCTTCATTCACTTTCCCAACGATGCTTATCAACTTCAGATTTCATTTTAAGAGGAAGTATATGCACAAATTAATCATAAGAACTTTTAAACATTTTTTTAATAATCATAGCTGTACTTTATTTATGTATTTATTGATACAATAGTGCTAATATTACATACTTATCTTTATTATGATTTTTAAAATGTAGCTGTTCCACTATTTTACTCTCAAATATATATATATGAATGGAGGCGCAATGGCCCAATGGTTAGGGCAGCGGACTCGTGGTCGTAGGATCACGGTTTCGATTCCCAGACCAGGCGTTATGAGTGTTTATTGAACGAAAACACCTAAAGCTCCACAAGGCTCTGGCAGGGGGTGGTGGCGATCCCTGCTGTACTCTTTCGCCACAACTTTCTCTCACTCTTTCTTCTGTTGGCCTGCTCGCTTAGCCAGCGGGGTGGCGTCCTTTGAAGGCTAAAACAATGTGAAGTGCATTGTGACCAGCGATGTTTAGTAACATCTGATAGCCTGGTCGGTCACGGTGATCATGGTGGTATATATATGAATTGAGGATATAATCATTAAAATGATTATATCGGTGGCTAGCATATAAAAAATGACCATATTGGTAAAATTAATTTTTAAGTATATAATTATAAAATTATAATTATAATTAAGGGCACTAAAATGCCAGCACCATTATGCTACAAATAGATGTCAAATACTTACAAACCACTCTAAATCCACTTCTCTATTTATAACCCCGGGTTATATATATATATATATATATATATATATGTATATATATCATAATCATCATCATTTAACATCAGCTTTCCATGCTGGCATGGGTTGAACGGTTTGACTGAGGGGTGGCAAGCCAGAAAGCTGCACTAGGCTCCAGTCTAATCTGGCAAAGTTTCTACAGCTGGATGCCCTTCCTAACACCAACCACTCCGAGAGTGAGGTGGGTGCTTTTATGTGCCACTGGTACGAGGGCCAGTCAGGTGGTACTAACATCAACCAAAAGCTCAAATGGTGCTTTTTACGTGCTACCTGCACAAGAGCCAGTCTGATGGCACTGATGTTATATGCATGGCCTAGTGGTTAGGCTGTTGCACTCACAATTGCATGATTGTGGTTTCAATTACTGGTCTGGGAGGGGCATTGTGTTCTTGAGCAAAACACTTCATCTCATGTTGCTCTGTGATCACGTTGACATCTGACGTGCGATACACCATACATTCGTACAAGTAAGCACAGGAGTGGCTGTGTGGTAAGTAGCTTGCTTACGAACCACATGGTTCCGGGTTCAGTCCCACTGCATGGCACCTTGGGCAAGTGTCTTCTACTATAGCCTCGGGCCAACCAAAGCCTTGTGATTGAATTTGGTAAACGGAAACTGAAAGAAGCCCGTCATATATATATGTATTTGTATATATATGTGTGTGCGTGTTTATGTGTCTGTGTTTGTCCCTCCCACATCCCTTGACAACTGATGCTGGTATGTCTATGTCTTCGTAACTTAGCAGCTCAGCAAATAAGACTGATAGAATAAGTACTAGGCTTACAAAGAATAAGTCCTGGGGTCGATTTGCTCGACTAAAGGCGGTGCTCCAGCATGGCCACAGTCAAATGACTGAAACAAGTAAAAGAGTAAGTAATGTCGATTTGATGGCAGGAGTGAGTTGAAGTGCTGCACAAACATCTGACCACTATAAACAAATCATTTGAGCAGGTTGTTCTGCAAAAAATTGCAGAACCCTCTTTCTCAGGCTATGACGGACTACCATCACATACATATATATTCTTGTGCATTGTTTTTAATGTATATCAGCTATTGATTGTTGTTTAATCCCAGGTCAACTCTGACCAATTAGTCCTCTGATCATAGACATTCTACCTGTGCAAATCATGTCTTTTTATTAGTATCTATGATTAGATTATCATATCAGTAGCGAAGGCTAACACTAATTTTATCAGAATCCACCCCCATCATTCTACTTTGCATTATCTAATATGTTCTTTCTCTTTTCAAAATGATGAGGTGTGATCTGAAGGACTGAAGGAGATTTCGCTGCTATCCATAGCAAGTTAAGCAACCAAGTAAAAATTCCCTCATTGGCCCATTTAGGTATTGGTAGTTCTTGGTACAGCTTGACACTACCTTGCAATTGACCAATGGATGCAAAAGGTCAAGCATGAAGCTATTGGTGTTGTAAAATTTCAATTGTCACGTTTTACCTATTCTGTGTTTGTTGAAGTCGAGGTTTTGCTGTTTTTGAAATCAAAATAACATCTGAAACCTTCCTATACTGCATGTCTATAATTATATCAAAGACTTCTGTTACTTTCTGGTGATTCCTTATGCTTCTTTATCCACAGTTTGTTCCTTAGTTCTATGTGTACCCTGATTGAGCTGACCCAGCTGACCTATGGTTACAACCATTACAATTGCAACCATCACATATTTTTTTTAGACATGATATATCAAAGATTATATAATCAAAAATTTTCTATTTTATTTTTGACGATAGGGTGTGATTTGGACAGTGGAGTAGCAAGGGTATTTTCTGTTTCACAGCAAAGACAATTTTGGTGTTCTCACCTTAATTAGCAGGTAAAATAAGCAAGAAGAAATGTTGCACCCTTTGGCACTTACACTTGTGTTGGAGGTGACTGTATGCCTCATCCCCATTGCTACACTGTGGGGTTTCATTGCCACTTCTGGCAGGTTTCCAGGCCATAATAGAGGAATTCAGAACTGGGTGCCTATGGGAACTGCTATATGCTGATAATCTTGCTCTTATTGCAGAAGCCTCCTTAATGTATTTTTGAAAGGTGTACATATGATGCCACACTCTCAAGTCAGTACATTGGGAACAATCTTTTGAGACATATCTTATGACATTAATACCTGTCTTACAAGATAGAAAATTTGTATACCACACTGATTACTCTTATGTGATACCACTAGTTAGACTGATATATGATTCATATGTAATGAGACCACACAGACCTTTAGATAAAGGGTATGGATGTTCCTGTAGAGACTTCTACATAGAATATAGGGAAGCTTTTGTAAACTTCTCTTGATAGAACAATTGATGTATAAGTAGTAATAGTGTCTGTTTGGTGTAATAAAAGATTTAATGTGTCATTGCTGTAATAGACACAGGTCAGTTCTGATAATATATGGGATAAGGCATGGGATGAAGTGGTAAGGACTGATCTCAGGAAGTTGGACCTCATGGAGGAAATGACCATGGCCCGAGATGTCTAGTGATATGAAGTTCTTGAGAAGACTCACTCATATCGGCGAAACTGAGTTCTAGAAGCTCTGTGTAGAAAACCTCTTACACACTCTACCACAACTATTGCATTGTAAAAATCCTGCCATAACAATCACAGAAATCTGGTGCAGGCTTCGGCCTGGCTGGCTCTTGTGGTACCATTCCACCCTTGCTAGCATGGAACATGGATGTTAAATGATGATGATGATATATATATATATATACATACATACATATATATATATGTATATATATGTATATATATATATATATATATATGTATATATATGTGTATATATATATATATGTATATATATATATATATATGTATATATATATATATATATATAGGGCAAATAAGAAAACGGAGAGGATATCCTCTCCCTTTTCTTGTTTGCTTTATAAATCCTGGGTAAATTTCCAATTTACCCCCACCCATACCTAGTATTCAAATGCAATAGTAAGCACTTGGTTAAAAATACAGAGGTACATATCCAGTAGTATATTGAATATTTAATATTCATTAGATGGTTTCTTAACCTCTAACTCATAAAGACATATATATATTTGCCTTATTTGTCTTATATATATATATATATATATATACATACATATATATAGATAGCTAGATAGCTAGATAGCTAGATAGATAGATAGATATGTGTGTGTGTATGTCTTTGTCTCTATCACCACTTGACAACCAGTGTTGGTTTGTTTATGTCCTCATAATTTACCAATTCAGCAAATGACATCAATAGAATGAGTACCAGTTGCTTCACTAAGATTTTTCAGTCCAATGACTGAAAGAAGTAAAAAGATAAGCTGTATGTGTGTGTGCATGCGCATGTGTGAGTGAGCTTTGTTTTTCTTACACATAAAAGCACAGAATGTGGAAATGACGCAATCTACCGTTTCAAGACAAAAGACAAATTCAAAACTAAAAGTCTACCCCCTAATTCATTCTTTCGCTAAACATTTTCTTTTCTTTCTCTTCCCACTCTCATACTTAATCCATACATACTTATTCACTTACCACACACACAAACACACACACACACATCAAACATAATGCTGGGTCAGTGTTACAACCCCAAAATTAGAACTATGTTCTGTGAATACTTCAGTATTCTGACTGCCACTCATGCTTTAACTAGCTTTCTCAACGGACAATGGTACAACAGATGGAACCGCAACCCCATCATGAAATGTATGTCAGTGCCATTAGATCACTTACAACTTGTATAACAGGCTCTCAACATCAACATAAATCATGAACAGCTGTTCAATCAGTGGGCAAATATATATTGAATGTTGAACAATAAGTTGATCAATAAATATTTTTAATTGATTATCTTAAATTAAAATCTATGACCTACATTTAATGTTTGCCCATAGTAACTGTAACTGTATTGTTGATACCATACCTGACGGCCTCTGTTGGACTCTTTCTGCTTAAAATCTATTTATAAAAAAACCAATGTAGAAACTTTTATAATAAACAAAAGAAGTCGTTTGTGTTTGTAGTCCAGTAAATATGAACTTTGTGAAGTGAACTTGTAAGAATACAATTGAATTAAAAGTGTGAAATTTTCTGTAACCTCTATTCTTGAAAAGAGAAAAGAGAAATGAATAGGTGTAGGAGTGGCTGTGTGGTAACTAGCTTGCTTATGAACCAGATGGTTCCGGGTTCAGTCCCACTGCATGGCACCGTGGGCAAAGTGTCTTCTACTATAGCATCGGGCTGACCACAGCCTTGTGAGTGGATTTGGTAGACAGAAACTGAAAGAAGCCCATCGAATATATGTGTATATATATATACATATAATAATAAATATTAGGGAATGAATCCAAAATTACAGGGAAAAAAATCAGATTTAGGGTTAAATCCAATTTTATAGTAAAATATTATATAATATAATTCGAGACAAAACCACTATTTTAAAACCAAACAAGGAAAGACTTAATCAATACATAAAATTTTAATATAATTTAAATAAACCGCCACTACAAATGTTTCATGTCTGCTACCGACAATCTTCAGGTGGATTTTCGATCTTCTAATCAGTATCAAATTTTGATATTAAAATTTTATGTATTGATTAAGTTTTTCCTTGTTTGGTTTTAAAATAGTGGTTTTGTCTCGAATTATATTATATATATACATATATATATACATACATATATATATATATATATATATACATATATATTTCGATAGGTGAATGAATTATCCTATGTTTACCGTCAACATAGACAATTCGATGAACCGATACAGGGTAGCAAATTCACGTCAGAAACATGGCTGAAGCAACCTATCCAAGGGTAGAAACTCCGGGTTCATGTGCAGAAATTTGTGTGTTATATATGAATAAATAAATAAATGGAGTTGAACGAAGATGTTAACAAAATTCCTTTACTCTCGACATATGTTTTGAAGATAACATGGTTTTATTCCAAAGGAATAAACGGTGCAAATTGCAATCTTCTCATCAGGAATGAAAGGGAGCCTCTCTCAACAACAAGACAAAATAATAATTGCGATGACTGCCTACATGGTAAACAAAACCATGTAGGCAGTCATCGCAATTATTGTTTTCTCTTGTTGTTGAGAGAGGCTCTCTTTCTTTCCTGATGAGAAGATTGCAATTTGCACCGTTTATTCCTTTGGAATAAAACCATGTTATCTTCGAAACATATGTCGAGAGTAAAGGAATTTTGTTAACATCTTCGTTCAACTCCATTTATTTATTTATTTATATACATATATATATATACATACATATATATTATACATATACATACATATATATATATATATATATATATATATATATGTATGTATGTGTGGGTATGTGTTTGTGGGTCTGTGTTTGTCCCCCCAACATCGCTTGACAACCGATGCTGGTATGTTTAGGTCCCTGTAACTTAGCAGTTCAGCAAAAGAGACCGATAAAATAAGTACAGCTCCCATGACTTTTGGAAACATTTTTTCACACTCAGAGTTACTGAAGCATGGAACAAACTACCTGCATCAGTTGTTAGTTGCCGAGATATTGCATCCTTTAAAACTTCCATGCTTCCTGAAATTTACCAACACTACACCTGATATCTTCCCCTCCATTCGCATGCACATATGTATATCATGACTCATACATTGTTCACTTACCTGACATTTGCACATAATTCTGTGCACCTTTAATGAGTTGTAGCACACCTGAGCACTAAACACAATAATTTCATTATTATTATTATTAATATTATTATTTAAGGTGAACTTTATACATGACAGTTGCTCTTCCTCTTCACTACTGATAATGGTGTGCATCTCAACACACTATTTGGGACTAATGAGGATAATGAGGTAAAATGATGTTGCAATTTTTTACCTGAGCTGAATGAGAGAAATAGTGATTTTTAAGATTCTAGTATAGTAGTACTCTGGAGTATTGTGTATATATATCTGGGTTTTTAGAGGATTTTTTTAAAACCTTTTCCATGTAATAACAGAGACAGAGAGAGTTGGAGCTTGTTGGAGCAACAAGCTGTGTTCTTTACATGGCCAGATTGCATTTTCTTTTTAATATTTTATTGTGTGGCTAGTCAATAGGTGTGATTCATATTCAATCTGTTTTGTGCAGTGTTTTGTGTTCTTTATAGTTTAATACTTTATCATGGTTTTTTGTGATGAGTCAAAGTCCAGACAGGACTGAAATAGTCCATAATGGATCTAATGAATTGTTTTTACACTATTATTATTATTTCTTTTTGCTGGGTAAAATATGGTACCTTGTGCTTGCCTTAAGAGTGTCTGTGTGTCATTTTGCTTTCTTTTTTGTGTTTTAAATGTTGTTATATGTTATATGTATATGTAACATCTTGTATTTTGTCTTTTGGGTGTACGTGGGTGGTATGTCTATATTATTGAGTGTCAGGGTTGGTTGTGTCTTATGTTCTCTTTAGTAGTTACTATCTTAAGTGTGTTGTTGCTGAACCAGGTTTACAGGTGGTTTATGTAGGGTTAATGTTATTGTACAGCAGTATTTGGAGAAAGGTGTAAATATGTTAGTATTATGTTATCTGCCTAAGCTGTTTTCCTTTATTATTATTATTATACTAATGCAAGATAATTCTGTTAGCAGGTATTTTATCTTGATGTTAGGTGACAACAATTCTCTTCAAAATCTCAAGAATCATCCTTAGTATTCTTGCAGAATATAATTGGTACTTTTGTCCAGGTCAACAATGCAAGTTTCAATTCCAATCTCTTTCAGTCTTTTGGGTGTTGTGCCAAGTACAGGAATAATTGTTGTCCTGGTCTTCTACACCCTCCTCAGCTCTCTGGCAAGATCATGATATTCCTCAATTTTTTTCAATTTCTTTGGTATCATAGGGAACTGCAAAATCTATGATCTTACACTGTTTGTTTTATTTTGTCCTCTGTAATCATATCTGAATAGTATGGTCAGTTCCATAGGGAAATCCCAAAAGATCTTGTAATTTTCATTTTCTATTACAACCTCTGGTTTGTGTCCATACCATTTTTCTGTTGTTTTAAAGCCATATACTCAGCTAACTTGCCAATGCACTCTTTTACCTATGAAGTCATGCCTGCACTTATACTCTTTTTGTGCTAGTATACTGCACTTACTCAAAAATTGATTGATACTTTCGTCTCCTTCCTGTATATGCAGTCTGAGCTTTTTCAGTCTTTGTTTTAAGGGCTTGTTTCTCAGTGATTATTTTTGTCTCTCATTTCAAGTTGTGGTTATTATTATTAGGTCCAAATGTTCAAAGCTGAAGATAATTTTCAGTATCATGATCTGCCAGCCAGTGAACAACTGTAAAGTATTGATGTTGCCAAACCTAGTGGTCCATTTGGTGTCTACCATGTTGATCTTCCTGTAGATCTAGAACAGCTACATCGTGCTGCCAAACCTTCTTCTCAAGGTGGCTCTGGGTCTGTTGATAAACCAGCAGGCAATGCTGACATCACTACATGTCATGATACCCCAGAAATTATTGGACAGTCTATTGGAGAATATCATACAACACCTGATCTTTCTGCTAGTCAAGGCCATTTGCCTTCTAAACAAGATTATCATATAATTAAACTGCCCATTACTAATATAAAAGAAGTTGAGTTGCAATGATATTACATCATCTGTCTCCTGTCAATGCTATTTGAAAGGCAGTAGGTGTCGTGTATGTTGATGTCTTCATTCATGATAGTGTATGTATCAAAGTGTTAGTGAGAGTATGTAATCTGGTGGAGCAGTTGGTAAATATTATAGGTATGTTTGTTATATTAATGCGCTTTATGTTACTGGTTTATATTTTTACTTTGTGTTACTGGTTTATTTCTTTTGTAGTATTGTCTTTCATTAGCCTGCTAATGTGACTTGTAATATATGTTTATTGAATACTCTTTTACTCTTTTACTTGTTTCAGTCATTTGGCTGTGGTCATGCTGGAGCACTGCCTTTAGTCGAGCAAATCAACCCCAAGCCTTATTCTTTGTAAGCCTAGTACTTATTCTATCAGTCTCTTTCGCCAAACCGCTAAGTTACAGGGACGTAAACACACCAGTATTGGTTGTCAAGCGATATTGGGGGGGGGACACAAATACAGATTCACAAACATATACACACACATACAAATATATATACATATATATGATGGGCTTCTTTCAGTTTCTGTCTACCAAATCCACTCACAAAGCTTTGGTCAGCCTGAGGATATAGTAGAAGACACTTGCCCAAGGTGCCACGCAGTGGGACTAAACCTGGAACCATGTGGTTGGTAAGCAAGCTACTTACTACACAGCCATTCTTACGCCTACAAATTTTTATTGTGAAAGAGTCCTCTATTGTAAAAGGCCTCTCTAGTCTGATTTGAGAATAATTTAGAATGATGGAAATTCTGTGTTCTGGCAGTAAAAATACTTCCTAAATTATTACTTGATGAGTGATTTTAGTTTCATAAAGGTATTTTTAGTACCATTTGTGTTGTATTACAGAATTCTTATACTTTTGTGCCAGGGCCACAAAGTTTGTTCGTGAAAAGTTTTTATTTTTAAATGCATTCTATGCAGACCTGTGATGTTGGGAAGGGAGATCATAAGGGCATTCCCTGTTTTAGTCAGTGTTGCTAAAGCAGTGTTAATGGTATTTTCCCAGTAAAGTTGGATATTTTCCCAGGTTATTTGTAAATGTAGCTGTTTGGGAATATTTGTAAGAGTATCTTGGAGATTTTATAAGCCACTGATTTTATAGGTGTTTAAAGCTTGCTTTGGACTGATTTAAAGTCATTGTTTGTCTCTGATAGTGTTCACATATGTGAGAATTATTTCTGTGTGTCAAGTAGATATTTCTCAACTAGCTTTCTATGACATCCTCTCTTTTCTGGAATATTATATTCAGTATTTACTACATCCTGAAGATGTATTACTACATCCATTTTTGAAGATGGTAAGGTAATATTTGAGGAAAATTTGGCTGTAGTTTCTTGCAGGTCAAGCAACCACTTAGAGGTTTCCTCATTATGTCAAGTTGATTGATATAATATCATTATGCGTTTCTCAACATAACTTTTAAAATAAGTTGGATACAGATGAAGAAAATTGTTTCCACGAGACACAATTTTCATCATGTTACTTCTGGTGACATCTATAATAAGTTACGTAGGAAGAAAATGGAAGATTAAGAAATATATTATTAGATATTCTTGAAGGTAACTTAAGTGTCAATGAGAATTATTGTTTCTGAAGAATGACAACAGAAAACATCATCAACAGCAGTGAAACCAGCAACAATATTGGTTTTAACTTAGTCCACAAGGCCATAAAAGTTGTGGAAGGAGCATGGTTGATTAGATCTACCTCAATTTCTGAAGACTACTTATTTTATCAACTCTAGTAGGATCATCATCATCATCATCATCATCATCATCCTCCTCCTCCTCATTATCATCATCATTTAACGTCTGCTTTCCATGCTGGCATGGGTTGGACGATTTGACTGAGGACTGGCAAACCAGATGGCTGCACCAGGCTCCAATCTGATCTGGCAGAGTTTCTACAGCTGGATGCCCTTCCTAACGCCAACCACTCCGAGAGTGTAGTGGGTGCTTTTACGTGACACTGGCACAAGGGCCAGTCAGGCGGTACTGGCAACAGCCACGCTCAAATGATGTTTTTTACATGCTACCTGCACAGGAGCCAGTCCAGCAGCACTGGCAACAACCTTGCTCTGATATTTTTTCATGTGCCACCGGCACAAGTGCCAGTAAGGCGATGCTGGTAACTATCACACTCGAATGGTGCTTTTTACGTGCCACCGGCATCGAAACCAGTCAGCTGCTCTGGCAACGATCATGCTTAGATGGTGCTCTGAGTGCTCCACTAGCGCAAATGCTAGTCATCAAATCTAATTTCGATTTTGATAACAAATTTAACCCCAGTGGGAATTGAACTCAGAGTGTAAAGGGATGTAAGTAAATACTGCAAATTAAGTCCACCTCTCTACTGACCCTGCTATTCTAATGCCATATTATTAACAGTAACATGAACACATGTTGATGTTAAAGGCAGCGAGCTGGCAGAAACGTTACGTTCTGGGTTCAAATTCTGCCGAGGTCTTTTATCCATTTGGGGTTGATAAATAAAGTACCAATTGTGCACTGGGGTTGATGCAATTGACTTTCCTCCTCCACCCCAAACTGCTGGCCTTGTGCCAAAATTTGAAACTAATATTAACACAACAATTACTAATACTCTTTTACTTTTTTACTCTTTTACTTGTTTTAGTCATTTGACTGCGGCCATGCTGGAGCATCGCCTTTAGTTGAGCAAATCGACCCCAGGACTTATTCTTTGTAAGCCTAGTACTTATTCTATCAGTCTCTTTTGCTGAACTGCTAAGTTATGGGGATGTAAACATACCAGCATCGGTTGTCAAGCAATGTTGGGGAGACAAACACAGACACACAAACATATACTCACACATACATATATATATATATATATATATATATATATATATATATTATATATATATATATATATATATATATATACACACATATATATGACAAGCTTCTTTCAGTTTCTGTCTTCCAAATCCACTCACAAGGCTTTGGTTGTCAAAGTGCCACGCAGTGGGACTGAACCCGGAACCATGTGGTTGGTAAGCAAGCTACTTACCACACAGCCATTCCTGCACCTAATATCAAACTTTTTTAAATGATAGGTTGTTTATTTATGGAGGTCAATATATCCACATAACAGATGATTGTACATAAGGAATTCTTCAATTTCACATAAACTGTTACACCAGCCATCATAAATAGCTAATACTCGGCAGCAGATTCCAGATCTAATAGCATGACTGGCTAAGAAACTGGGAGTCAATAGTCTACAGGTGAGCACTAGAGCAGCTTGAAGTCACCTCTTTCAGACTCATAACAGAACATAAACTCAGTACTTGAAGCTAGTGAATCACTCAATTGCATCATGTGTCTTACTTTGTAGCTCTCATGAGAGATGGTAGACACAACTGTACAAATATGATGCTTGTCATTTTGTTGATGGTATTGTTCCATCTACGTTCTGAGTTAAAATTCCGCTGAGGTCGACTTTACCTTTCATCCTTTCAGGGTCGATAAATTAAGTACCAGTTACGCACTGGGGTCGATGTAATCGACTTAATCTGTTTGTCTGTCCTTGTTTGTCCCCTCTGTGTTTTAGCCCCTTGTGGGTAGCAAAGAAATAGAAATAAGTATTATTCCATCTTTAAAGATGTTTGACGTAGGAGACTTTGGGTTCTTCAATGTATTTCAAGCTTTCCATCTAATTCATTCACTACTAACTTTTTAAAGTACTTTTGCTGGCACTTTGTTTGAGGTTCATATGTATAGGGAGTCTCTTTGAACTGTTGTGAGGAATCTTAGCTCTATATTTAGCACTGGTCCCTCGTCTTTCATTAATTATCTTTTGTTAAGATTTATGGCTAACTTTGCTGGTTTATGATTTTCTTCACTGAGGACTCCTTTTTTTGAGAATTAGTAGTTTCTTGATACAATTATCTTTAATCCTTTCGTTACTGAATTTATTTTGAGATGCTCTGCGTTTCTTTCAATTACTTTAAATATAACAAAGAATTTAGTAAAATAACTTAGTTATTAAGCGAGAGTTAGAAACATAAATTGTGACTAAGGTTTGGTGGAAGATTTTAATTCAAAACTTATGAAAACAAAACATTTGTACTACAGAGCCAGAGCCAGTTTCAACTGGGTTGGTAATGAAAGGGTTAATCTTGTCAAATGTTGCAACATGAAATCCCTTGATAGCAAGAGCATATGTTAATGTTGTTCTGACACGTTAATAAGATTTTAATTGAGTTTTATATTTCTTCAAGAGATTTTTGATCATTTGTGCTTTGACCAGAGCTGACTTGCTCAGTCAGAGCTGGCTTGCTTGAGCTTGCTAGAACTGACCTGTTCATTTCAGAGCTTATCTTTACATGTCTTCTGAGAAGCACATGGCTGGTTCATTCTGAAATCATTTTAATTTTTCAGCCTTTCTTTGATAGATTGACACACAAAGTATTTTTTGGTGATATTTGCTTGTCACAACAAGCATTAAACATAACTATAAGAAGAGAACAAAATTTACATCTCTAAAGGTGAGTGCAATAGTTTGGAAAATTATAATCTTATTAACTATATTACTGTTCAGAAACAATGCATTTAATATGTCATAAAGTATATAAATCTGGATTGAGTGCTCAATATTTTTGTTGTCGTCTGTCACTGCTGTCAACTAAGTGACAGCTACCATCAATTCCATCACTGTCATCATCGTCATCATCATCATCATCATCGCCATCACCATCACCACCACCACCACCACCACCACCACCTTGCTGGCGCAAGTTGAACAGCATGTTGCTGTTCTTCTAAGTAAGTCAGAGAACCAAGTTTAATTTTTTGACTTGGTTTCTAAGGCTGGATATCCCTCCTAATACCTACCACTTTACAGAGGGTACTGCATTGTTTTCATGACACCAACACTAGAGAGGTTGTCATGTTTTTGACAAGACTACAGGGACTTCTCAGCTCCAAGCTTCACAGAGTTCACTGGGTACACCTTATTGTGGCATTAGCACTAGACAAATCATTTTCACAAAGCATAAATAAATTAATATTCCAACCATTTCCAAATATTCCAAACATTTCCTTCCCACACAACATATTGATATATAATTCATTTAAAGACCATTGACAGAGAGAAATATATAAATATTGAAAAAGTACCATGCAGACATGCAAGTTTATGACAGTGGGCTAGTCTGACCATCATGAACCCTTCACCTCCATGTCCAGTTGTTCATCAATATAAAGATACATTAGAAATCTACTATAAAATCAATAATTCCCATTTGGATTTAGGTGAACTACAAAACAACCAAATATAATAACCAGCAAGGGAACTAGGCGTAGGAGTAGCTGTGTGGTAAGTAGCTTACATACCGACCACATGATTCCGGGTTCAGTCCCACTGCATGGCACCTTGGGCAAGTGTCTTCTGCTGTAGCCTCGGGCCGACCAAAGCCTTGTAAGTGGATTTGGTAGAGGGAAATTGAAAGAAGCTGGTCGTATATATGTATATATATATGTATGTGTGTGTATATGTTTGTGTGTCTGTTTGTCCCCCCCCCCCACATCGCTTGACAACCGATACTGGTGTGTTTACATCTCCGTAACTTAGCGGTTCAGCAAAAGAGACCGATAGAATAAGTACTAGGCTTACAAAGAATTAGTCCAGGAGTCGATTTGCTCGACTCAAGGTGGTGCTCCAGCATGGCCACAATCAAATGACTGAAACAAGTAAAAGAGTAAGGGAGCTTCTAGTTGGTCACTCGACCTATTAGAAATAGCAGTACATCTCTCTCAAACTCTGCTTTATTATCTTTAAAACTGAAAGATTCACTAGATATGTAGTGCTAGACATGCTGTGTCTGAAAAAAAAAGAAAAGATGGTATGGGATGGTCATGGTTGGAACATCATTGATCATAGGTCTGCTTGGTCAGAGTTGACCTGGGGTTGAACTATAATGGCGTAACCATACACACCAAAATAGCTGCAATGGGAATTGTCTCACTTATGCCCAAATTCTGATGGATTGCCAACTACTTCAGATAAATACTGGAAAACTGAGAGACTGATAAGAAACATGATATTGATGACAAGAAGCAATAAATTTAAAGTGCAGTAGGATAGAATTAGTACTGTTGAAGTTCATTCTAGTAGTAGCGGAGAGATGCTTGAAGATTATAAAACCGAAACAGTGGTATGTAAGAAAAGATTTGTCAACTGGAATAGTTTTTTTTCTAAATGTTGTTTAGAGTGTCCATTATTAAAGGAACCAGACTATTTCAGATATGAATAAAGAATTTGAACTAGCGTGTATTTGGGTATCGTTCAAGGTTCAATACCTTCAATGAGTTAAATTTTTAAAAAATCTTGAATGTAGAATGGAGAAGCATTGAGATAGTTTAAGAATGAGCAAACTTGTTTGCTATGCTGTATGGGGGAAACGTTTATAAAATTAATTTGCTTCTTACAAGAGGCTGCATAAATATTATTAATAATAACTAATCTTTAAACTTTATTAAACCTCTCAAATATATAATACAAAACCTTGTTTAACTTCAATCCTGAGTTATTTCAAAAACAAGCTAACTTAGATCATACAATATATTATCATGCAACTAACTAGGCATAGGAGTGGCTTACCAACCACATGGTTCTGGGTTCATTCCCACTGCGTGGCACTTTGGGCAAGTGTCTTCTACTATAGCCTCGGGCCGACCAAAGCCTTGTGAGTAGATTTGGTTGACAGAAACTGAAAGAAGCCCGTCGTATATATGTATATGTATATATATGTACGTGTATGTGTATATGTTTGTGTGTCTGCGTTTGTCCCTCCAATATCGTGCTTACATCCTCGTAACTTAGCGGCTCAGCAAAAGAGACCGATAGAATAAGTACTAGGCTTACAAAGAATAAGTCCTGGGGTCAGTTTGCTCGACTAAAGGTGGTGCTCCAGCATGGCCACAGTCAAATGACTGAAGCAAGTAAACACATTAAAATAACTGGCCTCATGCCAATATTTGAAACCACTTTTATCACTATTATCTTAATACAATTTATTGTGATATTATTATCAGGTCTGTAAGGGTAGCACAGAGCAGTAATAAATTTTTGTTAATTAATGACTGAGTTCAAATCCTACCACTTAGCTTCAACATTGAATTTTAACCCACCATTGATTTGCAGGAAATATTTACTACAATAGGCGTAGGAGTGGCTGTGTGGTAAGTAGCTTGCTTACGAACCACATGGTTCTGGGTTCAGTCCCATTGCGTGACACCTCGGGCAAGTGTCTTCTACTATAGCCTTGGGCCGACCAAAGCCTTGTGAGTGGATTTGGTAGACGGAAACTGAAAGAAGCCTGTCGTATATATGTGTTTGTGTGTGTATATATATATATGTGTGTGTGTGTGTGTGTGTGTGTGTGTGTGTGTATACGTTTGTGTGTCTGTGTTTGTCCCCCCAAGATTGCTTGACAACCGATGCTGGTGTGTTTACATCCTCGCAAAAGAGACCGATAGAATAAGTACTAGGCTTACAAAGAATAAGTCCTGGGGTCGATTTGCTTGACTAAAGGTGGCGCTCCAGCATGGCCACAGTCAAATGGCTGAAACAAATAAAAAAAGTGTACATTCACTTCAAT
>NC_043001.1:19910145-19917645 GCF_006345805.1 Octopus sinensis
GCATTGTTCTCCCAGTCAGTGTCCTGCATATCACAGGCCTTTAATGAGGACTTGACACAGTCCTTAAATCGCAGCCTTGGTTTCTGCCGGAGTCTCCTTCCATTCACAAGTTCTCCATAGAGCATCTACTTAGGAATCCTTCTATCCTTCATTCTAAGGTTAAGGAGGGGATCGACACTTTTGAGAGAGCATGTATCCATCATGAAGAACTTAAGTGAGCTGCGCGAAAGCGCACGGCTCGTATAGTGAATGGGGAAAGCTTGGTCTGCAATGTTTTCAGTCGTGTATGCTTGTCAAGAGCAGGGCTCATTAGCCACCAACGGAGCCACAAATGCAAAATATAAGTTAGTCCTAGAGCGCACAATGTTCCTGAAGGTCGGCAATGGTCTTCCTCAGTCACGAGTGGACGGCCATCATCATGTATGTATATATGTATGTGCGTATGGATGGATGGATGGATGGATGGACATAATGTATGTTTGTATGTATGACATATTTGCCTTGTCTTCATTCAAAGATGGTTTTGATCCCTCTGTTTGTGGTAGAGTGAAGTGTCCTTGTTGCATGTGGGCAAAACTAATGTGTAGAAAGTTGAGGAGAAATGAAAAGTGATGTGATCTAAATAAAAGCATGTGTTAGAGGTGACAGTGAAAAGATGTTTAAGAGTATTGGGGACATAACTGAAGCCCCTGATAGATATCAAAATTGATAGAATGAAGGACAGAGAGAGTTACTTTAACATATACTGCTATGAGGTAGTCTGACTGGAAAACCAATTTTTAAAAACTGAGAGACATGGTATGTTTAAGTTGAAAAATTAGCTAGGATGCTTTTGTGTTAGACAAGAGTAAAGGCTTTGTTGAGGAGTGCAACACTTTACTTTGAATGGAGTAGTGTTGCCCTCAAGTTCTCAAAGACAAGGGACTAATGGTATATGATGCAAAGAAGCAGGTATGTGGTAAATATAGCTCTAAAGGAACCATACTGATGATCACAAAGAAAGAGAAGAGACTTAAGGTAATAAAGTAGGTTGGTGTTTTTTACAAGTACCGCCATTACATTTCAGATGTTGGAAGTAACAGTTTAGCTTTGTAATTCATTTCTTTGCTACTATTTAGTCAAGGAGGGAGGAGCAGTTCTTAAGACTCCTTTTTTTAGCAAGTTATTCCAGTGAAATGAGACAATGCTTATAACTTTCCTAGATTGTCTTAGACAAGGAGATTGATGTGGTTAATGCTCAGCATGAATATTTGTAAGACCAATGTTTGCATGAAAAACAAAGAACAGAAAAGGAATTTTAGAGAGCAACTATTCTAGAAAACAAGGATTGTGTGAAGTGTTTAGTGTAAGATCTTGAAGGGAAGACAGAGTGAGAGTACTCCGGCTATCTATCTGTGGCTTTATATAGCAATGGTGCAGCCTCACCTGGAATTTGCATCACCGGTCTGGAACCCCTATTTTGCCCAGGATATTAATCGTCTGGAAGTCGTTCAGCGACGTGCAACCAAGAGAATACCCTCCATCAGGCATTTGCCATATTCTGAACGCCTTACCTCCCTGGGCATGGACACATTGAAACTCCGATGTCTGGCAGCTGACTTGGCAGACACCCATAAAATTATTAACCATCTTACAAACAATAACTCTGAGCACCTTTTCAAACTCCACCCGTCTAACACCTGTGGACATGTTTACAAAGTCAGAAAACAGCACAGCTCCCACGACTTTCAGAAACATTTTTTCACACTAAGAGTTGCTGAAGTATGGAACAAACTGCCGGCATCAGTTGTTAGTTGTCGGAGCACTGCATCCTTCAAAACTTCCATGCTTCCTGAGATTCACCAACACTACACCTGATTTTCTCCCCTCCATACACACGCAAGCATGTATCTGACTCATACACTGTTTACTTTCCAGACATTTGTACATTACTGCATATGCTTTATATGCACTTTTGACAAGTTGTGGTGCACCTGAGCACTGTATAAAGTAATTTCATTATTATAAAAGGCAATCAGATTGTAAGGCCTAGTATTTGGGGCAACATTGAAAGATTTTGTTGCATGTTGTTCATTAGCAGAGAAGGTGAAGAACAAATCTGTTTCCTTGATGTAGGTTGTGACTATGTGTTTGTGCTCTTAAATTATACTAGGTTATCATGTCCACCCCCACTGGAGAGTGTACTCAAGATCATTGTCCACGTAAGTGTATATCTGGTGTGAAGTGCATATGTTGCATGTCAAAGACACTTGAGTGTGAAAGGTTAAGGAGTGAAACGTTAATATTGAGAAGACAGAATGACAGAAACACAACTTGAATCTTTGGGTACAGTAGAATTGATAATGTGTAGGACACAGTAGCACATAATTATAACGGTAGAGTCTGACAGGAAGCCTTGCAGTCAAGAGATGAGAGATGGATGGAGACCATAGCCGAGTGACTTAGCTAGTAGGTACACATAATCCAATGCAAACGAGACCATGATGGAAGTGTGAAGACTGTATTTAAAGGTGAAGAATATATCACTAATAGGTGGAGGAATTATGAGCCCTGAATTCAACAACAAAGCTAATTCAGGTAGAAGCAAGTTAAATTCAGCATCATTTCTCTCAACGCTTTCCAAAAAGCTTTGATTCATGACATAGATATGATAATTCCAAATTATGATACAAGGTCATCAATTTTTAGTGGGGATAAGGGTCAGTCAATTACAATGACCCCAGTACTCAACTTGTACTTATCCTCTTGACCTCAAAATGATGAAAGGCAAAGTCAACCTAGGCAAGATTTTAACTCAGAAGATATATCTTGAAGAAATGTCACTGGGCATTTTTGTCTGGCACAATAGCAGTTCTGCTAGCTTGCTGCCTTATATAATCTATATATATAAAGCTGAAGTTGTCTGTGTGTGTGTGGCAGGTTTGGTAGCCTTCAACTAACACTATCTCCTCCGAGACCCTGCAGTGCAAGTTGACCAAAATTGAGAGTATGATAGAAGAAGGCTTGCTCTTCTTTCTGTAGAAGAAAAAATTCAAATCGGACCATGTTAAGACCAAAAATTATTTACATAAAAAGGAGCTTTTTTTCTATAAAAATCCCTATTTTTTACGATTTTTTGACTGCTGTGTCACCATTTTTCGGTGTATTTCAACCAGAAAAATGTTCACTTAAAGAGAATAACAAGCTACATAATGCAAAATGTTCGCATTTCAAAAATTCCAATTCTAAAGGGTCGAAACAAACCCAAGCAACACCGGGCGATACTGCTAGAATATAATAAAATACATTAACTAATAATATGCTTTACAAAAAACTATGAAGGATAAAACCATAAATCTTATTATGATTCAATTCATATTAAAAAGAATGCGTGACATGCAAGTATCTACACAAGGTGAATAATAAATTGCATAGGAATACATTCTGTTAAAATAGCACTAACAGATAGGAAATGGTTTTTAACGGTTCCTGATAGGTCTCTGTAAGTCTTCCCTACTTCTAAGACAGTTAACTGTTGTAAGTTATTATTTCAGTGACTCTTTCAACTACTTCCATTAAGTAACGTTCATTTGTTGACTTAAGTTCTCAACCACTTCAGATTCATACTTACAAAGACATTACACTTTGTGTATATTCTCCACTAATATAGGTCAAAGAAAATACACACACACACACACACACATATATACACACATTTACAAACAAATATACACATACACACAAATGCATATATATATATACATGTATATATAGGTTATTTAAAACATTTTGTCAGGACAAACCCTTCAAAAGAAAAAAGTAGAAAGTCAGGTTTGAATTAAAAATTTTGAAACTGATAATCTATGCAAATACATATTTTAGCAAAATATTTGTATGTATGTATACACAGTTGTGTGTGAGTGTGTGTACAGGAGGAAGCACAGCTATTATTATTATTGTTGTTGTTAATATTATTATTATTATGCATACACATATGCACACACTCACACATTTATACATACATGTATACATACAACAAGTGTTAGTGTATTTACGTCACTATAACTTAGCGGTTCAGCAAAAGATACCAAAATAAGTTCTGGGGTTGATTTGTTTGACTAAAATCCTTCAAGGGTTTTGTTTGACTAAAACCCTTCCAGCATGGCCACAGTCAAATGGCTGAAACAAGTAAAAGGAGAAAATGAGAAAGGATATACTCTTTTACTTGTTTCAGTCATTTGACTGTGACCATGCTGGAGCTCCGCCTTTAGTCGGGCAAATCGACCCAGGACTTATTCTTTGTAAGCCTAGTACTTATTCAATTGGTCTCTTTTGCTGAACTGCTAAGTTACGGGGACGTAAACACACAAGCATCGGTTGTCAAGCAATGTTGGGGGGACAAATACAGACACACAAACATATCCACACACAAATACATATATATATATATATATATATATATATATGTATATAGATATATATATACATATATATATATATATATATGTATATATATATATATATATATATATATATATATATATATATACACACACACACACCCATATATATATATATATACGACGGGCTTCTTTCAGTTTCTGTCTACCAAATCCACTCACAAGGCTTTGGTCGGCCCGAAGCTATAGTAGATGACACTTGCCAAGGTTCTGGGTTCAGTGAGACTGAACCTGGAACCATGTGGTTGGTAAGCAAGCTACTTACCACACAGCCACTCCTACGCCTATCTATATGTATATCATATATTATATTATACATATTTTATTATATATCTATATTTTTGTATATTTATATAGTATGTATCATTAGGACTATTCTGCTACTCTTTACCCCCCCCCTCCCCATTTCTGCTCTATTAGTCACTCCTCTCCTTTATCCCCACCCACCATCACCCTTATCATCCCTCAACACTTATTCTCCTGAGTATTCAGTCTCTCAGCTATTCCCTATCTCTAATCATCTCTCACTTTCCCATACACTCTTGCAATCTAAGGTAATGGGATGTTGGGGTGGATCCTCCAGGTACCAGGTGAATAGCCGGAAAGTGGGGACAGTATGAGTGGGTAGAGGTCGCAAGAGAGTATGAGAGAGTGAGAGATGGTAAGAGTAGGGATATGGGTTAGGGGGATAAATATAATGAGGAACAGGTGTCGAGGGGTGACAAGTAGGGAAGGTATAGAAATGTGACAACTGTTGAAATTGGGTAAGGTTGGGGGTTGGATGTGAAGAATGGTGGATGACAGCGGCCATGCTGGAGCACTGCCTTTAGTCAAGGAAATTGCCCCCAGGACTTATTTAAAATATATAAACATGCATATATATATATTGAGACCCCCTTCAGTCATGAATGACCATGGGATTGCACCTGCAAAGTTACACTCCAGGGCACAAGTCCGAGCAAGATTGTTTATGGAAGACCAGCCGTTGCCCATACATACAAGCCTCCCCTCTCCATGCCACCAGTGTTATCCAAGAGAAAAGCAAAGGCCGATACAGCTTGGCACCTGTGACGTCGCAACTCATTTCTATTAACCAAATCCACTCACAAGGCTTTGGCCAGCCTGAGGCTACAGTAGAAGACACTTGCCCTAGGTGCCATGCAGTGGGACTGAACCTGGAACCATGTGGTTGGTAAGCAAGCTACTTACTACACAGCCACTCCTACACACACACATGTATAGTGTACAAGTAGGAGTTCACTAAAGAACCCTTTTGTTTATCATGGTCCTCCAGAGGAATTTAAGACGGGCTGCCCTTGAGAGTTCCTCTATGCCTATGACTTTGTTTTTATAACTGAATCCCTACAAGAACAGGAAGAGAAAATTTCAGGTTTAGAAGCAAGGTCTGGAACTAAAGGGCCTTAAAGTTAGTTTAGCCATAACCAAAAGCCCTCATAAGTAAGATAACAGACAAATTACAAATCCCTTCAGGAAGATGGCCCTGCTCAATACGTTGAAAAAGTGTAGGTAGAAATTCTGTAGAGTACCCAGTACAAGCATGTAATCAGCATAGCAGTATCACAGGAAGGTTAACAGAGAAAGTAGTCTGTGTGTGTGTGTAGGTGTGCAGGTACAATAAACATTAAGAATATACAGAAAATAAACATACTCAAATTCCTGGAGGGAAGTCCTTAGAAATAGTAAATAATTTTTATTACCTAATTAGCTAAGTTAGCAGTGAAGGAAAATGCTGTAAGTGTAGCTATTAGAATAAGGACAGGCTAGGCAAAATTGTTGGTAACAAAGGCCTCTCCCTCAGAGTGAAGGGCAGATTGTATGGTATCTGTATATGAACAGCCGTGATTCATGGCAGTGACATATGAAGGCTTGAAAGAAATGAGGCCAGCATGCTCCACTGGATGGGCAATGTCAGTGTGCATGTATGTGCACACTGACATTACAGAGTGTAAAGGAGTTAAGAGAAAAATTGGGTATAAGTGGCATTAGATGTAGTGTGCAAGAGAGAAGATTGTGCTGGTATAATCATGTGATGTATACAGATGGGGACAGCTGCATAAAGAAGTGCTGATCTCAAATTGTGGGGAGAACCTTTGAAAGGAGTAAACCCAGGACGATTTGAGATGAAGTGGTGAGAAATGACCTTCAGATGATGAGCCTCACAGAGGCGATGACAAGGAACTGAGACCTCTGCCAATTTACAGTGCTTGCAAAGACACATCAAGCTAAATAAAATTGTGGCAATCCCTACATACAGGTATATCCTTTACAATTATGTCCCCCCCCCCATACACACACAGAGTCTGTCCTTGGTCAAAATGCTCCTATAATTCATCTTTCCAATACACTTCCATCCCACCACCCATGATCATCAACCACTGCAGGCCCCTCTACTCTGCCTCACGTGCCTATTTGCACACTCTCAATGCTCTAACACAGGGGTGGGCGAACTTTTTTGATCGCGGGCCGCACAGTGCGTCTTTGGAACCTTGGCGGGCCTCATTTATAAAAATCAAGTGAAAATATTTTTAAAGGCGGTTATAGACCTATAAACACACAATTGATTGAAAGGAAATTTTGTGAAATATTCCTCTCAGCGGGCCGCATGAAAACCTATGGCGGGCCGCATGCGGCCCGCGGGCCGTAGTTTGCCCACCCCTGCTCTAACATGTCTACCATACCCCCTCCCAAATAATCCTTTTTCTCTCACCATCACTTGTTACAGTCATATCTTTCCTGTCTCTAAACATCTTCCCTCACACTCTTAATTTTTTCCCTAAAAGTAAAGGGCAGATTGTATGAGGCTTGAGTTAGAACTGCAATGCTGCATGGTAGCAATCGCAAAGGACTTAAGACTGGAAAGAAATGAAGCGAGCATGTTCCATTGGATGTGCAATGTGAATGTGTATATAAGAATTAGTACATGGGTACTGAGTGAAAAACTGAGAATAAGAGGAATCAGATGTGTAGAAGAAAGAAGGCAGTGTTGATAAGGACATGTGATATGTATGGATGATCTTCCTCTATCTTGGTTCCATAGACT
>NC_043001.1:20260145-20265145 GCF_006345805.1 Octopus sinensis
GAAAACCTGGGTATATATAGAGTTGGTGGGGAGGGGCTACCCGATAGTAAGGATACAGAGGAACAGAGTGGTGAGAGCAGGATTGGGGAGCGAGAGGTAGGCATAGTGTATTAAGGAGGAAATGTGAGGAAGAGAAAAGATGTAAATTGGTTTGTTGGGGTAGGGTGAGTGAAAAGTTTTCTTGATATGTGTGGGTAGAACACACAGGTCAGGGGCTTGCTGAGAGCAATGATACTTTGGCACAGGGCCAAGAGGACAGGATTAGGGAGTGGGAGGTAAGCATAGTGCATGAAGTGGAAATGTGAGTCCCATGTGCTCTTAGTGCTTATTGTTCCTGCACATCTGTCACATACAAAGACGACTTTATCTGTTAATCTACCTGTGATTCCACTGCACCTCTTATGTGTCCATAGTCTACACAGGGTGCAGTGAATGGAATTTCTTCCAACTCCTTTCCTACATATTGAACAGGGCCATTTACCTGACAGATGGTGAGCTGTCAGAAACGTTAGCACACCAGGTGAAATGTTTTGATGGTATTTTGTCTGCTGTTACATTCTGAGTTCAAATTCCACCGAGGTCGACTTTGCCTTTCATCCTTTCGGGGTTGATAAATTAAGTACCAGTTATGCACTGGGTTGATAAATTAAGTACCAGTTATGCACTGGGGTCGATGTAATCGACTTAATCTGTTTGTCTGTCCTTGTTTGTCCCCTCTGTGTGTAGCCCCTTGTGGGCAGTAAAGAAATAAGAAAGAGAGTTTTATCTTCTTTCTTACTAACAACACCTTTGGTTTTAGCCAGGTTAACTTTAAGGCCCCCTTTAAGGCCCAAGTTGTGTTTCTACACCTGGAATTTCTTCTCCAATTCTGCTAAAAGTTCTGCAATAAGAGCAAGGGCATCAGCATATAGCAGTTCCCACGGGCACCCGGTTTTGAATTCCTCTGTTATGGCCATATGTGTGTATGTGTCTGTATGCATATACAACAGTCTTCTTTCAGTTTCTCTCTACCAAATCCACTCTCAAGGCTTTGATTTGGTTGGAACTATAGTAGAAGACACTTGCTCTAGGCTCCACACAGTAGGGCTGAAACTGAAACCATACAGTTAGGAAGCAAATTTTATAAATACACAGCCACATCTAACAAATATATATATTTTATCATTAAAAAAACTGCCATATGTATTGTACGTGTAGTATCTTGCCCTCTTTTTACTTCGACTACATTTCCTCTTACTATACCCCAGCTCTGTATTTGTGTATATATATGTATATATATATATATATATATATATATATATATATCATCATCATCATCATCAGTTAGCGTCAGCTTTCCATGCTAGCATGGGTTGGACGGTTCAACTGGGGTCTGTGAAGCCAGAAGGCTGCATCAGGCCCAGTCTGATCTGGCAGTGTTTCTACGGCTGGATGCCCTTCCTAACGCCAACCACTCCGTGAGTGTAGTGGGTGCTTTTTATGTGCCACCCGCACAGGTGCCAGACGGAGCTGACAAACGGCCACGGACGGATGGTGCTTTTTACGTGCCACCGGCACGGGGGCCAAGCGAGGCTGGCAATGGCCACGAACAGATAGTGCTTTTTACGTGCCACCGGAACGGAGGTCAGTCGGGGCGACACTGGCAACGGCCACGATCAGATGGTTCGCTTACTTGTCACCAGCACTGGTATCACAGCTGCAATTTCCATTGATGTTGATCAACTTCGATTTTGGTTCTGCTTTGATTTGATTTGGCTTGATTTTGATTTTGATTTTCACTTGCCTCAGCGGGTCTTCACAAGTGGAGTTTTGTGTCCCAAGAAGGAAAGGTATGTATAAGTCGACTGGCTACATACCAGGTAGAGGCCACGGGTTATGTATATATGTATATATGTATATATGTATATATATATATGTATATATATAATATATATATATATATATATATATTTATGTAAGTATGCACATATATGTATGTATATATGTACATTTTATTTATATTATTATATGATCGAATGCCATGCATCCATTTCCAAGTAGGTGTATCTTAATAATCTTGATGCGACTCCACCCTGTACTGTTTTATCTCTCCCCCTTCGTTTTTCCTCTCATCCTTTCTCTAATTCCTTTTTCCTCCCTTCACCGTTTTCTATCTGCCTCTCTCTTTCCCTCTCCCTCCTTTACTCTCTGTCGTTGCTCACATGTGGCCATCGTCCAACTTTCTTTTCTTCACATGATCATCTTTCTTTTCCTTCAGTCTGTCGCACAGACCAGATGCATTCTTTTCTGTCTCCTATCCTATCCTTTCTCTTGTCAAAGAATATTCCTCCAGCATTCTCTACCTTACCTCGTCTGACCCTAATGGCCCTCCATGTTTGTTTGCATTTGGTTTGTTGTATGTCTCCACTGTCCTGTTTTTGTTACCAACCTTGACACTCTACAAAATCCCAAATTTTATTTTGATTCATGGGAGCAACTATTTTACGAAGCCTCATATTGTCATTAATTGCTCAAAATGTGGATTAGATGAACAGCCAACAACTGATGAAGGGTCGTTCTTTATGTTACTTGTCTTGTTTTCCTTTTGTGTCTCTTGTTGTTCACATACCCAAGTTTGCCTTTGTATTTCATGTTGTTTATGTATTTCATAATTCATGTTGTTTACGTTTTATGACATCCTGTACCCATATATATATGCATATATGGGTACAGGATGTCCCATATATATATATGGGACATATATGGGATATATATATATATATATATATATATGTAAGTATGTACATACATGTATGTATGCATGCATATGTATACATCGCTAGCCACTACACGTTCTTTATTTTCTCTCCTTGTTTCTGTGTTCCTTTCTGTGGAAGAGTGTAAGCTCGAAACGTTAAAGACTTTTTCACTTCCCTAGCATTATACAAATACATTTGTTTGTTGTCTACACCACCTGTCTTTGTCTTTTGTTTTTTTGTGAATTCTCCCTATATATATATATATATATATATATATCGTTGCCAGCTTCGCCTTACTGGCACTTGTGCCCCATGCTAGTAGGGTGCTAAGAGCACCATCCGAGCATGATCGTTGCCAGAGCAGCTAACTGGCCTCCGTGCCGGTGGCATGTAGGAGGCTCCATTTGAGCGGGATCGTTACCAGCATCGCCTTACTGGCACCTGTGCCGTTGGCATGTACAAAGAAATTTGAGCGAGGTCGTTGCCAGTACCGCCTGACTGGCCCCTGTGCCGGTGGCACGTAAAAGCACCCACTACACTCTAGGAGTGGTTGGCATTAGGAAGGGCATCCAGCTGTAGAAACTCTGCCAGATCAAGACTGGAGCCTGGTGCAGCCATCTGGTTTGCCAGCCCGCAGTCAAACCGTCCAACCCATACTAGCATGGAAAGTGGACGTTAAACGACGACGATGATGATGATGATGATATATATATATATATATAATTTATATTATATATGTATGTATATATGCTAATTGTAACAAATTTTTCAATACCATTTTGAATAATATGAAAGATGATACTGCTATAAAATAGTATTTTAAATTTGTTCAACTTCATTATTTAGCTGATTTTTACACACATACACACACACGTTTAGACATATAGACATAAACATCATCTCTTGATTCCAATCTTCTGTGAAGACATGTCTCCTGTATGGTAACTTAGGAAAGTGTCTTCTGCAATAGCCATAGGCTGACTAAGCTTTTGTAAATGGATTTGGTAGACAGAAACTGAAAGAAACCCAAAGTGTGTATGTGCATAAATATATGCATGTATGTAATGTATGTCTGTGTGTAAGCATGTGTGTGTGTTTGTGTCTCTTTCTGTTGAGATTATACAATAGGTGTATATGAATATCAGCTTAATACAAGTAGCATCATTTGTTTCTGGTCTTCCTAGAAAATATGTCCAACCATGGGAAAATATTACCTTGCATGGAAACAGATGAGGGTTGTGGACAAGAGGGACGTTCAGCCATAGAAAATCTGTGTCAATGCCTCCCATCTCACCCATGCTAGCATGAAAAAGTGGATGTTAAAACAATGATAATAATAATAGGTGCAGGAGTGGCAGTGTGGTAAGTAGCTTGCTAACCAAGCACAGGGTTCCGGGTTCAGTCCCACTGCGTGGCATCTTGGGCAAGTGTCTTCTGCTATGGCCCCGGGCCGACCAAAGCCTTGTGAGTGGATTTGGTTGATGGAAACTGAAAGAAGCCTGTCATATATATGTGTATATATATGTGTGTGTGTGTGTAAATGTTTGTGTCTCTGTGTTTGTCCCTCTAGCATTGTTTGACAACCGATGCTGGTGTGTTTACGTCCCCGTCACTTAGCGGTTCGGCAAAAGAGACCGATAGAATAAGTACTGGGCTTACAAAGAATAAGTCCCGGGGTGATTTGCTCGACTAAAGGCGGTGCTCCAGCATGGCCACAGTCAAATGACTGAAACAAGTAAAAGAGTGAAAAGAGTAATGTGTGTGTGTATACAAAAGATGTCTCTGCAGTTTCAGTCTGTCAATTATGTATACTCACCAGACATCATTGAGTCACAGATTATGGTAGACAATACTCTTTTACTTGTTTCAGTCATTTGACTGTGGCCATGCTGGAGCACCGCCTTTAGTCGAGCAAATTGACCCCGGACTTATTCTTTGTAAGCCCAGTACTTATTCTATCGGTCTCTTTTGCCGAACTGCTAAGTGACGGGGACGTAAACACACCAGCATCGGTTGTCAAGCAGTGCTAGGGGGACAAAGACAGACACACAAACACATACACACACACATATATATATATATACATGCATATATACGACAGGCTTCTTTCAGTTTCCGTCTACCAAATCCACTCACAAGGCATTGGTTGGCTCGGGGCTATAGCAGAAGACACTTGCCCAAGATGCCATGCAGTGGGACTGAACCCGGAACCATGTGGCTGGTTAGCAAGCTACTTACCACACAGCCACTCCTACGCCTATT
>NC_043001.1:20270145-20280145 GCF_006345805.1 Octopus sinensis
AGCTGTATACAGTTTTAAATAGATGGCTGGAGAGCGGCTAACAAAAGTCTTGCTGAGTGATGCCAAGACACCCTTGGCCTTCTTGACAATTTTAGAGATATGCTTTGTCCAACGCAAATCACTGCTGACAGTGATGCTTAGGTCACGCTCGCAAGAGGATTTCTTGATATCAGTGTTGTGGAGGGAGTATGTGGACGCAGGGTTTTTTCTCCCAAAATGCATGGTGGTACACTTGTCCACAGCCAGTTTCAGTTGCCAGTCTGTGATCCATTGCTGCATTGTGTCTAGGTCTGATTGCAGGAAAGCGTTGTAGACATCAGGATCTGTCCTCTTGATTTCAAGGTACAGCTTGATGTCGTCTGCATATTTCAATACTGTGGCATTCTTTAAATTGGCATCTATGTCATTAATGTATGCCACAAACAGGAGGGGACCAAGGACAGATCCCTGTGGTACACCCGATGACATCTCATATGGTGTAGAGTGCTGTCCTAGAACTGCGACTACCTCATTTCGGCTGAGGATGAAGGATTTCAACCAGTTAAAAAGGTCATCCCCCACACCCATTGCAGAGAGTTTCACCATAAGCCTTTTGTGTGGCACAGAGTTGAAAGCCTTAGCAAAGTCAAGGTAGACAACATCCACCCATGAGCCACTGTCAGTGATCTGAGTAATGTCCTCAAGGAACTCGACAAGCTGGTCACTGCAGCTGAAGTTAGGGACAAATCCGTATTGTGAGGGTCGGATGAGACTGTGAGAGCTCCAGAAGTTCCAGAGTGTTTCTCTGACACACAATTCCATCAGTTTTGCAATACAGCTAGTGAGACTGACTGGGCGATAGTTGACAGGTGATGTGCGGTCACCCTTTTTGAACAGAGGAATGACACTGGCAGTTTTCCACTGCTCCGGAGTAGCACCATTGTTGAGACAGTACTGGAAGAAAATAGAAAGCTGGTGTAAAAGGAAGTGCCTGCCACGTTTGAGAAGCAGGTATGTAACTCCATCGAGACCAGGGGAGGCATAGTTGCGCTTATTTTGAAGGTGACGTCGCAGCATTGCAGGTGTAAATTCCATAGTTGTTATGGAGTTTGCTGTTAGTGATGGTGAAGATGGTACATTTTGACTTTCAACAGTGAATATGTTTGCATAGCACTCGGCAATGAGTTCTGCGCATTCCTTGGGGTCGTCAGTGATCTGGTTTGTGTGAGGGTTGCGAAGAGGGCCCACTGGAGAGTGAGGTCTCTGCTTTGAATGCACATATTTCCAGAAAACCTTGCTGTCAGGATTGGCTGCTATGCACTGTTCAAATTCAAGCACTGCATTTTTTGTCACTTGCTTGAGATGATTGGAGGATTTATTCCGCTTCTTCCTGTTGGTGTCTGATTTATGCAACTTGTATTCCTGTTCAGCAGTCCGACGTTCCTTCCTGGCAAGTCGGACCGCTGAAGTTTCCCAATTGCCCTTTTGGGGCGGTTCTTCTTTTTTTGTTTACGTGGCACTGATGCTGCACATGCTGCCCATATTGAGTCCAGGATACTCTGGAGTATAGTATTCACATCTCCAGAGTTGTAGAATTCACGCCAGTTTGGGTGCTGTAGTTCAGTGTGGTACAGGTTCCAATCTGCTCTCTTCCAATCGAAGGAAGCAGATTGGAGATGGTTCAGGTGTTTGTTGCCCGCAAGAGCCAGATTGGTGATGATCATAGCATGATCAGAGTCACCTAGAGGTTCCTCTGTAGTGCAATTGATAACCGCTTCAGGATTTGTGGTGAAGAGCAGGTCCCAGGTCATTTGCTTGAAACGACTGTTTAATGCTAAGTCATTATCATCATCATCGTTGTCATTGTCATTCTTGTCATCACCATCATAACAGCTTTTTTGCCATGCATAGGAGTGGCTGTGTGGTAAGTAGCTTGCTTACCAACCACATGGTTCCGGGTTCAGTTCCACTGCATGGCACCTTGGGCAAGTGTCTTCTACTATAGCCTCGGGCCAACCAAAGCCTCGTGAGCGGATTTGGCAGATGGAAACTGAAAGAAGCCTGTCGTATATATTTATATATATGTATATATATATGTGTATGTGTGTGTGTATATGTTTGTGTGTCTGTGTTTGTCCCTCCAACATCGCTTGACAACCGATACTGGTGTGTTTACATCCCCGTCACTTAGTGGTTCGGCAAAAGCGACCGATAGAATAAGTACTAGGCTTACAAAGAATGAGTCCCGGGGTCGATTTGCTTGACTAAAGGTGGTGCTCCAGCATGGCCGCAGTCAAAATGACTGAAACAAGTAAAAGAGTAAGAAAGATCGATACAACATCTGACATGTGGTACACGGTGCATCTGTACAGGTAATGTCGATTTGATGGAGGGAGTGAGCTTATGAGTAAACAGATTTTTCTTTTCATTATTTTTTTTTTACCTTGTTAAATTTGGCCACTCAGAGGCAGAATAATCTCTGGCTTCCTTTAACAGTTCAGAATGGCAGTTTACCCAGATCTATCTATTTTTACCATCTGTACGTTGCCGATGCCAGCGCTGCCTTGACTGGCTTCTGTGTTGGTGGCACATAAAAACCACCAACCGATCGTGGCCGTTGCCAGCCTCCCCTGGCACCTGTGCCAGTGACACGTAAAAAGCACCCACTACACTCACGGTGTGGTTGGCGTTAGGAAGGGCATCCAGCTGTAGAAACACCGCCAGATCAGACTGGAGCCTGGTACAGCCTCCTGGCTTCCCAGACCCCGGTCGAACCGTCCTACCCATGCTAGCATGGAAAACGGACGTTAAACGATGATGATGATCTCAGATTGTAGTTTCATTCTATGAACTTATTTTAAGAATGGGAGATGTCATGTACGACACTAGCATCGCTAGATGGGGTGGCAATGGTAGGCAACACTTTAATGGTGGGGCAGCACTTTAGGGCCTGCAGTATATGCCTGTGTAAGGGTCTGATGCGGGAGTAGGGATGGCAAGCTCAAGGGCAGCCCCGAGTGGCACATTAGGTATGTCATCAATGTACAACAGTAAGCTGGTGATGAAAACTATCTCCACTCACAAATACTATATATTCTTTAAGTGACACACAGTCCCTGATCTTGTATCGAGAAAAACGTGTTTTAAATCATGAGTGGGAGAAATACAGTAACAGTACCGGATAGTAATGTTTATATGGCAACATAATGTGGCAGTCCTGTAAAGTCTTAAGTTTTTGAGTATCACGTAAGGCTAGACATGGGAGCGATGGGGTCTGATGTGGGAGTAGGGATGACAAGCTCAAGGGCAGCCCCGAGTGGCACATCAGCTATGGCACCAGTGTACAACAGTAAGCTAGAGAAGTAGCTTAGTTAACACTACAAGTTTCTCAGAGAATGAATGTGGGACAACATGATGTTTTAAACTTATGGTTGATTTAAAGTATCAAACCACAAAATTTGGCTTCTTTGTTTATTTATTAATTAATTACTTGTTGGGACACCGTATTTCATTATACAATCGTAATATAATTATACTATCAAGTATTGCCCACAGGGTGCTAAATATAGAGGATACAAACAAGGACAGGCCAAGGGATTAAGTCAATTACATCCCCCCCATTACTGGTATATATTTAATTGACCCCACCCCAAAAGAATGAAAGGTAAAGCCGACCTCAGTGGAATTTGAACTCAGAACATAGCAGCAGATGAAATACCTATTTCTTTACTACCCACAAGGGGCTAAACACAGAGAGGACAAACAAGGACAGACAAAGGGATTAAGTCAATTACATCGACCCCAGTGCATAACTGGTACTTATTTAATCAACTCCGAAAGGATAAAAGGCAAAGTCAACCTCGGTGGAATTTGAACTCAGAACATAGCAGCAGACGAAATACCTATTTCTTTACTACCAACAAGGGGCTAAACACAGAGAGGACAAAGAAGGACAGCCAAACCAGTGCGTAACTGGTACTTATTTAATTGACCCCGAAAGGATGAAAGGCAAAGTCGACCTCGGTGGAATCTGAACTCAGAACGTAGTGGCAGATGAAATAGCACTATGCATTTCACCTGGTGTGCTAACGTTTCTGCCAGCTTGCCACCCTATACTGTCAAGTATATTAAAAGCTTTATAAGTCTATACTGTGTCCATCCGTGTTGGCAATGCTATTAAATCACTTTTTAAAATGATCTAACAAATTTTCTCCAGAAATTATACCCAACAATGATTTGTTGCAACATGTTGTATCCAAATGCATCTAGTATTTGTGAAAAATAACACATTTATTGACATGAATGCTTTCATATTTACTTTCTGATTACGATTGATAAAAATGGATTTGAAGTATAATCTCGCATAGTAAAAGGTCTAGGTACAGTGTAGTCATTATCAAACGTGTTATCTTGGACAGCTGTTGATGAACTACGTATTGTGGAAGTTGTAGCCGCAGATGTTCGTTATAACAACAGAAATATGAACTTACTAAAAAAGGTCCCGTTGTTTCTTTAGTCTCAAACAACATATACTCTTAGAAGGAGTCAGTCAACGGAAGGAAAATATACAACATTCTTTCAAGATTATCTCTGCTCAGTTAGGGATGTTTTGGGGTTAAGTAGCAACAACAATAACAACAACAACAACAACAACAACACTATAACAACAACAACACTTTTATTCTTTTACTTGTTTCAGTCATTTGGCTGTGGCCATGCTGGAGCACTGCCTTTAATCGAGCAAATCTACCCCCCCCCCGGACTTATTCTTTGTAAGCCTAGTACTTATTCTATCAGTCTCTCTTGCCGAACCGCTAAGCGACGGGGACGTAAACACATCAGAATCAGTTGTCAAGCAATGTTGGGGTGACAAACACAGACACACAAACATATACACACACATATATATATATATATAATATATATATATATACATATATATATATATATATATATATATATATATATATGTGTGTGTATATATCGGAGTGGTTGGCGTTAGGAAGGGCATCCAGCTGTAGAAACACTGCCACATCTGACTGGCCTGGTGCAGCCTTCGGGCTTCCCAGACCCCAGTTGAACCGTCCAACCCATGCTAGCATGGAAAGCGGACGTTAAACGATGATGATGATGATGATGATATATGTATAAATATATATATGTATATATATATATATATATTATATATATATATATATGTATATATATATATATATATATACATATATATATATATACACACACACATATATATATATAATATATATATATATACACACACACACACACACAACACACACACACATATATATATATATATATATATACACACACACATATATATATATACAAACATATATATATATACATATATACGACGGTCTTCTTTCAGTTTCTGTCTACCAAACCCACTCACAAGGCTTTGGTCGGCCCAAGGCTGTAGTAGAAGACACTCGCCCAAGATGCCACGCAGTGGGACTGAACCTGGAACCATGTGGTTATTAAGCAAGCTACTTACCACACAGCCACTCCTACGCCTATATACACACGTAACTGGTAAACTACAAATTCTATGGAATTTTAACAGTTAACATGATGTAAAAAGTAAGATTTGGGACTTCATATTCATAGCGTGCAATGAAATAATAATAGTTACAATAGTCTCTAATTGAAGCACAAGGCCAGCAATTTTGCATGTGAAATTAGTTGATTACATTGGCCGCAGTACTTGATGGGTTCTTTATTTCATCAATGCCTGTTGGAGATAAAAAAGGCAAAGCTGACTTTGGTGGCTTTTGAACTCAGAACATAAAAAACTGACACTCTGTTATGACAATGATGGATCAAGTTGATCTGATCAACAGAACATCCTGCTTGTGAAATTAACCCTTTAGTATTTAAACTGGCCATATCCGGCTAAAATATTTAATCTGTTTTATGTTCGAACTGACCAGATCCAGGCCCTCACACCTACCCTACAATGTTATTCTACATTAAGTAATTACACCATCAAGATCTTGAAGATATGAGATAATGCATGATTAATTCAAATCAATGTGAATCAATAAGCATTATGTTTGATAGAATAATCTGAACACTAAAGGGTTAATGTACACAGGGAGATCAAGACTAGTTGACCAGATGTTGTTATCAAAGACCACCGGAAAAATAAATACTTCCTGATCAAGGTATTGGTTTGAATAGAAGACAATGTATCTCTAAAAGAAATAGTGAAATTATCCAAATATAAAGTTTTGGAAATTAAGATAGCTGAAATGTGGAACCTGGAAGCAGTGACAATCCAACACTTTGGGAATGATGCAGACAAATGCATAACTTAAACTCTAGGAGTCAAGAATACACAGGGCATACCAAAAATAGCCCTTCTAGGCACTGAACACATATTACTTAGAACACTTCCAATAAAGTAAAAATTGCAAAACCATAACAAAACACTACATACACCCAAGGCACACAGAGCTGTGCTCAGTAAGGCAGTGAAAGCACACAATAAAAATAAAATTACTGAATAATAATAGTTTTTATTTAGGTACAAGGCTAGTAATTTTGAGAGGATGAGGTTAATTAATACCTATTTCTTTGTTACCCACAAGGGGCTAAACACCGAGGGGACAAACAAGGACAGATATAGGTATTAAGTCGATTACATCGATCCCAGTGCGCAACTGGTACTTAATTTATCGACCTCGAAAGGATGAAAAGCGAAGTCAACCTCGGCGGAATTTGAACTCACAACGTAACGCAGATGAATTACCGCTAAGCATCTCGCCCGGCATGCTAACGTTTCTGCCAGCTCGCCACCTTAATTAATACCATTATTCCTGATGTGATTGATTGGTACTTTATTTTAGCAAGCCCTGGAGAGTGAAAGACAATGTTGATTTTGGTAGGATTTGAACTTAGAACATAAAGTATTAGAAGAAATACTGCTTTTGAACTCAGAACATTAAAAACTGACGCTGTGTCAGTTATGACAATGAGGGATCCAGTTGATCCGATCAACAGAACAGCATGCTTGTGAAATTAATGTGCGAGTGGCTGAGTACTCCACAGATACACATACCATAATGTAGTTCTCACTGCAGGACACAGAATATGACCAGACTGGCCCTTTGAAATACCAGTACTACTCATTTTTTCCAGCTGAGTGAACTGGAGCAATGTGAAATAAAGTCTCTTGCTGAAGGACTCAGTGTGCCACTGGGTTTTGAACTCTCGATCTTACAATAGTGAGGTGAATACCTTAACCACTGAATCACATGCCTTCACTCAAAACATTAAGAGATGGAAGAAATAATGCTTTAATGATTTTGCCAACCAAACGCCTTAGAAAATTATTATAACAAGGACACAACGCTTAAGGGGAGGCGTCAGTACTTGCATGGAACATTGTCTTATCAACCCCATATGGTTGAAAGATAAAGTTAACCCCAGAGGGGCCTAAACTTAGAACAAATATTCTTTTCTACTCTAGGCACAAGGCCCAAAATTTTGATTAGATCGACCCCAGTATGCAACTGGTACTTAATTTATTGACCCCAAAAGGATGAAAGGCAAAGTCGACCTTGGTGGAATTTGAACTCAGAACATAACAACAGACAAAATACTGTTAAGCATTTTTCCTGGTGTGCTAACATTCCTGCCAGCTTGCTGCCTTAACCAGAACAAATATTTATTTCTTTAGTGCCCACAGGGGGCTAAATATAGAGGGGACAAACACGGACAGACAAAGGGATTAAGTCGATTACATCGACCCCAGTGTGTAACTGGTACTTATTTAATCGACCCCAAAAGGATGAAAGGCAAAGTCAACCTTGGTGGAGGTTGAACTCAGAACGTAACGGCAGACAAAATATCACTAAGCATTTCGTGTGCTAACGTTTCTGCCAGCTCGCTGCCCCTAACCAGAACAAATATTGTAAAACTAATGACTCTGTCATCAACTATTGCCTTCTCTTTTAATACTTACGATGATGATAATGCTGATAATGATTCCCTTAACCAATATTTGTGAGGATTGTAATTACTAAGATTAATACTCTCAGAATTAATAATTATGATGATATAATTACCATAATGATAATAAATACCACTATGGTTATTATCCTCATTATCGTAATAATAATGATAATTATAATATTATTGTTGTTGTTTGTTCCTTCTTGAGCCAAGCCTGGCTCATAAGGGCTGGTTTCCCAGTTTCCTTGGTGTATAGGTTCCCTACATGGATGGGACGCCGGTCCATCACAGGTGAGCTGCAAGATGTAGAAGGAAAGAGTGAGAGAAAGAGTGTGGTGAAAGAGCCAGCAGAAGTTCACCATTACCTTCTGCCTGAGCCACATGGAGCTTAGGTGTTTCGCTCATAAACACACACATCACCCGGTCTGAGATTCGAACCCACGATCCCTCGACCGCGAGTCCACTGCTCTAACCACTAGGCCATATGCCTCCACGATAATTATAATTACTGAGATATTATTGATTTCCAACATTGGTATAAGGTCACGAAATTAATATATTTTACATCACGACCCCCGCCCAGACCCCAGACCCCCCTGTTAGATCTTTGAAATCCTCTAATTTAGTAACTATCACATGTTGATGTCAAGATTAGGTTGCCCATAAACTCCCAAAGGTATTTGCTTGGTTCATTACGAGTTAATGAACACATATATCTATCAGCAACATCATCATCTTCATTGTTGTCATCGCCCCTCTTGTCTTCCTCTTCCTCATCATCATTACCATCAGTATCATAGTTTTCCTCATGACCACTACCATCATCATCATTATCACAATCATCATATTGTTGTCGTCCCCGTCCTCCTCCACCTCATCATCATCATAATCATCATCATCATCCATTTCTCATATTCGCATGGGCTGGACAGTTTAGTCATTGTCCAGAGTCGGTGCTCATTCACAGTTTCTGTCCCCTCTTCTAAGAAGGAGTCGGTAACCCATGTCTTGTTCCTACGTTTCATTTTTGGTTTATTTTCGGAGTCTAGACTACCTTTTCTATCACCAGTCACTTTATAGCATGTATTGTGTGTATTTAATCGAGACACTAGCGCTAGCGAGGTTGTCAAGTCCTCTTGACCCTCTATCAGACCTGATCAATCAGATTTATGACTAAAGACATCCCAGGATGCGATTTGAGGAAGATTGGTTGCTATTTCTAGCTGGTCAAGCGATCATGTGGAGGTTACCTCATTGAACTAATCCACGTTGGCAAAATGTTTTCTAAACATAATCCTAGTACTTGAATCCTTCCTTGTCTTAATTTTGTGGACTCCATTATAGTAGTTTGTGTTTCAGTAGCTGGCAACACAATATCATAATCTAACGTTTACGTATTTTATGGTCTCTGTTTTTATTTGTAGTCACTAAGCTTTCGTTGTGACTTGCTGTTTAGTACCGATAAACCTTTATTATCTTTGTGAGCGAAATCAGGCCGTCGCTTCCCTAGCAACTTAAGAATTACTTGGTTCCTAAGCAGCAAATAAATTCATGCTACTCGATCCAACTTTAGTACAGTAGTATGGTATACATATTGGTACTCTCTCCCACCCTCATCACGCTATTTAGTGTACTAGAGACGTTATCTCAATCTATTTTGTTCCTTGGTAGATCTTGAATATTTTCAATTCTGTGTTGCCAAGGACCGAGAGTTGTCTCCCTTGCGCAATTTGGCCAGCTTGCAGAATCGTTAGCATGCCCAACAAAATGCATATCGGCTTTACGTTCTGAGTTCAAATTCTATCGAAGTCGACTTTGCCTTTCGTTTTTTCGGAATCGTTAAAATAAGTACTAGTTGAGCACAAAGGTCGATGTGATGTAATCGACAGGTCCCCTTTCCATAAAAGTTCAAGCCTTGTGTCTATAGTAGGAAAAAAAATCTGTGCTGGTATCCACATTCTAATTTGATAGAATTGTTGATAAAACGTCGCTGACTCTGCTAGAAATAACAACCAGTTCTCCCTTAATTACACACTTTTGT
>NC_043001.1:20285145-20530145 GCF_006345805.1 Octopus sinensis
AAACGTAAAAATAATGATGATGATGATGATGATGATGATGATGATGATGATGATGATGAGTTCTTTTATTTGCCACCAGGGTGAAGGATGAAGGGGACAATACAAACACAGACGTAAATTTTCGGGGTTTATATATAATGGAAAGATTTTCAAAATGAGCGAGGTCATTGCCAGTACTGCCTGACTGGCCCCCCCATGCCGGTGGCACGTAAAAAAGCACCCACTACACTCTCGGAGTGATTGGCGTTTAGGAAGGGCATCCAGCTGTAGAAACTCTGCCAGATCAAGACTGGAGCCTGGTGCAGCCATCTGGTTCGCCAGCCCTCAGTCAAAATCGTCCAACCCATGCTAGCATGGAAAGCGGACGTTAAACGATGATGATGATGATGATGATACATTAAAAGAAGTTAAGTACATTGTATATGGCACTAAGAAAAAAAAAAAAGGAATAGTGATGGGGCCCTCCTGATACCGTAGGGATGATCAAGGAAGCCCACCATCCAAGATCACCCTGAATACCACTCTTTTACTCTTTTACTTGTTTCAGTCATTTGACTGCGGCCATGCTGGAGCACCGCCTTTAATCGAGCGACTCGACCCCGGGACTTATTCTTTTGTAAGCCCAGTACTTATTCTATCGGTCTCTTTTGCTGAACCGCTAAGTTACGGGGACATAAACACACCAGCATCGGTTGTCAAGCAATGCTAGGGGGACAAACACACTCACACAAACACGCACATGCATATATAATATATATATATATATATATATATATATACGATGGGCTTCTTTCAGTTTCCGTCTACCAATCCACTCACAAGGCTTTGGTCGGCCCGAGGCTATAGTAGAAGACACTTGCCCAAGGTGCCACGCAGTGGGACTGAACCCAGAACCATGTGGCTGGTAAACAAGCTACTTACCACACAGCCACTCCTGCGCCTATGACAAGTACCCATTCCAACTCTTTTCCTCTGACTCACAGATCTATACTGAGAGTGGTACCATTCACTCTTACCATTTTCGCAACTTTCACCTTTTCATAAATTCACTTGAGGACAGCATCTTCCTCTCCAGCCTCACTTTTCTTTCCAAGTGAAACTTGAAAGTCAACTGGTACTTAAGTTAACTGGTACTTAATTTATCAACCCTGAACCCTGAAAGGATGAAAGGTAAAGCTGGCCTTGGTAGAATTTAAATAATGATAATAATAATAATAATAACAATAATAATAATAATAATAATAATAATAATAATATAATAATAATAATAATAATAATAATAATAATAATAATAATAATACACGCAGATAGAGAAATTAAGGCCAATAGGCCAGATATAGTTGTCAGAGATCATGAAGAAAAAAATGCTTTCTAATTGATGTATCAATACCAGCAGATGACAACGTGTCTCTAAAAGAAATTTTCATTTCATTTTACTTAGTAGTAGTAGTAGTAGTAGTAGTAGTAGTAGTAGTAGTAGTAGTAGTAGTAGCAGCAGCAGCAGCAGACAATCTCCACTGATTAAATAGAACTATGATCAAAGGTATTCCAGCCATGACATGTCATCTTATTTTTAGACAATATATCTAGGACTACATTTTCCAATGTGTCCCCACCCTCTTTTTTGTTTTTTTTCTTTTAAGATAATAACAGTTTGAGGTGAAGCAATCTTACACAGGCCCTTTCACTCACACATGCTCCCTAGTTTATACAGTTACTTATAACAAAGGGAGACTCTCAACAGGCATCTGAATAAATACTATTCATTCTCTTGTTCTTTTCTGTTTCACAAGGTTTCTATAAATTTTGCCATGTTTGTTGTGTTAACATTAAATACATGATAGAGATAATAAGTAAAAATGTGACACAGTAGGACAACAAAGGACCATTTGGAAAAACAGGAAAATACACACACAAGGAACAGAATGTGTTCAATTCTTCATTAGTTATCGACCAAATTTTATCACAATTTTACTGCTTTGGACACTAAACTCTGCTTGTGAAGACCTGTTGAGGTAAGTGAAATCGAAATCAAAATCAAATTTGATGACTGGCATCTGTGCTAATGGAGCGCTAAGAGTACCATACGAGTGAGATCATTGCCCGAGCAACAAGCTGGTCTCTGTACTGATGGCATGTAAAAAGCACCATTCAAGCGTGATCGTTACCTGCATCACCTTACTGGCACTTGTGCTGGTGGCATGTGAAAAAACATTCAAGCGAGGTCATTGCCAGTGCCACTGGACTGGCTCCTGTGCAGGTGGCACATAAAAAGCCCCATTTGAGCATGGCCATTACCAGTACCGCCTCACTGGCCCTCGTGCTGGTGGCATGTAAAAGCACCCACTACACTCTCGGAGTGGTTGGCGTTAGGAAGGGCATCCAGCTGCAGAAACTCTGCCCGATCAAGATTGGAGCCTGGTGCAGCCATCTGGTTCGCCAGTCCTCAGTCAAACCATCCAACCCATGCTAGCATGGAAAGCGGATGTTAAATGATGATGATGATGATTGATTGATTGATTGAAATAAATTATATTTAAACCCTTTCAATCCCAACCTGCTTAATATCACTTCTGGCTCCATCCTACAAATAATCCTTTTAAAGTGTTTATGGAGAAGGCATAAGAGAAGAAAGGTATGGAAGCTGTAAGGTGTTTTTGCATGACATAGGTACAGAGAAGGTTCAGCTGACATTTGTTGGGAATGAATATGTACCAGGTTCAGTCAAAAGGTTTTTTTAGATTTTTCTCTGATGATTTTTGACAATTTGTATCTCCATGTTATATCATTAATTTGATACAACTTGATGTCCAACAGTTGCTAAATTAGTTGTATACTGTCAACTTAATGTGACAGTCCCATGAAGGGAATCATACTACTGCTATTTAGCCCTAGGAAGCAGCAACGCTTCCTGTCAGCCTTGACACATTTCATGTATCCTTATGTTTGCAAGGGGGAGATAAGCACACCCACCCAGCTAAGCCTGCATCCAGAAATGTATTATTTCTATAGTTGCTAAATTGTTTCTTCGTTATTTTCATATATAACATATAAACGTTAATTATTTATTCTTTATTTTACAGCTTTGGTAATGATTGGTGAAAAAACTGCAATTAGAACCATTTTATGCAGCCTGTGGAAGAAATCAATAATGTGGAAGGCCTAAAAATTGTCAACAAACATATGACACAAAAGTGGTTCAGATGTTTCAAGGAAGGTGATACTAGCCTCGAAGGCCAACTAATGTCAGGAAAACCTTCAGGGAGAAAGAGAAACTATGCTAAGTAGACCCAACAGAGGAACCAGTTGTTGAGGTTTATAATAGTATAGTCCAGGAGTAGTTACTGAGATGCACAGAGTCAATCACATACAAGGAGATGTCCTATCCAATGATTGACATAGCAAAATCATTATCAGTTTCAAGTTTTGGCACAAGGCCAGCACCTTTGGGGAAGGGGTTAAGTTGATTACATTCACCCCAGTGTTCAACGGGTACTTAATTTATCGACACCAAAAGGATGAAAGGCAAAGGTGACCTCGACAGAATTTTAACTCATAACATAAGAATGGACTAAATTTTGCTAAGTATTTTGCCTGGCATGCTAACAATTCTGTCAGCTGGCCACCTTTGCATAGCAGTGTCAATATCAATAGCTACAAGGGCAAAGAGATGGTCTGAAAAGAAGCAACTACCCCAAGGCATCAAACTGATGGACAAAATTTTAAAAAGTAACAGGAAAAGTTATAACACAATTGATTAGAGAGAGAAGTGGCTTAGATGAAATGCAGTTTGGGTTTTTTTGTTGGGACAAGGTCTCAGAAAAGCTAAGGGTTTAAAAGCTGAGGGTTTAAATGCTATTCTTTTTAACATCATTTCCCTTTCTACATAGAACTGAAAGTAATTAAGATTATAAGCTACTGCAGATCCCTCAGATTTTAATATTTTTTAAAATCTTTATATCAAAATACTAATATTTATTCTTTAACCCTTTTGATACCAACCCGGCCAAAACTGCCTCTGGCTCTGTAGTACAAATATCTTACTTTCATAAGTATTGAATTAAAATCTTCCACCAAACCTTAGTCACAATTTATGTTCCTAATACTAGCTTAATGATAACTAAGTTATTTTACTATATTCTTTGTTATATTTAAAATTAATTGAAAGAAACACAGGGCATCTCAAAATAAATACGGTAACGAAAGGGTTAATAAGCATTCAGTCAGTTTGAATAAGGAGTTTTATTCAAGTGTTTTTTCTTTTGATAGGAAAATATACCAATAGCAATTTATTTTTCAACTTCAGGGTTGTTATTCTATTACAACAAACAAACATATTATTATGATTGTTGAATTAGGTGAGATGGTAGAACCAATGCTTTGCATGCAAGAGATACTGGGATCGATACCTGGATTCTCCAATGAAAATTTTTTGTTGTGGTGAACATGAGCACTGTATACAATAATTTCATTATTATTATTATTATTATTATTATTATAAGATCATCATTGTCACTGCCTTTGTTGTTGCCACCATTGCTGACATTGCCGTCATCTTCATTGCCACCGTCACTGTCATTCCTGTCAACATCGTGGATTGGACAATTTGACAGGAGTTGGCAGTGGTGGTGGCTTCCTCTGTTCCTTCTTCCTTGTAGGGTTTTTATTGATGACGATCATGATTGTGATGGTGATGATCATGTTTCAAACAGAAAAAAATACTGTGATGCAGAAAAAACATAAAAAAATAAAAACTGGAAGATAAGAACTGATATTAATTACAAAAATATTTATTAGAATATTGACAATGATACTTTTGATGTTGATGATGATGATGATGATCATCATCATCATCATCATCATTGTCATCATTTTCACATGCATTTTCCACATTGTCATTTACTGAATCTGGTTGTCACAGTCTGTGTTGCTGGCCTTCCAGATGGACTGAAGGAACACATCTTACTTTCACATCTGCTTTCAGCTTGGCTTCTATAGTTGGATGCACTTTCAATCACCAACCACTTTACAGAGTGTACTTGGTACATTTTATTATGGTAAGAACACCAAAGAGATTGTCATACTAACAACAAGACTAGAGAAATCTCTCAATTGTACATTGTCCTTATGCAATTCACTAACTGCTAACTGTTTTACAAACTGTACAATGGTTTCATCATGGTACCAGCATTAGTCACCTTGTTACGCACAGGTCACCTTGTTACACACAGACTTAAGAGCCTCTTCTATTTCTGTAAGAAGGAAAATAGAAGGGCGGATAATGATAGAAGTTGAACTTAAAATGAAATGGTGACAGAAGTGAAAATACAATGCAAGAAACAGAATTATTGTTGTGAGAAAGTGGTAGAAGAGAGAATAACAGCCGAGTCAGTGCTTGTGGGAAGTAATAGAAGAGAAACAGTAATGGCAGGTGATAGTGGGAGAGAAGGAAAGATGACAAGGTGGCGAGCTGGCAGTAACGTTAGCATGCTGGGCGAAATGCTTAGCGGTATTTCGTCTGCCGCTACGTTCTGAGTTCAAATTCCACCGAGCTCGACTTTGCCTTTCATCCTTTCGGGGTCGATAAATTAAGTACCAGTTACGCACTGGATTGATGTAATCGACTTAATCCCTTTGTCTGTCCCTGTTTGTCCTCTCTGTGTTTAGCCCCTTTTGGGTAGTAAAGAAATAGGTATTTCGTCCGTCGCTACGTTCTGAGTTCAAATTCCACCGAGGTCGACTTTGCCTTTCATCCTTTCAGGGTCGATAAATTAAGTACCAGTTACGCACTGGGGGTCGATGTTATTGTATTAATCCCTTTGTCTGTCCCTGTTTGTCCTCTGTGTGTTTAGCCCCTTGTGGGTAGTAAAGAAATAGGAAAGATGACAGGTACCTGTTTAGTGATGAGTGGGTAAGTGATTGATGGATAGTTGAAGGTAGGAGAAGTAGAGTGGTGTATGTCAATTATAAGAAACTGGGAGAGGAGAAGGAGAAATGGCAAGAAAAGTGTGATGGCGGAATGATCCATCATTTCACTGGTATTTAGACAAGAGAGAGGGGAAGAGAGAGAGAGATAAAGAGAGAGAGAGAGAGAGAAGAGCAAGGAGGTGAAGGGGCAGTGGGGAAAAGGTGAGTGAAAGAGATGCAGGAGAGTGCCACAGAAGTGAAGGACAGAAGATGACAAAAAGGTGGAATGGGGGTGTCCCAGTCTCCATTACATCTTCCATTTTAGTATTGTTTCACTATATTTGCATTGAGGTTGGAGAGGAGCCTTTTCCAGCACTGTCATCATGTTCCCTTGTTGTCTATTTTGTGAGACTTAGCACCAAAGACCAGTCTTTGCCACTTCATACCATGTCTTCCTAGGTCTTTCTTAAATACAAGCTGCATCTACTTTGATTGCTCAGCACTTATCATATATATACAACAGTCATCATCCATGGACATCACTTGCCCAGACAAGTGCAATATTCTCCCTTGCACACCACGTCTGATTCCTTTTATATTTGACTTTTCTTCCAGTTCATTTATATTGTGTTAATTGTACACACTAACATCACGCATCCAGTTGAACATGTTTGCTGCATGTCTTTCCAGTCCTCACAAAAATCTCTGCATTTAAGGCTCATGTTTTATCACCATGCATAAACATCATACAGTCTGCCCTTCATTCTGAAAAAAGAAACCCTTTTTTTATCTGTAGAAGTCATGGCTCCTTGAAATTTCTTCACCTCATCCTTACTCACCTCCATGCATTTGGTATACCCACTTCCACTCCTAATTCGGTTACCTAGATAAAAGAAGCTATTAACAATTATTAGGGAGCTGTCTGAGCATTTCTAGTACAAAAATACTCATAATGTTTACCATGCCCATGTAATAGGTTCTCTTAAATGCCACTCTTATATGAATTGTGAACATCAAGCTTGTAATCTGGCTTGTGTCCTCTGAAATATTTGACCAGCAAATTATCCACTAACACTCAATTGTACTTTGTACATTTCTGTCATTTCTTTCATTAATCCTCTCCAGGTAAACAGATATCTGATCTGTACCAGTTTCTGAAACAGTATAGCTTACGCTGTCACTTCCGTTCGGTCTAGAGTTTGTAAATGTATTGTTTTTATATACTTCAAATGACATACCGTCAGAAACTTTTGAATTCTTGTCAAAACTGAAGTTAGACAAAGTATCATTAATTTCAGATTTGGGAAACATGTCAGTGTACCAATTAGGAAACATCCTTTGTTTATAGTCTCGAGAAACTAAAGCATCATTTAAATTTTGTATTTCTCGACTTTCTTTCCAGTTCATTTGGAATTTTACATAGTATCTACTTGGTTGTATTGCAGACTGTTGGTCATTTATGTCACATAAGAGATTTTCAATTTGATTCAAGTCCAGACTATTATTATTTGCCAAAACATTTGGCCTGTATAAGTAATACATATTTTCTTGGGAATCTGAGCATAACTGAGAATTTTCAAAATTACTCAGATCTTCAAATGTTACATGAAAAATGTTCTTTGATTGATTTATATTATCTTTAGTGCAGAATTTAACAAGCTCAATTGTAAAATCAGCCATTTCTTGACCAATTCCATTTTTTTCCTCATTCTGGGAATGATAATACAGACCATCTGAATGAACAATAATGAAGGTGTTGAAATAGTCATAAACATGTTGAATTTGTTTCTTAAGAAATTGGTTTCTTTTTAATTTTATTTCGTTGGAACTTCTTACATGTAAACTTGTATAACTGTTTAGCATTATTGCTAGTTCTTTGACAGCAGCAGAGTGTTCCATGGGGTGAGGGAAACATATAACCAGTCCATATTGTTTTTGAGCATTCTTACTGCCACATATATGTCGGAATAAAACTGAAAGAAAAAAAAAGAAGAGATATATTTTGATAAATGATAGGTTTTGATAAAATACAATATTTTGATAATTTCTTTTCCTGTTGCTGTTATTATCTCCATGATTGTCTTGTGTGTATGTATGAGCAGGAATGTATACTTATGTTGTGTGTGTGGTGGGGTGAATGTGTATATATGTAAATGTATGCAAGTGGGTAATGAGAAGTTAACGAATAAAATATTGAAGTAAACAGCATAATGGGAACTCATCAGTTATGAGTTCAAATCTGGTGCAAGCTTTTCATTGTGTTTGGTCAGTAAAATTAATTCTGTATGCTTTAGTCTACAAAGTTCTTAATAATTTAAAACTGATTACCTTCCAATCACCTTATCTAAATGTAACAACTTAAAACAGCAAACTCTAAGGCTAAGCTCCATATTTATGAAATTCTGTGGCTTGTTGACTCATTCTATATCATAGCAAAAAACCCTCGACTTAACCCTTTAGTGTTTAAACCAACCATATCTGGCCAGAATATTTTCCTTGTTTTATGTTCAAACTTATGAGATTCAGCCTCTCACACCTACCCTACAATGTCATTCTAAAGATAAATAATCACATCATCAAAATCTTGAAGCTATGAGACAATCACATGATTAATTCAAAACAATGTGAATAAATAAGCATTACATTTGACTGAGTGATCTGAAAGCTACAGAGTTAAACAGAATATTGTAGAAGTTTTCTGAATATAATTCAATGAAGAATTTGTGTAATGAATCTCACAACAGAAATACATTACAAAGAAACAATTCTAAAAGACCAACCTTCCAAAAAATAAATTCCAGCAGGAAATCCCGTCATAATTTAACAACAACAAATGGCACTCAGTCAGTTATGACGATGAGGGTTCCAGTTGATCCAATCAACAGAACAGCCTGCTCATTAAATTAAAATGAAAGTGGTTGAGCACTCCACAGACACTCTTTTACACTTTTACTTGTTTCAGTCATTTGACTGCGGCCATGCTGGAGCACCGCCTTTAGTCGAGCAAATCGACCCCAGGACTTATTCTTTGTAAGCCTAGTACTTATTCTATCGATCTCTTTTGCCGAACTGCTAAGTTACGAGGACGTAAACACACCAGCATCAGTTGTGTCAAGCGATGTTGGGGGGGGACAAGCACAGTCACACAAACATAGACACACACACAGATACATACATACATACATACATACATACATACATACATACATACATAATTATATATATATATATATATATATATATATATATATATATATATAATCAATCAATATAAGGGTAACAAAAAATTCAAGAAAAATTTTCTGCCACCAGCGGTCAAGTGAGAAAATAGAAATAGTCACAGACTATATGATACATTCAAGAAAATATTAAGGAATGACCCTGAGAAGGTCGTTCGACTCACTTGAAAAGAGCAGCTAAAAACTCAAAACCGCAAAAAATATTAGTAATTCTGAAACTAGAGGAAAATAAAAAACATTTATCCCCTTCAAACTTTGTACCCTGCAAGGTTTCAACATCTTCACAAGCCAAGCGTAAACGGATTTAATTTAATTTAATTAAATTTGATTGCGTGAAGATGTTGAAACCTTGCAGGGTACAAAGTTTGAAGGGGATAAATGTTTTTTATTTTCCTCTAGTTTCAGAATTACTAATATTTTTGCGGTTTGAGTTTTTAGCTGCTCTTTTCAAGTGAGTCGAACGACCTTCTCAGGGTCATTCCTTAATATTTTGTTTATATATATATATATATATATATATATATATATAATATGTATATATATATATATATATACATATGTATGACAGGCTTCTTTCAGTTTCTGTCTACCAAATCCACTCACAAGCTTTGGTCAGCCTGAGGCTATAGCAGAAGACACTTGCCCAAGATGCCACGCAGTGGGACTGAATCCGGAACCATGTGGTTGGTAAGCAAGCTACTTACTACACAGCCACTCCTACACCTACAGCAGGTTTCTTTCAGTTTTCATCAATCAAATCTACTAACAAGGCTTTAATTAGCATGAAACTATAGTAGAAGATACTTGCTCAAGGTGGCATGCAGTGAGAATGAACCTATGATTAAAGATATTCCAGCTATGACTGTCCATGATTTTTAAACAACAGGGAAGTGATTTGAAATAGATTTCACAGCTTTTTTTCACTCGACTACGCATGCATATAAATGTTCCATCATTTGTTTTTTTACATCAATAAATTGTGAATTGTGGAGATATTTTATAACTGTCAGTTCCTTCATATGTGAAGCACTGTGAAGTAGAAATTTGATTGATATGAAGCAAATATATCTGAAGTATTTCAATCCAGCGTTTAAGTTCAGATAACATCATCATCGTTTAACGTCTGCTTTCCATGCTAGCATACGTTGGACGATTTGACCGAGGACTGGCAAACCAGATGGCTGCAATTGGCTCCAATCTTGATCTGGCGGGGTTTCTACACCTAGATGCCCTTCCTAATACCAACCACTCCAAGAGTGTAGTGGGTGCTTTTACGTGCCACCGGCACGAGGGCCAGTCAGGCGGTACTGGCAACGGCCACACTCAAATGGTGTTTTTTACGTGCCACCTGCACAAGAGCTAGTCCAGTGGCACTGGCAACGACCTTGCTTGAATGTTTTTTCACATGCCACCAGCACAAGTGTTAGTAAGGCAATGCAGGTAACGATCATGCTCAAATGGTGCTTTTTACGTGTCACTGGCACAGAAACCAGACAGCTGCTCTGGCAACTTGCTACTCAGGCAACGTTAGCTGGTCATATTTTATAATTATAATCCAAATAGAGAGCGGTGGGTGAGAGAGAGAGAGAGATCAAGGGAGCTTTGAGCCTCAAGCCATAGAGAGTCTCTACATGGTTGCTAGATCTGCTAGAAATAGGTCTCAAGTTTCCCTCAAATCACATCTTGTTATTTTGAAAAGGAACACTAGATAAAACAGGGCTTAACACATAGACACACATGGCTGAATGGTTAAGGAGTTTATTTTATAATCACAAGATCCTGAGTTCAACCCCACCTCATGACAGCTTGGACATATCTTTTTGCTATAGCTTCATGTTAATTCTAGCCTTGTGAGTAGAATTAGGTCGATGGAGACTGTGGAATCCTATCAGATGGATTGTATCTGTATTTCAAAGGTCTAACCTTGTCAGATACTGTCATATTTATTCATACTATCTGTCTACCTCTGTCTCTGTGTTTCAGTTTGTCTATCTTTCTGTCTGTTTTTGTCTCTGTCTGTTTCTGTTTGCATGTCTCTCTTTCTGTCTGTCTGTCTTTCTGCCTGCCTGTCTCTATCTGTTTCTGTTTGTCTTTCTGTCTGTCAGACTGTAAAGTATTAATATGTATGTATAATATATAATATATATCATAAAAATATGTTGGTGTTATTTAATTTCTGAACAGTTTTGCTGCTGTGTGTTTATGTAGTTTGATTTCTTTATCCATCAGTTTCTACTAAGATAGAGATGCAAGCAAAATTAATAATAGAGAAACAAAAATAAAACTTGGGAAACAGCCTAAAGGGAGATAATTGAGAAAGACTTGAAAGTCAACATAAGATTGTAATCAGGTAATGCAAATAAAATAAATAATCCTGAATCCTTGTCCAGCACCAAATTGATCCCAAAATCTAATCAGTTTGTGCCAGTCATGAGGCCAAGCATCCCTGAAAGTTTCATCTGAATCCATCCAGCAGTTCTTGAGATATCTTGTCCACAGACAAACAAACACGACTGAAAACAATATCTCTGCCTTAGCGAAGGCAGAGGTAATGATAATGATGATGATGATGATAATGATAATAATAATAACAATAATAATAATAGTACCAAGCAGTGGCACTTGTCATTTCTGATCTTAACTGATTGGAAGTGTTATCATGTACATTGTTTTGTCTTGGTATAAAGATGGGCTACAGCAAATATTCTGCTCAATACCACAGATTTGCTTGTCAGTTGTTTGACCTTAACCAGTTGATCATGTCTCTTAGTGTCTGACGATATGTGCATCTCTGATCATGAGCAGAAGTAGTGGGGGAGCATCATAACCATGTGTTGGGAAGGATTCTTTGGGGTTTGAATAATTCACCTGTGAAAACATGGGTGTTTCATTCAACATCCATAAATAACCCTTATTCATGGACCTTTTGTGCAGGATGGGTTACTCGAGCAGAAGAAAATTCTAACTGGCCCCACCTGCAAGGTCATGCACATATGGTTGTGATGCATGTGCCTGGTGTACCCTTATCAGACGGGTAGTCATGATGGGTATACTGGGCTTCGTATATTTTATCCCAGTGTCACTTTGATGGCATGCACTGCTCTCTCACTCAATAATAATAATAATAATAATAATAATAATAATAATAATAATAATAATAATAATAATGATAGTAGTAGTAGTAGTAATAATAATAAAAGTAATAATGGCTTCAAATTTTAGCCCAAGGTCAGCAATTTCAGGATCGGAGTAAGTTGATTACAATGATCTCTGTACTCAACTGGTACTTATTTGAATAACTCTGAAAGGATGAAAGATAAAGAGGATCTTGGCAGGATTTGAACTCAGAATGCAAAGATGGACAAAACACCACTAAGCATCTTGCCTGGCATGATAAGAATTCATGAGATAGCCACCCAAATGATAGTAATAATATTTCTTTCTGCTATAGGCTTAAAGCCTGAAACTTTGGTGCAGGGGGCCACTCGATTATATTAACTCCAGTATATGACTGGTACTTATTTTATCAGTCCCGAAAGGATAAAACGGGTGAAGTCGACCTCAACAACATTTGAACCCAGAACATGAAGTTGGAAGAAATGCTACAAAGTATTTTCTGTGGTGCAGTAGTGATTCTGGTATCTCATCACCTCCAGGGACTACATAATAATAACATTAACAATAACTTCAATAGTAATAACTTACCAAGCGATCCAATAAAAAGCATTAAAAAGAAGAGGACAATTATAGTTATTACAGTTGCAGTAAGGCCTTTGTTCTTGGAAACTTCGCTGGGTGTTGATCTTGATGTTGTTGGTATTAATGTTGAACTGGAAATATTTTCTGAAAAATCATTTCAAAAAGAAATAAGTTAATTGCTAAATTCCTTTAAATGTTTGTCCTCAAAAATAGGAGTTTTTAATTATACGAAAATAGTATTTTTTATTACGTTTATATATTCATTTTGCAAGATTCTTGATGTGAAATCGTGTGTTGAAACAGATGTTGTTGTATTTAGGAATGGTCATTTTGCCAGTTTAGCCAATAAAAATAAAATGATTGACCATTAGTAAGGAGAGACACACAAATAAGAAAGAAGAAAGCAAAGGACCACTGATGAGGTCACAAAAGTGTGACAAAAGAACTCTGGCCGAAATAAGATTATGATTAATGTAAGAAATAAATAACGCTGAAGCAAATTAACACCAAATATATAGTGCGTGTGTTTTTATTGGCTAAACTGGCAAAATGATCATTCCTAAATACAACAACAGTATTTTTTATACTATCAAAATTGATTGTTTCAATAAATAATTATTTCTAATAATGGTACAAGTCCAGAAATTAGTGGAGAAGATTTAACCAATTATTCTATTTTGGGATGGTCATTTTATTTTTTGGCCAAATAAATACACGCACTACATATGTATATATATATTTTTTTTTCCTTCACTCGTTTATTAGTGTCATTTTATTATTTTAAAGCCTGACCATTGTCCAGAAATCTTTTGTTACACATCTGTGACCTCTTCAATGACATTTTGCGTTTCCATGTGTGTTCTTGGTCCACTTACTCCATTCTGTTCTTCTAAGATGTGAATCCTCATGTGCACATGTGTTTGTGTCCTTGTTTGTGTGTGTATATGTATGTGTATGCTTGTGTGTGAGTCATAGCTTTTAGCAGCAGTATGGCCTTCCCCTCAGCCCCAAACTCTCACCCCATTGTGCTGCTGCTGTCCTAAGACCCAAGAAAATTAAAAAGAGATTTACTAGGATTAGGGGCAGGCATGGCTTTGTGGTAAGTTGCTTGCTTACCACCTCATGGTTCTGGGCTCAGTCCCACTGTGTGGCACCTTGGGTAAGTGTCTTCTACAATATCATGGGGCCAACCAAAGCCTTGTGAGTGGATTTGGTTGAGGGAAACTGAAAGAAGCCTGTCGTATGTGTGTGTCTGTGTGTTTGTCCTCCCCCCCCCACGCCATCGCTTGACAGCTGTTCTGGTGTGTTTACGTCCTCGTAACTTAGCGGTTTGGTAAAAGAGACTGATATTTGTTTGACTAAAGGCGGTGCCCCAGCAGGGCCACAGTCAGATGACTGAAACAAATAGAAGAATAGAAGTATTACTTTAATCCTAGTACTTGACTGGTACTTTATCATATTGACTCCAGGGTAATGAAAGGCGAAGTTGATCCTTACAGAATTTGAACACTGTATTTAAGCATCTAGAAAAAAAAATTCTGCAATGTATTGTATTTCACTCAACAATCTTACCAGTTGTGCCTGTTCATCTATCCTGATGATGATAATGATGATGATGATGATGATGAACATGATGATAATGATAATGATAATGATGTCACGATAAAAGCACACACATACACAATGTCATGATAAAAACACACACACACACTCACACACACTCAGGAGCATATCATTACCTCAGTTTATAGAAGACCTGAGTTTACACAGAAACCCTAGTGATAACAGCATAAATGAGGCAGAACCTTTAAGGGGAAGCCTCTTGCTCAGAAGTGGTTCTGTACAGATGCAGACTAACCTCAATCATTATTCTTATTTCTTTATTACCCACAAGGGGCTAAACATAGAGGGGACAAACAAGGACAGACAAACGACCCCAGTGCGTAACAGATACTTAATTTATCGACCCCGAAAGGATGAAAGGCAAAGTTGACCTCAACAGAATTTGAATTCAGAATGTAACGGCAGACGAAATACCTATTTCTTTACTACCCACAAGGAGCTAAACACAGAGAGGACAAACAAGGACAGACAAACAGATTAAGTCAATTATATCGACCCCAGTGCCTAGCTGGTACTTATTTAATTGACCCCGAAAGGATGAAAGGCAAGGTTGACCTCGGCAGAATTTGAACTCAGAACGTAGCAGCAGACGAAATACTGCTAAGCATTTCGCCCGGCGTGCTAACATTTTTTTGCCAGCTCGCCACCTTATTCATTATTCTAATAAAGTGATGAGGAGGAAATGGATAAGTAAAGAGAACAGGATGGTGATGCAGTGCTACTTAGAAAGGGAACCGAAAGTAAGAGGTTACAGAAAATATATGTTAGCACTTTAGTTAAAGAAAGGTATGTTTGATGGAACAGATCAGAAACAAGCAGAGCAGACTAATGCTACTAGGAGAAATAAGGCGGCGAGCTGGCAGAAACGTTAGCATGTCAGGCAAAATGCTCAGCAGTGTTTCGGCTGTCGCTACATTCTGAGTTCAAATTCTGCCATGGTCGACTTTGCCTTTCATCCTTTTGGGTTCGATTAAATAAGTACCAGTTACGCACTAGGGTCGATATAATCGTCTTAATCTCTTTGTCCCTTCTGTGTTTAGCCCCTTGTGGGTAGTAAAGAAATAGGTATTGGGAGAAATAAGTGGATGACAGTACTAGAGGTGGAAGATATCACATGACAACTAAAGGGAAAAAGACCAGGAAATAGAGCAGCCAAATAACACAAACAGGATGAAGTAAGTACGCATACGTGATATAGTTCAAACCAAGGAAGAACCTACAAGAAAAAGTAATAACATTACAAATCAGGAAAGGGAAACTGGCACCGGTGACTTCAATGGGGAAGATCAGAAGATCAGAAGATTTTAGATGAATTGAAGGGAGGAGTGAGTAAAGAAGGAGAGGAAAAAGACTACCAGCATTAAAAGGTGATAATAAAAGGAAGTTGCTAGATATCACTAGGAAAATAAATTCTTTATCATCAGTACAATTGAGTTTAAAAATATAGGTGACACTAGGTGTTCCACAAGGAGAAAAATAGGAAGAAGCAGAGGTAGAAAATGATGCTAGAAAATAAGGTAAACATTAGCCAGTGGAACGTAAAAAGCACCAACCATTCGTGGCTGTTGCCAGCCTCCCCTGGCACCTGTGCCGGTAGCACATAAAAAGCACCATCCATACGTGGTCGATGCCAGCGCCAATTTGACTGGCTTCCGTGCGAGTGGCACGTAAAAAGCACCAACCGATCGTGGCCGTTAATCAGCCTCCCCTGGCACATACAAACCACCCACTACACTCATGGAGTGGTTGGCGTTAGGAAGGGCATCCAGCTGTAGAAACACTGCCAGACCAGACTGGAGCCTGGTGCAGCCTCCTGGCTTCCCAGACCCCGGTCGAACCGTCCAATCCATGCTAGCATGGAAAACGGACATTAAACAATGATGAAGTTCTGAAACAAAACAAGTTAGAAAACACAACATTTAGATCTCTTGAGAAAACTATTTAGTCAAAGAGAAAGGATTTGAGATAGTCACAGAAGAGCTGAAGCAGGTAAGGTTTCCAGATATCAAAAAAACAATAGAGCAGTATCAACAGAGCAGACTGCTTAAAACAAGCCAGAGGTGATTTTGTTGCCAGATAAATAGAGTAGAAGAAACTAGTGAAGATGAGAAGTCTAATGAGGAAGAAGCTAGAATGTTCCAGAGGGATATTTGTGATAAGCCAGTAAATAATAATGGGGATGCAGCATGGCTAAAGAAAGTGAGGGAAGATATAGTTAGTGAGAAGCAGTCAGATCTAAAACTAACTAGTGCATTAACCCTTTCGTTACCAACATGGTTGAAACCAGCTCTGGCTCTGTAGTACAAATGTCTTGTTTTCATAAGTTTTGAATTAAAATATACCACCAAACTTTAGTCACAATTTATGTTTCTAACACTAGCTTAATGATAACTAAGTTATTTTACTAAATTCTTTGTTATATTTAAAATTAATTGAAAGAAACTCAGAGCATCTCAACAGAAATATGGTCGCAAAAGGGTTAAAATATATGATAGAGAAACAATTCTTAACCCTTTCGTTACCAACCCAGCTGAAACCAGCTCTGGCTCTGTAGTACAAATGTCTTATTTTCATAATTTTTGAATTAAAATCTTCCACCAAACCTTGGTCACAATTTGTGTTCCTAACACTAGCTTAATGATAATTAAGTTATTCTACTAAATTCTTTGTTATATTTAAAATTAATTGAAAGAAACACAGAGCATCTCAACAGAAATATGGTCACAAAAGGGTTAAAATATATGATAGAGAAACAATTCTTGACCCTTTCATTACCAACCCAGCTGAAACCAGCTCTGGCTCTGTAGTACAAATGTCTTATTTTCATAAGTTTTGAATTAAAATCTTCCACCAAACCTTGGTCACAATTTGTGTTCCTAACACTAGCTGAATGATAACTAAGTTATTTTACTAAATTCTTTGTTATATTTAAAGTAATTGAAAGAAACACAGAGCATCTCAACAGAAATATGGTCACAAAAGGGTTAATGGGTAAAGTGTTGGGAAAAATACCAAACTGGAAGGGCCCAGGATCAAATTTAGTTCAAGCATCATTGCCATGTGTTGAGGGGTACTAGGGTCATTTTGTTCAACAAAACCCTTCGAGGCAGTGGTGCCCAAGCATGGTCACAGTCCAATTACTGAAACAAGTAAAAGATATAAGATAGATGTCAGTATGTTGACATATTACTCTTTACTCTTTTACTTGTTGCAGTCACTTGACTGTGGCCATGCTGGATCACCGCCTTTAGTCGAGCAAATTATTTCTCACATTTTTATCAAAATTCTTTGAGAGGAATTAGAGAAATTGTAGAAATGGCAGCATGGCAGACATAATGATTTTTAGCATTTAGCCATGTCCTCCTTTCATGCTCTGGGCTTAAACCTTGTCTGCTCAGCTTTAGCTTTTTTCCTTCTGGAGGTTGGAGGTTGATAAAATAGCAGTCACATACTGAGATCAATATAATCAACTGTTCTCTTCTCTGAACAATTTGTGATTTTATTCCAAAGGCAGAAATCATTACTACTTAAAAATGTTAAAATTTAGAGAAATCTACAAACATTTTACTGCAGCATGGTTTTTATACAAATACAATACTATTGTGATTTACATGGAATATTTACCTGGTTTTGCTCTTACACAAAAGTCTTCTGTCTTCTGTTGCACAACTGGATTACCTTAAAAAAAAAAATGGTTTACTGATATTTTATTCTGGTAAATTAATCCATTTTCAAAACACTATGGGACACTTTGAAGGAGATTTGGCTGCTAATTATAGCTAGTTAAGTAAGCATGTAAAGATAAAAGATTACCTATACATGCAAGGAGCAGTTTGTTGCTACAACAAATACCAACCCTTGAAGCTATTATTTCATAAACTTACCTCCGTATTCACAGGCATACATATACAACAACCTAAAACACCAATACAGTCTCTTTCTTAAAACATTATCTCTCCCAATCAATCCAGTCAAACATTAAAAAAATGCCCACATACAGAAAAAGCTGCAATACCAGCAGCCACACTTGCCTCAAGCATTGTGCTGAGACATATACCTTTTTCTTTACTACCCACAAGGGGCTACACAGAGAGGGGACAAACAAGGACAGTCAAACGGATTAATTCAATTATATCATCCCCAGCGCATAACTGGTACTTAATTTAGCGACCCTGAAAAGATGAAAGGCAAAGTCGACCTTGGTGGAATTTGAACTCAGATCGTAATGGCAGATGAAATACCGCTAAGCATTTCGCCCGGCATGCTAACGTTTCTGCCAGCTTGCCGCCTAATGCTGAGACATATACCACCAATGAAAAGAGTTAAGAAACTGCAATTGCCAAACTTTGGGCTACTCTACATTGACTATCTGTTCTATGGTCTTCACTAGAACTTAGAAGTTTGGTATAAGGCCAGCAAGTTCAGGGATGTAGGTAATGCCATTAAGCATTTTGTGCAGCATGCTAACAATTTTGACAGTTTGCAGCCTTACAACCTCTAGAACTTATTGACACATAGAAATATACAGGACAAGGAGGACACAGCAAGCCTCATTGATCACATTGTGCTCTATGTGATCCATCACTGCTTGCCAGTGTGTGCAGTATGGTTTCTCAGCTTGATGGAGATGCGATCATCATCATCATCATCATCATCATCATCATCATCATCATCATCATCATCATCGTTTAATGTCCGTTTTCCATGCTAGCTATTTCTTTACTACCCACAAGGGGCTAAACACAGAGAGGACAAACAAGGACAGACAAACGGATTAAGTTGATTATATTGACCCCAGTGTGTAGCTGGTACTTATTTAATTGACCCCGAAAGGATGAAAGGCAAAGTCGACCTTGGCAGAATTTGAACTCAGAACGTAACAGCAGACGAAATACGGCTATGGATTTCGCCCGGCGTGCTAACAATTCTGCCAGCTCGCCGCCCTTGTTTTCTATGGATTGGATGGTTTGGCCAGAGTCCTGGAAGCCAGGAGGCTGTGCCAGGTTCCAGTCTGATCTGGCAGTGTTTCTACAGCTGGATGCCCTTCCTAATGCCAACCACTCCAAGAGTGTAGTGGGTGCTTTTTATGGACATAGGGGCCAGTCAGGCGGTATTGGCAAACGGCTACAATCGGTTGGTACTTTTTACATATCACCAACACGGATGCCAGTCAGGCGTCACTGGCATCAGCTACATTCAGATGGTGCTTTTTACGTGCCACCGGCACAGGTATCATAACTACAATTTCCATTTGATTTTTATTTTGATGTTGGTGTTGATGTACTTGACTCAATAGGTCTCCTCAAGAACAGCGTGTCACTCTATGATCCGAGGTTAGCACAGCAGGTCTTGGATTGTAGGGTCTGCTGTGCTAAGGTGGGAAACAAATAAATGAGTTGTGTTGAGTCATTCAAACATTTATTATTGAAAATAGACAACTAGACACAGCTGTTTGGATGCTGGCGATTTGGCACAGCTGGTTGAACATTCAGCAAGTTTTGGTGACAACTTTTTGGTGTTGGAGACAAACACATGTACACATATGCATGTGTGCATGTACACATGCACTATGCCTGTTGCTAAGGGGGTGCTTTGAATGGCATCACTCCCCCACCATTCAATAGTGTCCCCTCAGAATTACTGTGATACACTTATCTCAAAACTCCACTTAAGCATTATAACAAATGAATGCCTACATGCATACACACACACACACACACACACACACACACACACACCACACACACACACATATATATATATATATATATATATATATATATATAGAAATAGTGAAAGAGGGAAAAGAAAGTGAGAGAAGCATTTCAATTTATTAATTGAACATGATAGACATAGGAGTGGCTGTGTGGTAAGTAGCTTGTTTACCAACCACATGGTTCTGGGTTCAGTCCCACTGCATGGCACCTTGGGCAAGTGTCTTCTACTATAGCCTCGGGTCGACCAAAACCTTGTGAGTGGATTTGGTAGATGGAAACTTAAAGAAGCCCATCATATATACGTATATATATATATATATATATATATATGTGTGTGTGTGTGTGTGTGTGTGTGTGTGTGTGTTTTTGTGTCTGTGTTTGTCTCCCCAACATCGCTTGACAACTGATGCTGGTGTGTTTACGTCTCCATAACTTAGCGGTTCGGCAAAAGAGACCGATAGAATAAGTACAAGGCTTACAAAGAATAAGTCCTGGGGTCAATTTGCTCGACTAAAGGCAGTGCTCCAGCATGGCCACAGTCAAATGACTGAAACAAGTAAAAGAGAGAGTAAAGAGAGAGTAAGATTGACATAAATATTCCCTCTTAACATACACATAACAGAGAAATAGACACACAGAAAGAGAGAGAGAGAGAGAGAGAGAGGAATAGGCACAGAGAGAGAGAGAGAAAGAGAGAGAGAGAGAGAGCTAGCAAGTGAAAAAGAGAGGCAGGAAAAATGAGTCGAGTGAATGAGAAAAACATTAAAATGAGAGAAATACTACCACATATGTGGTGCCAAAAACCTCACATCCATTATTTAAATGCCACGAAATTGGTTTCCTCAGTCAGAATGGACAATACAGAAACAAAGAATAACAGAGCAACACAATAATGGCAACAAAGACATTTCTTTATGCGTTCAGTTTTAAGCATTTTAAACATTCAAATTTTCACTTTAAAACTATGATTAGAAGTTTTATAACTTACAGGGTATAAAAAGTGACGCTGATCGAATGATGTGGGTCTGGTGAACGCTTTCTGTCCTTATCTGAAATGATTCAAGAAAATTGATATCAATTAAAAGACACATTTTACTCCCCTTCTCACTGTGACTGTCAAAAAAATAGTGAATCAGTCATTGGTCTTTTGGAAACCTGTAACGAATTTAGTTTAGTCCAATCCATGCCAGCATGGAAGATGGACTTTAAAAAATAGTGATGATAATGATCCTGATGATGATGATGGTGCTGGTGGTAGTGGTGGTGGTGGTGGTGAGGAAGACAATGATGACGATTATACTCTTTACTCTTTTACTTGTTTCAGCCATTTGACTGCAGCCATGCTGGAGCACCGCCTTTTAGTCGAGCAAATCGACCCCAGGACTTATTCTTTGTAAGCCTAGTACTTATTCTATCGGTCTCTTTTGCCGAACCTCTAAGTTATGGAGACGTAAACACACCAGCATCGGTTATTAAGCGATGTGGGGGGGACAAACACACACACAAACATATACACACACATACATATATATGCGCATATATACAACGGGCTTCTTTCAGTTTTTGTCTGTCAAATCCACTCACAAGGCTTTGGTTGGCCCCAGGCTATAGTAGAAGACACTTGCCCAAGGTGCCACACAGTGGGACTGAACCTGGAACCATGTGGTTGGTAAGCAAGCTACTGACCACACAGCTACTCCTGCGCCTATGATGATGAATAAAATAAAAATACAAAAAAGAAAAAGCTCGTTTAATAGACTTTTAGCCCTTGCTTAATATGTGTGACTTTGTATCTATGACAGACACTATTATTAGTCGTCTGCGTATTTTAATAAATGTTGTTTACTGCAAGTTATGGATGATTCTTTTATGACTTCATTGCTTTCAGGCTTAGCTTAAGGTATTTTCGTGCCCAACATCACAAAATGCATCTGAATAAACATTGCTGGACAGCAAATAGAAACTCGGACATTGTTTAGAAAATATTTTTCATTTTTAACCTCCCATATATTGTACGCACTAGGGATTTTAACCTTTAAATTTTGGGGAAAAAATGTGGATTATACTTGAGGATTTATGGTATGTATCTACATCAGAAATGATTGTAATTAGCTGGTCACTGTATATGAGCAGACAGAGAAATTATTTCATCTCTCCTCCTGTGAAGGCCAACAGGAAGAGACTTCTCAAGAAAAAAACTTCCTAGATGTCATTGTATGTGACTCAGGAATTTCCTTCAATCAATAGTGTTGAATGATCAAGAGGCATGGAAGGTGATCGTTATTGTGAACCTCGATTCGTTGAGATTGGTTGTTCAAACAAGTTGAAAGATGATGATGATGATGATGATGATGAGATGATGATGATGATATGATGATGATGATGATGATGTTGAAACAACTAAATAGTTACCATGATGGTGATAGTGGTGGTGGTGGTGGTGGTGGTGGTGGTGGTGGTGGTGGTGGTGGTGTTTGGTGATGGTGAATCTCCATTGATTGACGAGGTGGAGTCAGTTGTTCAATAAAGTGAATTACCTGCCCCTGAATTATGGTGTAAGTGATTTAGTATTCCACGGATGTATGCACCCTTAATGTAATTGTCAGGTAGAATCAGTGTGACACAGTTTGTGACAAGGTCGAATCTTTTGAATTATTAGTAGGATCCCTCAGAAAAGGTTGAAGTTGCAGAAAGTGATGCTTGTCTAAGATACCACACAGTGGGATTGAATTCCAGACTTCGTATTTCCAAAGTAAACTTCTTAACCATTTGGCCATAATGTGCCTATGAAGTTGTAGTACAGTAGGGATTATCATCATCATCATCATCATCATCATCGTTTAACGTCTGCTTTCCATGCTGGCATGGGTTGGACGGTTTGACTGAAGACTGGCAAGCCAGGAAGCTGCACCAGACTCCAATCTGACCAGGCAAGGTTTCAACAGCTGGCCGTCCTTCCTAATGCCAACCACTCTGAGAGTGGTTGCAGAGGACTAATTAGTATAGACCATTGCATAAGAAGTGAAAGGAGAATGCTTGCTGAGTATTTGATAAATAGTGATGAAGGCCTGCTGCAAAATGCTGCAAAAGATATGGGTATAAATGCAGATGAAATGATGGGCAAGGAATAGTTTAACCAAAGAGCCGAAGAGAAGAGAAAAGACCTTCTTGAAATAAGAATGTATGGACAGTTTAAAAGGAATACACAAGACGTTAAGGATAATACAGCATCTTGAGCATGGTTTGAGTGAGGTAATTTGAAGTGTACCACTGAAAGCCTGATCATTGCTGCACAAGACCAGGCTCTTCCTACCAAGTCAGTGAAGTATAACATCTATAAAACTTCTGACACCCAGAAATGCAGACTCTGTGGAAAGAGTGTGGAAAATGTGTCCCATTTGGTAAGTGGATGTGAGAGCCTTGCACAAAAAGAATACAAGTGCTGTCACAATAAAGTGTGTGTATCTTCATTGGCTCTTATGCTGTAAATACCAAAATGAAGTAACAGAGAACTGGTATGAGCTTGTACCAAGTAAAGTTATGCAAGAGGATGGAAAAGTAACAATACTCTGGGACTATGATTTTCAGACAGATCGTGTAATGCACAGTGTTGGCCGGATATTGTCATATTGAATAAAAGAGACAAATACTGTCAGATCATTGACGTAGCTATACAAAATGTCGTGAATGTTGTGAATAAAGAGGTTGAAAAAATTCACCAGTAACTTCGAATTGAAAGTAGAAGTGACAAGACTGTGTAGAATATGAGAGAGTAATGTAAGAGTGACACCAGTGGTGACTGGAGCATTGGGCTCAATCCCATGGAAACTTCAAGACTTCTTCACTGGAAATCCCATGCAAAAAGCAGCCTTATTGGGTACAGCACACATCTTAAGGAAAGTATTATCTGTCTGAAGTCCTTGTTGTGATTCGACTAAAGACTCCAGTGCATTTTTACCTATACTGTATTACGAAGAATCATCATCATCATCATCATCATCATTTAACGTCCGTTTTCCATGCTAGCATGGGTTGGACAATTCGACTAGGGTCTGGGAAGCCAGAAGCCTGCTCCGGGCTCCAGTCTGATCTGGCAGTGTTTCTACAGCTGGATGCCCTTCCTAATGCTAACCAATCTGTGAGTGTAGTGGGTGCTTTTTACGTGCCACCAGCACAGGGGCCAAAGGGGGCTGGCAACAGCCACAATCGGTTGGTGCTTTTTACGTGCCAACGGCATGGAAGCCAGTCAAGGCGGCGCTGGCATTGGCCTAATAATAATAATAATAATAATAATAATAATAATAATAATAATAATAATAATAATAATGATGATGATGATGATGATGATAATGATTCTTTTTATTATAGGCACAAGGCCCCTGGAATTTGTGTGGGGTGGATAGTTGATTACAATGACCCAAATGTTTCACTGCTACTTAGTTTATTGAGCCCAGGATAATGAAAGGCAAAGTCGACTGTGGAGGCATTTGAACATAGAACATACAGAGCAGAATGAAATAATAATGATACTATCAAGACCTTAACGCATCTGTTTGATAAATATAGCAAACCTTGACCCTTTCCTTGTGTTAAATTAAAGACAGATTTATCCATGCCTAAGCATCAAATTGAAATTCTAGCAGTAATCAATAAATTCAAATGCTAAAGATTAAACCTCTGTACAATAGGTTGATGAAGTTGTAACACAGCTTCTAATTTTCTTTGCCTTTAGACTTCTAAATCATCATTGTTAATTGATTTCACCTTAGTAACCACCAACTCTGTCAACAACTATTGTTAGTACTAGTCTTGTCAAATAGTCTCAATACTATACATTTGATATAACTTGATATTTTCTCAAGCAAATATTTTCCTCTTAACTTCTTTGCAACACATAGTTGGGTGTTTAAGAAGCTGAATTAACAACCATACAATCACGGGTATTTGACTGCTCTTTATAACACCTTGGGTAAGTGTTATCTGCCTTAGCTTCTCACTGGTGCATGATTTGGAGGTGGTATTTGATAGAGCTGGCAGAATTGTTAGCACGCCGGGCGAAATGCTTAGCGGTATTTCGTCTGCCGTTACGTTCTGAGTTCAATTTCCGCTGAGGTTGACTTTGCCTTCATCCTTTTGGGGTCGATAAATTAAGTACCAGTTGTGCACTGGGGTCGATGTAATCCACTTAATCCGTTTGTCTGTTCTTGTTTGTCCTCTCTGTGTTTAGCCCCTTGTGGGTAGTAAAGAAATAGGTATTTTGTCTGCCGCTACATTCTGAGTTCAAATTCCACCGAGGTCGACTTTGCTTTTCATCCTTTCGGGGTTGATAAATTAAGTACCAACTGAGAACACGGGGGTTGATGTAATCGACTTAATCCGTTTGTCTGTCCTTGTTTGTCATCTCTGTGTTTAGCCCCTTGTCGATAGTAAAGAAATGGGTATTTAATAGAAAGTAAAAAAGTCCACAGTAAAGAATGTTGAAATATATCAAAATGTAACTTGATTCAATAATTGAAGGCAGTCAATGAACAGAAAAGAAAACATTATGAAAAATACTTATCTTCTTCCTCTACAACCCTGAAGTCTTTTAAACTCACAACTCTGCAGTACTACATGTCTGATTCAGTTATAAACTTCCTAATTGATATAACATTTTATAATCCTTATGTAATAATAATGGTTTCAAATTTTAGCACAAGGCCAGTAATCTCAGAGAGCAGGTAAGTTAATTACATCAAGCCCAGTGTTCAACTGGTACTCGTTTTTATAAACCCTGAAAGGAGGAAAGGTAAAGTTGATCCTGGTAGAATCAGTTAAGGTAAGACAGTGTCACGTGACAACTTGCTGGGGCTGCCTGCTGGAGCCTATGCGGCAGGTATTTAAAGGGAAAAATTTGACAAGACAGTCACCGGCTGACACTCGCTGATGATATATCGAAGAGGCCAGGGAACAGAAGAAAGAAGAAGAAAGAAAACATGCACCCAACACCAGAGCTGAAGACACCTCCAAAAGGGGGTGGGGTTCCACATCAAAACGGTAGAGGAGTAGGGGCCGAAACTGGACGTGGTTCCTCCTGATGATGTCTTGAGCTAACTGGATCCTATAAAGGAGCTGTTGTGGTAGCAGACCATGAAACACGGTTGTAATTCCTCCCAGAACATAATGACAGACGAAATATCGCTAAGCATTTCACCCGGCTTGCTAATGCTTCTGCCAGCTCGTCACCTTTTCATCACAACCCATTTCTAGATGAGATCCACCTTCCTTATAGTCCTCTTGTCTGTGGCCCTATTCATGTGGAAGTTTGAATCAAACTGGAACCCAAAATCACCAGCAAGGATTTGTCTCTTCAAATGCCTAGTTACTCTCTCTTTTACTCTTTTACTTGTTTCAGACATTTGACTGCAGCCATGCTGGGGCACTGCCTTTAGTCAAGCAAATCGACCCTGGGACTCATTCTTTGTAAGCCCAGTACTTATTCTATCAGTCTCTTTTGCTGAACCGCTAAGTGATGGGACGTAAACACACCAGCATCGGTTGTCAAGCAATGCTAGGGGGACAAACACACACACACACAAACACACACACATACACACATATATATATATATATATATATATACATATATACGACAGGCTTCTTTCAGTTTCCATCTACCAAATCCACTCACAAGGCATTGGTCAGCCCGGGGCTATAGCAGAAGACACTTGCCGAAGATGCCACGCAGTGGGACTGAACCCTGAATCATGTGGTTGGTTAGCAAGCTATTTACCACACAGCCACTCTTGCGCCTTATTCTAAGCTTTTTAATCCGAAATATAAACACTACATTAAAATAAAACAATTTAAGAAAAAAAAGAGTTTGAATATCTTACATTTACATAATAATATTTGCCACATTGGAAACATTGAGATTTGAATTGCATGTGGATCATTTGTGTTTCTTGGTCAGTCTGAAAAATAAGAAAAACTGGTTAGAAAATAAAATCGTTTAGGGATACTTTTATATGAATAAAATAATTTCAGTATTTAAATATCTAGGAAGATGGCACTGATGGTAGAAAATCAGAACTGCATTGTGGTGTGTAGTTCATAAATGTCTAAATGGTTGTCCTTTATATTACTGTGAGTGATTTCTACCAAAGTCATCTTTGCTTTTCAGCCTTCCAGAATTGATAAAATAAAATACCCATTTCTTTACTACCCACAAGGGGCTAAACACAGAAGGGACAAACAAGGACAGACAAAGGGATTAAGTCGATTACATCGACCCCAGTGCGCAACTGGTTCTTAATTTATCGACCCCGAAAGGATGAAAAGCAAAGTCGACCTTGGCGGAATTTGAATTCGGAACGTAACGGCAGACGAAATACCTATTTCTTTACTACCCACAACGGGCTAAACACAATTTCAGGCCTTGTGCCTTTAATAGAAAGGATATTTTATAAAGTAGAGAATAGTTAAAAAACTTTCATCACTGACATTAGTTTGATTTAGAGAAGAAAAGAAAACAGCTTCAACCCCTTGTTGGAATCTTTCCACTTTTCAGGAACTCAAGAGAAACAGTAACATACTGCATTAAATGTCTCACAATATCTTCTTTCATCTTTCTGTGTTCTGAGTTCAAATTCTGCTGGTACTGAGTTCACTTTTTTGAGTTCACTGGGGTCTTGTCTATCTGCAAAGATCATGAGCACTGCTGATCCTTCACTGGCAAAGTAATTAAATTCTTTATTCTTTTATTCTTTTATTCTTTTATTCTTTTATTCTTTTATTCTTTTTCCGCTGTTTTTTTTCTTTTTTTTTTAATTAGGCATGGCAGTGTGGCAATAAGTTTGCTTCCCAATAACATGGTTTTAGGTTTTAGGTTCAGTCCTACTGCTTGGCACCTTGGGCAAGTGTCTTCTACTGTAGCCTTAGGCTGACCGAAGCCTTGTGAACAGCTTTTTTAGTCGGAAGTTGAAGGAACCTTATCATATATTTGTGTGCTTGTGTATGTGTCTGTGTGTTTGTGCATGTGTGTGTATGCGCATGTGTGTCTTTGTATCTGTATTTGTTCCCCATCACCATTTGATAACCAGCGTTGGTTTGTTTACATCCTTATAATTAGAGGTTTGGCAAAAGAGGCTGATAGAATAAGTACCAGGTTTTAAAACAAAATAAGAACTGGGGTTGATTCAGTCAAATAAAGTTCTTCAAATCTGTGCCCCAGCATGGCCGCAGTCTAATGACTGGGACAAGTAAAAAGTAAAGGAACAGTAATATGTTGGGGGTTAATTCATCTAAATCTATTACTTCTCTACAATTCCATCCTTGTTCTAAAACAATAAACTGTACCCTACATATGAAAAGAAACCCTTATCAGAAAATTAAGGAGTGGCTGTGTGGTAAGTAGCTTGCTTACCAACCGCATGGTTCCGGGTTCAATACCACTGCGTGGCATCTTGGGCAAGTGTCTTCTGCTATAGCCCCAGGCCAACCAATGCCTTGTGAGTGGATTTGGTAGACGGAAACTGAAAGAAGCCTGTCATATATGTGTATATATATATATATATGTATGTGTGTGTATATGTTTGTGTGTCTGTGTTTGTTCCCCTAGCATTGCTTGACAACCGATGCTGGTGTGTTTACATCCCCGTCACTTAGCGGTTCGGCAAAAGAGACCGATAGAATAAGTATTGGGCTTACAAAAGAATAAGTCCCAGGGTCGAGTTGCTCGACTAAAGGTGGTGCTCCAGCATGGCCGCAGTCAAATGACTGAAACAAGTAAAAGAGAAAAAGAGAGAAAGAGAATACTTACCAAATTTACAGAGTCACTGCATAATATTCTTAATAAAGGATGCCTTTGTTGTGTTATAAACACTGTGTATAGTTTTGTTTCTTCGTTAAGATGTGTAAAATTAATATTTACATAGTTATCCACTTTGTTACATTGAACTGAAAAATTTCTGGGGGGAACTAAAAGAAAGAGAAAAAAAATAAATGAATGTTAAATATTTTTGAGTTGTACTTGTTTGTCAGGGTATTTACCTGAGATCACCTGTTGAAACAATCAATTAGATGTCTGTAGAAGCAAGATGTACACAAACCATTATATTGATCTTTGTAACATTGTTATATTGGGTTGGCAAGAAAGTAATTTCGTTTTTCACAAATAGATACAATTACGATTTTTTTGAATGACTTTTGTCAATGTTATGCTTTATTTTTCCTTTTGACATTTGATAGCCATTACTTCTAGCTTATTTTAGTAGCAAATTGCACGTAATTTTGTTTACAGCCATTAGTTCAGTGTCGATTTTAACATGGAGTGCAAAAATGAACATTTTCACCATAAATACAAAACATGTTAAACAAGAAAGGTTACAAAATATGTTGGAGTACACACACCACACACACACACACACACACACATACACACACACACTACACACACACGCACACAAACACACAAACACACACACACACACACAAACACACAAACACATACACACACACACATACACACAAACACACACACACAAACACATACACACAAACACACACACACACACAAACACACACACACACAAAAACACACACACACATACACACAAACACACACACACACGCACACAAACACTTACACACAAACTCACACACACACACACACACATACACACACACACTACTCACACACACAAAATAAATAAATAAGTAATCTGAAAAGGGACAAAAAGATAACACAACATAAAAAAATAATAGACAGAAAACATGAAATTATGTAGCAATATTGTTTGTTCTTTCTCGAGCCTTCCCTGGCTCATAGGGCCGGTTTCCCGGTTTCCTTGGTGTATAGGTTTCCCACCTGGATGAGACGCCGGTCCGTCGCAGGTGAGCTGTAAGATGCAGGAGGAAAGAGTGAGGGAAAGTTGTGGCGAAAGAGTCAGCATAAGTTCACCATTACCTTCTACCGGAGCCGTGTGGAGCTTAGGTGTTTCGCTCATAAATACACACATTGCTCAGTCTGAGATTTGAATCCGCGATCCCTCGACCACGAGTTCGGTGCTCTAACCACTAGACCAGTGCTTTTCAAACTTTTTGCTGGAGCGGAACCCCGAGGAAACATTCCACCGGCTCGGGGAACCCCTGTGCAATAATTTAATAGTCTTATGCACACATATCTGCACAGGAGAATTAAAAATTACTGCCGATTTTAGCAGTTTTGTAACTTCTTATGGAACCCCTGGACTGTACTGGCGGAACCCTAAGGTTCCATGGAACCCTGGCTAAAAACCACTGCACTAGACCATGTGCCTCCACTATGTAGCAATATAAAAAAAAAAAATAAGCACACAGAAGAGATGGAACACTAAGACATTTTGGGACCATTTGTGCTCTAGCTTGCAGTTCTCTTCTGCTTATAATCTTTCAGCAGAATTCTAGGATCGGTCCTTCCCTAAGTAGCAGTTTCAGTACTTGAGCCTGTATCTTCATCAAATTTGTTGATGGTACAGTCTGCACACCACCTCTTCACCCTCATCCTCCACTTCAATGAATACGACAGTGTATGTATGTTTTTAATGGCTCCACTGATTATGCATAAATGCAATCATTCAAAAATACATCAAATTATCATCATCATCATCGTCGTCGTCGTCATCGTCGTCGTCATCATCATCATCATCATCATCATCATCATTATCATCATCCAGTGTTTTAAATCTGGGTTTTGTCCCCATTAACGGGGGTGGCCGGATTTACCTCAATACCATAGCAACCACCCTCACACCATCTCGCCATCTTATGAAATTTAATAAGAGGTTATCACTTACTTTGAACAGCTGATGGAAAACGATAAATAGTTCCTGTAGTAAAGATTTTTCCCAAAAGTATCTATAATGATAAAAAAAAAAGAAAGAAACAATAAAATTTAATGAGTACGATTGATTTATTAGTTAATCTCATGACATATCATCATCATCATCATCATCATCATCACTATTATTTAATGTATGTTTTTCATGTTGACATAGGATGGACAGTTTGATGAGATCCAATGAACTGGTGAACTGCATCAAATAAAAATGTCTGCATTGGCATAGTTTCAGTGGCTGGATGCTCTTCCTAGTGCTTATAACTTTGCAGAAAGTACTGGCTGTTATTTTTATGACACCAGCACTAGTGAGGTCACCCTGTATCTCACAAAACAAAGAAAATGATCCTGCTGATTACCATTAACCAAATGAGGGTGTAGTAAAGAGGGAGGTAGCTTCATGTTGGGTATTGAGAAGCTTAAATAGATACAGGGACGGGTATAGATGTCTTGCTATATCCTACATTATATAAAGTGAGAGTAACTGGAAGGAAGACATGATGATGACAAGATGTGAGAGAATTAAAAAAATGTAAGCGTCCTTAATCATAGGTGGAAAAGTGGTTTATGCAATATACATTGCTGTTCAGTTTGTTTCCGTTCTTTTTAACATCTGCTTTTACATATTTGCATGGGTCAGATGGAACTTGTCGAGGTAGATTTTCTATGGCTGGAGACCTGTCCAGTTGCTAACCTTTACCAGTTTCCAAGCAAAGTAATAGTTTTCTTGTCCAGGGGTTGCCAAAGGGGGTTCGAGGGACCCCGAAGGGGTTGGCGGAGAATTACAGTGGGGGGGGGGCAGCAATGATAGCCAAGGAGTCGAATGGGGGTCAGCATCCGAAAGACCAGATGAACTGCTTGAAATACTTAGCCAGCACCATGCTCATCCCTCACGTGGATGTTGTTAATTTCAGTAAAAGATATTCCAGCAGTATGATTCGTTTTTCACATTTTCTAACCATGGAAACAATTTCATAAAAATTTTAAAACTCTATACTCATAGGCGTAGGAGTGGCTGTGTGATAAGTAGCTTGCTTACCAGCCACATGGTTCCGGGTTCAGTCCCACTGTGTGGCACCTTGGGCAAGTGTCATCTACTATAGCCTCGGACCGACCAAAGCCTTGTGAGTGGATTTGGTCGACGGAAACTGAAAGAAGCCCGTCATATATATGTATATATATATATATATGTATATATATGTGTGTGTGTATGTGTGTGTATGTTTGTGTGTCTGTGTTTGTCCCCCAACATCGTTTGACAACCAATGCTGGTGTGTTTAGGTCCCTGTAACTTAGCGGTTCAGCAAAAGTGACCGATAGAATAAGTACTAGGCTTACAAAGAATAAATCCTGGAGTCGATTTGTTCTAATAGAGAGAGAAAGAATGAGAGTGGAAGAGAGAGAGAAAACGAAAGTATGTGTGTGAGAGAGAGAGAGAGAGGGTGAAAGTGAAAGAGAGAGAGAGCAAACGTTAGAGGGAAAGAGAGAGAGAGAGAAAGAGCAAATATGATACGGAAAGCGAGAAAAAGAGAGAGAGAGAGAGAGAGAGATGGTGATGGTATTCTATTGTGTATGTTCAAAGCACAATGAATCTTTGTAGGATTACCTTATATGTATGATTTGAGAGATAGTCAGTTGTTATTTCTAGCATGTTATTGGCTTGTGTGTGTATTTGTTATTTTTATTGGTTTTAGTTAGATACAAGGGTCTGTGACCATGACATTCCCAATGTTTGTGATATGTTGAAAACAGAGAGAAAATTTTCTTTTTAAATGCAGACATCTGTATTACAAAAGCACCACATTCCGTAAATTGTGCCATAACATGTAATTCTGTAAGATAAAACTTTCTGTTACATGGCAAAAATATCAAAAGGAAAATAAATTTTAGGGAATACAGTGCTTTTGTAACTCAAGACATACCTGTGTTTTCTCTTAAATAAAATATTTAATTACGGAGATGTACTTGCATAGTAAGTGACCTGATCTGAGATCGTGTGCTGGAAGGAAAACAATTGCAGCGTGGAAGGTGTTTATAAGCCATTTAAGAAACACACAAAAATCGTTAGATTCACTTCAACATTTAAATTTAATTTACCAAATTATTTTTGTCACTTTGAGACCGCAACCTGTTCACTGACAAAATTCCGTGCTGCATCTGATTTTGGTAAATTAAATTTAAATGTTGAAGTGAATCTAACAGTTTTTGTGTGTTTCTTAAATGGCTTATAAACACCTTCCATGCTGCAAAATATTAAATATGAAATATTAAATAAGTAGGCACAGGAGTGGCTGTGTGGTAAGTAGCTTGCTTCCCTACCACATGGTTCTGGGTTCAGTCCCACTGTGTGCCACCTTGGGCAAATGCCTTCTACTATAGCCTTGGACTGACCAAAGCCTTGTGAGTGGATTTAGTAGAAAGAAACTGAAAGAAGCCCGTCGTATACATATGTGTGTATGTGTGTGTTTATGTATGTGTGTGTTTGTATTTGTGTTTGTCCCCACCATCATCACTTGACAACTGATGTTGGTGTGTTTACGTCCCCTGTAACTTAGCGGTTTGGCAAAAGAGACCAATAGAATAAGTACTAGGCTTACAAAGAATAAGCCCTGGGTGACAAGCTGGCAGAAACATTAGTACGCCAGGTGAAATGCTTAGTGGTATTTCATCTGCCGTTACGTTCTGAGTTCAAATTCCGCCGAGGTTAACTTTGCCTTTCATCCTTTCAGGGTCAATAAATTTAGTACCAGTTATGCACTGGGGTTGAGGTAATCGACTTAATCCTTTTGTATGTCCTTGTTTGTCCCCTCTGTGTTTAGCCCCTAGTAGGCAATAAAGAAATAACAAAGAATAAATCCTGGGGTCAATTTGTTCGACTAAAGTCGGTGCTCCAGCATGGCCACAGTCAAATTACTGAAACGAACAGAAGAATAAAACAATATAAAATATTACCTTTACATCGTATTTTTGGGAAGGTTTCAGTTTTGATGAATTGACTCGAACCGTGGCTTTGTGATTTGGTGACTGTGAAAACAAAAGGAAATGTGGTTACTTCATTTCTCACTTTAATTCTAAAAGATAAACATTATTAATACACAGACTCCTCTTAATATGTATATTAAACACTGCTGTTACTCTTCTCACATAACTCTGCAGCCTTTGCAGGAGTCAATTTGGCTTTTCCCATCTCATGAATTGGTGAAAAAAATAAAGTAATTAAGCTGGTCCCAATTAATGAGATCAGTTTAACTTATTATAGCCAACCTACTCTTGTGCCCAAATTTTTTGAAATATTTCCTTTTTATACTATTGTTTACCATGCCTCTGTTTGTGTGTGTGTGTGTGTGTGTGTGTGTGTGTGTGTGTGTGTGTGTGTGTGTGGTGTGTGTGTGTGTGTGTCTGTGTGTGCATGTGTATGTGTGTGTCTTTGTGTATCTGTGTGTATATGTGTGTGTTTGTGTGTGTGTCTATGTGTGTGTGTGTCTGTGTGTCTGTGTGTATGTGTCTGTGTGTCTGTGTCTGTGTGTGTGTCTGTGTGTGTATGTGTGTATGTGTGTGAGTGTGTGTGTGTGTACACATAATCAGTTCTGTATATATTTCTATAATTTTTGTAAATTTGATCTTGTAATGTCCCATCATTCATTGCCCTGGTGGCAAATAAAAGAAATCATTTTTATTATCATTTGGAGTATATGCTTATTTCTTATGGGAAATTTACATTTCACTGGTTAGAAAGTCTATCAACTCATAACACCCTCTGTGGTGTTTGTGGTGTTATGGGCTGTGATGAGCTATGTGGTGTTGGTGGAGAGGATTGCAGATGAGGTAAACGGAAGCAGAACAGCCATGGGGCAAGCATGGGCAGGAAGCACATGGGGAAGTTCGACGAGAGACGGCAGTGTGCAAGGATGTGTTTATTTCTTGACAGTGATTGCTCATCCCACCTAGGTCAACAGGTAAGGTCTCTGTAAGGAAAAGGCGGCAAGCTGGTAGAAACGTTAGCACGCCGGGCGAAATGCATAGCCGTATTTTCATCTGCCGTTACATTCTGAATTCAAATTCCGCCGAGGTCGACTTTGCCTTTCATCCTTTCGGGGTCAATAAATTAAATATCAGTTACACACTGGGGTCGATGTAATCGGCTTAATCTGTTTGCCTGTCCTTGTTTTGTCCCCTCTGTGTTTAGCCCCTTGTGGTAGTAAAGAAATAGGTAAGGTCTCTGTATTTCTTTCTCCTGTTTGCTCCTTTTTCTATTGTCTTTTTCCTCCATCAAACTACACCCTCTTTACAGAGGATTCAGTACATCATAGCATGCATGGAACTGTGACCTCTGCAGAGGTTCCTACTACAGTTTATCAGGAATGACTTCACACAGCTCATCTCTTTGGTGAAGATAAAGTCCTAAGATTCATCACTTGATATCAGGAATATTGTCAAGGGCAATGTGGCCACCAGAAGACTAATCATAGCATTCTATGGAGGATTAAAGGCAAGCAAGAGTGATCACATCCTCAAGGAAATGAAAATCAGGGAACAGTTTTTTTCTGGGCCTGTGAACAACATCTCAAATATTTGGCACTGCTATCAGAGAAGCAAGTAGAACTGGGTAAATACTGCTGGTTTGATAAAAGCTCTACAGATTGGGAATAATTGGACATTTATTTAATTGCAGTTTCTCATGCCCATATTTCCTTTTTTTCAGGAATTTTGCTCAAACATTTCCCCGGTCATTTTGTATCCACAAAATTTACCATAAGACAAAGTGTATTATATCAGCATTTTGCAAAATAAAAAAAGATTGATAAAAAGGTTTTATAAAAAACATTAAATAGCCAAGTCTTTATTCTACATCAAACATTTAAAAGATTTAGCTTGCTTACCAACCACATGGTTCCGGGTTCAGTCCCACTGCATGGCACATTGGGCAAGTGTCTTCTACTATAGCCTTAGGCCGACCAAGGCCTTGTGAGTGGATTTGGTAGACGGAAACTGAAAGAAGCCTGTCGTATATATGTATACATGTGTGTGTGTGTGTGTGTGTGTGTGTGTGTTTGTGTGTCTGTGTTTGTCCACCCAACATCACTTGACAACCGATGCTAGTGAGTCTGCATCCCCGTAACTTAGTAGTTCGGCAAAAGTGACCAATAGAATAAGTACTGGGCTTACAAAGAATAAGTCCTGGGGTCGATTTGCTCAACTAAAGGCAGTGCTCCAGCATGGCTGCAGTCAAATGACTGAAACAAGTAAAAAAGTAAGTCTTTTAATCCTTTGAACCCTAACCACCCACAAGAATTGAATGCACTCCCCTAAGCTTTCACTGAAAATTTTTAAGTTTAGAATCTATGCTAAAAGATATGCTTGTTTCATAACACAAGGGTACAAAATGGTGAAAAATGATAGAATACAAGACGTTCAAGAATTTTTTCATTAATCTATCTCCAATACGTTGAGCCAGTCATGCCAGCAGGAAAGCTTTGCAGTGGTTACACAAGAAAATAGTCTTTGACTGTTTTGGCAAGTCCTTATATTGAGCACTAGCAGCATCGCCCAGCATTGCTCGGGTTTGTTTCGACCCTTTAGAATTGGAATTTTTGAAAAGTAAAAATTTTGCATCATGTAGCTTGTTATTCTCTTTAAGTGAACATTTTTCTGGTTGAAATACACCAAAAAATGGCGACACACCAGTCAAAAATCGTAAAAAATAGGGATTTTCATAGAAAAAAAAGCACCTTTTTGATGTAAATAATTTTTGGTGTTAACATGGTCTAATTTGAATTTTTTCTTCTACGGAAGGAAGAGCAAGCCTTCTTCTATCATACTCTCAATTTTAGTCAACTTGCGCCGCAGGGTCTCGGAGAAGATAGTGTTAGTTGAAGGCTACCAAATCTGCCACACAGACAACTTCAGCTTTATATATACAGAGATTAGGATTTGTTCTCTTGGCCTGCTTATGTTTCCTCATGCACACAGCACAAGAATTGTTTGTAGTTGTATGTTCAGCTTGTTCCACATTGTGCAAACCAACGCCAACCAAACGATCCTCGGCAGTTGCTGGATAATCATGTCCCACATGGGTACTGACCCTCACAACACCGATTAGTTCACACAAAGCTTATCCAAGAAAGCATGGAACGTGAAAGTTCTTTTGTTAGGCTGGAGGTGGGGCTTGTAAAATCCCTGCAAAACATAGGCATTATATAATGTCCACATAAAGAACTTCATCACTAATCGGCAAGGCCATTTGTAATGGCGTTGGCACTTTTGGTCATTTTTTCTAGTCTTCCAATGAAGTTATTGTAATTCTTCACAGCTATGGAACAGAGGACAGGTACCTTTCTGTGTTCATTACAATCATACCTAGTGGCTGAGGTCATGGGTGAATCCACATAAATTGATGAAACGAAATATATGGGGCATTTGTCTATCCATATTATCACTGTAATGTTCCAATCAGATCACTGATTCCCCTTTTTGTCTTCTGGGACACTTTGGAAAAGACCTTCTGCAAGCTCAACTGATGTGTAAAGGAGGAGACCCATTCGGTCATAAATAACCATGGGATTGCACCTAGAAAGTTACCCTCTGAGGCACAATTCCAGGCAAGATTGTTTGTGGAAGGCTAGCATGCATACCAGCATCCCCTCTCCATGCCACTGATGTTATCCAAGGCAAAGGCCGATACAGATTGGCACCTGTGACGTCGCAACTCATTTCTATCATTTGCACTACGAGAGTCCCTGTTACCCCCAAATTATCAACTGCTCAGGCATCTGGTCTCCTTCCAGAGTACACTTCAACATTCACAATGTAAACATTTGCACTGTCTGTTGGCAGGAATGTCTTCAAGCACCAATGGATGGGTTTGTCTTTATGGATAAAGCGTTTTTGGTCAGAATCATACCTTCATCTGAAGACATCTCATATTCAGGCACAAAATGCTTTTGAAACCTTGGCAAGGTATAACCAATATCTGGCTGTGACTTATGTATTTTGTCTTTCTTATTTACATTAGGATCATCCTCATCGACATAGTGTAACATTGACCATATAGCTAAAAACCTGTTCCTTACCATGACCTGCCCAAATCCTAGAGTTAATGTCAAAAAGCTGCCTTTTGTACGCCAGTACTGTTCATACCAATCCTTATGAGCTAACATCTCTGCAGCAACTCTACAAGCAAAGAAGGCTTTCATCTCTTTTACTATCATGTCATACCATCTTTTTGCAGCATAGTTATTGGGCTTAGCAGCCTTGACACATGTGGCATTCTTATTACTTTCTCTAACCAAAATGTCCCAAAGCACATTATCCCCGAAAAGGGAGAGGAAAGCTAGGGTACCACTTTCTCCATTTATATTAGGTGCACTTTCCATGCTAGCATGTGTTGGACGATTTGACTGAGGTCTGGCGAACCAGATGGCTGCACCAGACTCCAATCTGATCTGGCAGAGTTTCTATAGCTGGATGGTGTTAGGAAGGGCATCCAGCTGTAGAAACTCTGCCAGATCAGATTGGAGTCTGGTGCAGCCATCTGGTTCACCAGACCTCAGTGAAATCGTCCAACCCATGCTAGCATGAAAAGTGGACGTTAAACGATGATGATGATGATGATGATGATGATGATGAATATCTTTTGGATCTGTGGGATGGTTAGGATTAAACAGTCTTGCAGTAAAACCAGCCATATCTCGTCTCCAGGGCGCAGGAATATTCATATTTACTACCACCATCAAGCCTCTGTCATACCCACCACTAAGGCCACACCCTCCTATTAGCATGGGGCATTTGAGTATGCACTGCAGCATTGTCTACGTTATGTACAAGTTCACCTTGATCACTGTCAGAATTGCTGGGCAATTCTTTGCTGGTTTCTTGCTCAAAATCACTTTTGCTACTGTAATCAGACTCATCTAAATCCTTCTCATCATCACCAAGAATCTGAGCTGGTGCTTCTTCAGCACTGACACAGTTTGAAGACATTCTTGGCAAAATTCAAGCATGAAATAAGGAATCCATGATAGAGTATGTATGGCGAAGACCCAAAATAACACACTCACTGATTGGTTGCTAAGTGGCTCAAGTGGCTATTTCTATAGTGTGTAACAAAATGAAGACACTGGCATTTTGAGAATATACATCCAAATGGAAATTGTAGTTACGATACCTGTGCCGGCGGCAGGTAAAAAGCACCATCTGAACGTGGCCGATGCCAGCGCTGCCTTGACTGGCTTCTGTGCCGGTGGCACATGACCTGCTGTGCTTGAGGAGACCTATTGAGTCAAGTACATCAACATCAAAATAAATATCAAATGGAAATTGTAGTTGTGATACCTGTGCCGGTGACACGTAAAAAGCACCATCCGAACGTGGTTGATGCCAGCACCACCTTGACTGGCTTCCATGCCGGTGGCACGTAAAAAGCACCAACCAATCGTGGCCACTTCCAGCCTCCCCTGGCACCTGTGCCGGTGGCATATAAAAAGCACCCACTACACTCACGGAATGGTTGGTGTTAGGAAGGGCATCCAGCTGTAGAAACACTGCCAGATCAGATTGGAGCCTGGTGCAACCTCCTGGCTTCCCAGACCCCGGTTGAACCATCCAACCCATGCTAGCACGGAAAACGGATGTTAAACGATGATGATGATGATGATGACAGCCTTGGGTCCTAAGGGTTACAATATATTGGGAATATATGGCAGTTTGGGTTCTAAGGGTTAAAATGAAATCACTTATGGTGAATTTTCCTATAGCAAAAATGTTTACTCTCTTTCTTTTTTTACTCTTTTACTTGTTTCAGTCATTTGACTGCGGCCATGCTGGAGCACCGCCTTTAGTCGATCAAATCGATCCCGGGACTTATTCTTTGTAAGCCCAGTACTTATTCTATCGGTCTCTTTTGCCGAACCGCTAATTGACGGGGACGTAAACACACCAGCATTGGTTGTCAAGCAATGCTAGGGGGACAAACACAGACACACAAACACACACACACATACATATATATACATACATATATACGACAGGCCTCCTTCAGTTTCCGTCTACCAAATCCACTCACAAGGCATTGGTCGGCCCGGGGCTATAGCAGAAGACACTTGCCCAAGATGCCACGCAGTGGGACTGAACCCGGAACCATGTGGTTGGTTAGCAAGCTACTTACCACACAGCCACTCCTGCGCCTATGGGGAAATTTGGGGAAATTTTGGGGAAATTTTGGGGAAATTTTGTATAACCTGGTTATTGACTTAATTTTTAAATTTATGATTTATTGATAAAAACTGATCTCGTTATAATTAAAAGGTGAATCGGTATGTGAGCATTCAGATAAAAATTAAATGGTGACCGATAGCAGTCTTATCAAGCAAAAAAAGATATGATGTAATTATTAAATTGTGATGATATTAGTAATTAGTAATGTAAAAACAAAAAACAAAAAAAATCATCTCACAGTTCAAACACTGTCAAGTTTAGTGAATATAAGAATAAACAGTATAAAATGGTTGGCTTTAGGAATTGCATCCAGCAATAGGAACCATACCAGAGTAGACAATAGAGCATGATGCAGTCTTTTGACTTTTCAGATCCTATTAACCTGTCCAATCCATGCCAGTAGGGATCATGGGCATTAAAGATGACGATGACAACAACGACGATGATGGTGGTGGTGGTGGTGGTGGTGGTGGTGGTGTTGGTGTGGTGGTGATGGTGGTGGTGGTGGTGATGGTGGTGGTGGTGCTGGTGGTGGTGCTGGTGCTGGTGAGGTGATGATGGTGGTGCTGGTGGCGACAATGGTGACAGTGGTGGTGATGATGTTGGTGGTGGTGGTGGTCGTCGTCGTCGTGGCGGTGGTGGTGGTGGTGGTGGCGGTGGCAGCAGCAGTGGTGGCAGTGGTGGTGATGATGGTGATAGTGGTGGTGATGGTGGTGGTGGTGGTGGTGGTGGTGGTGGTGGTGGTGGTGGTGGTAGTGGTGGTGGTGGTGGTGGTGTTAGAAGTAGTAAAATAACTATGAATAAAAAATGAAATTTTAAAATCTATGCAAAAAAAAAAAGATCATGTATTTGTAAGAACAGTAACAGATTGAGGATTAAGAGAATTCAAGATAAAAAAAAATCAGAGAGAACAAATAGTCAATCTTACAATCAACTTATTAGAAATCGCAGGCAAAGCTGGACCCAACTATTACTCAGATTTTTGGCTAATATCAACACATGTCTTATTAGCCCTGGAATAACAGAATTCAAAATCGACCTCAGCAGAACTTCAGCTCAACTTAAAACAGGGAGGGATCTGATTAAATAACACACAGCATTTTGTCTGGTACTGTATACAGTTTGTGAGTGACCCCTCAGTTTATGGCCACAGGGTATCTTTTTTTCTCATAAATAACAGGGACAATTTCATATGACATTGGAAATAATTGTTGTTGACAACGATCCAGACAAATTGGATTCACCTCAATAGACGTCATTGATTGGTTGAAATTGCCAAAATGCAAGAAATTAAAGAACAAATAGCTTACAAACTACAGAAGTTTCTCAAGAAAGCCAAGAGAAAAATATGTTTTATAAACACATTCTACCAGTATATGAAGTTTAAAAGTGTTTAGTTACAAAGAAATTATTTTAAATATCTGCTGGTCAAAGCGAAAAGATCCCAGTTTGCTATTACACTGCCCTAACAGCAGAAGTTTTCAACCCCAGAACTCATGTATTGAATCTCAGCTCAGTTATGTAAAAAAGGAAAGGATTCCTCAGCTTCTTGGATCATTGTCTGGCAATGATGGCAATGAGGATGAGGCAATTTCATTTGCTTCTTCTCTGTCTATGACTGAAGCTGCAACAAGTGGCGCTCTAAAAATCCAAAGATTTACCTATAGAGCTGCTGTTGTTGGTGCTCCTTTCTCATATTACCCTCACTCTCTTCTATACACAATCTCTCTCTTACTCTCTCTCTCTCTCTGATGCACACACTTAATCTCTCTGTTTTCTGTCTGTCTTTGTCTGCCTATCTCTCTCTCTCTCTCTCTCTCTCTCTCCTCTCTCTCTCTCTCTCTCTCTCTCTCTCTCTCTCTCTCTCTTTCTGTTTTCCCTATTCTTCTATTCAGGAAACCTACACATGTGTCCTAGCTATCACATATGTAGCAATTTGCCCTTCTGTGCTGTTCTGCCAAACTGGCCAACTTCGTAGAGTATGGCTCCAGGATAGACCAGTGGTCATTGAAAGTCATCAGGACCTAGAGATTCATACACCCACCTTTCCCTGCTGACCACATGTAATGAGTACAACAAGTCGACTCCACATTCACTATAAGTCAACACTGTTGCACGAAAGTTGCCACAGTCCAGGAGTCACCATTCATGCTAATATCTGGCCATGATCTTTGTGTTCTTGAGATCCATATACTACAGTACCAGTCTGTGAGTTGGCATGTGGTTCACCAGGTTTATCTGAGCCCTCAATTAATTCTTGGTCTTAAAGACAAGATACGTGGTTCTATATCCCCAGCCCAATTGATGGATCACATGTCTTGCCATTTCTGGACCAAAGTTTCTGCCAAATCTTCTTACAAGGGAATAATAGAAGCGCTGCTTTTTTATTTTCTAAATCAGAGGTCTACCACAGGTCTCTTTACGTTTCTTGAATAAATTTTGGGTGACAAGGAGTCCTGTCTTTTGTGATGCACCTTATCCATTCCTTCTTCTTCTCCTTGGGGTAGCTAAAGTCAGTGTGCTCCTTCTTCTCACACTCTTTGTCTAACATAATCTAATGATGTTGTTGTCACTAAATTTCATGTTTGTTTTTTAATTTTCCAGTCAAATTAATGTTTTCAACTCAGATTTTTCTTCTTTTTTCTCCAGTAAACAGTTTCACCTCAAAACCCTTTTAGCTTGAATTTTATCATTGTCAGTCTTTTGTTTGTTTTTCCATTTAACTTTTTTTTTAGAAAAAAAATGTTGGAGCTTGTTTACATTATGAACGATACTGTTACTAACACATGGCTATTTCTGAGGCCATTTTATGATGTGAATAACAATACCAACGACTTAAAGAAATTCTAAAAATAGGGAAAAATTTTAACAAGAAAATTAAATCAAAAGACTATATACTTGTAGTACTAATGGAATGCTTGTAATTAACTATGAAGATATAGTAATTTAGAGAGTAAAATCACTGCAAATGTTTTAAGTGGCAGGCCATGCTTTGGGGAGAATGTTTAAAAATAGTAAAACTGTAGAATGATCGGATAGACTGGCAAAGAATTGATTTGTCAACATGTCACTACTTTGTCTTTGCAAACAATGTCCTCGCTCTTACGATCAAATCAAAATGACAGCCTCTTAAAGTTGGTGAATTATAACAGTTATTTATTTCCTGTCTGTGTAATATTTATTGAAAGGATAATTAATACATTAGATAACATGTCAGAAATATTCAGTTTCATAGCCATGCATTTTTATGTCTTTCTACATCCTATTGCTAGGATTTTCAAATAATGGCTGTTGTCAAATACTGACAGGATCAAAGAAATCCATCAAACACATGAGTTTTGAACAAACTCTTCTATGGCATTGCAGTGTTTTTCTAGTTTCCATGTATTTTTACTGCTTTCTGTCTTTGGATTGTGATCATATTGAAGCAATGCCTTTTGGATGTTTTAGTTAATCATATATTATACTAGCAGTATCGCCCGGCGTTGCTCGGGTTTGTTTCGACCCTTTAGGATTGGAATTTTCGAAAAGTAAAAATTTTGCATTATGTAGCTTGTTATTCTCTTTAAGTGAACTGTAAAAAATATAGATTTTCATAGAAAAAAAGCACCTTTTTGATGTAAATAATTTTTGGTGTTAACATGGTCCGATTTGAATTTTATCTTCTACGGAATGAAGAGCAAGCCTTCTTCTATCATACTCTCAATTTGGTCAACTTGCACCGCAGGGTCTGGGAGGAGATAGTGTTAGTTGAAGGCTACCAAACCTGTCATACACAGACAACTTCAGCTTTATATATAGAAAGATTAACTCCAGTTCTTTGAACTGGTACTTAATTCATCAATAGGATGGGTTCTTCATCATAGAAAGATGTAACTCACTCATAATAATTCTACAAGGATTTGTTTTTGCATTTTTTTGCATTGATTTATTTGAAATATCTTGCCAATACATACATCACATCACATCTATTTTTAACAATCTATGATGCACTGTTTTCAGCCAATGTCTCCCAGTTATCCACATCTGTTTCCAAAGCTTCTATAGTATTTTCTGTGGCTTTTCCCCTCTGGTCAGCTCCCCATAAAATAGATATATACATATATATGACGAGCTTCTTTCAGTTTCCATCTGCCAAATCCACTCACAAGGTTTTGGTTTAAGTTCATCTTATTTGATATAAAAGACATGATTAATAAAAATGGGTATTGATTTTTACATTAAAGAAAATGTTTTAACTACAAAAATATTTAAATTCTTACCACAGAAACGTTTGCAAAGGAAATAGAATTAGTCAAAGAAACTTGGATATATGCCACTCCTTCAGGTATTTGACTAACTATGATTGCCACATTAGAGTTCTGGTAGAGAGTCTTCAGCAACAATCCTAAAAATTTAAGCATAATTTATTAGAATACTTTTGCAAGATTCTTGCTGTGAATTCTTGTGTTTTGGGAGGGTCATTAAGTCAATAATGATAAATACAATTCTTTGCTGTTAGTCAACAGGTTAATATCTAACTAAAGCTCTAACTAATTGTTTGTTTAATGTGGTGGCTAAACTATCAATTGATTGTTTATTTGTCAAAGTCTTTTCACCCATTCCATTCTCTTGTAAGCAATCATACATCTACATACGTACAGACAAGCATAAGACTAATTCTCAGACAGACCTCAAAGCAGTCTTTGAAAAGAGAGAGAGCATGTCATTGATGTATTTGTGAATAGGACTTTGACAAGGAAACAACATTAAATAAATGATCAGTTAGTTAGTTGGTTAGATATTTAACCAGTTGCATGGCTGCATTCCAATGAGTGAAGCAAGTAAAAGATAAAAGATATATAAGGTATACTGGTTTCAAATTTTGACACAAGGTCAGTGAATTTAGGTGATGGGGTAGGTCATTTACACTGACCCCAGTGTTCAACTGGTACTTATCTTATTGACCCAGATGAAAGGCAAAGCTGATCTCAATAGAATTTGAACTCAGAACATAAAGATGAATGAAATGCCACTAAGCATAAAGAAGTGATATTGAACCAGTGCATGTGTTCATTATTATTGGAGTAATGACCATTCCAAACCACCACAAAATTTGAGATGCATTTCATTTATTTATCAGTAAATTAGGTTATGTAACCTAATTCTAAGGTTTGAATTCTAAGTTGATTAATTGATATTACTTCATACCTGTATTTATTATATATGTATGTTTTATTGTGTGTGATTAAGAAACTTGCTTCAGAATCATGAAATGCTAGGTTCAGTCTCACTGCACGTCACCACAGTCTTCTATGATAACCTTTCGTCTACTCAAGACTACTTGAGGGGAACTGAGTGAACAAAAACAACGTAGAAGTCTATTGAATGAATTGTACTTATAACAAAGGACCAGCCTTCTCTCTCTCTCTCTCTCTCTCTCTCACACACACACACACACATACATGCATGCACACACACACACACACACACACACACACACACACACACACACACACACACACACATACACGCATGCACACTCAGACACACACTACATGCCTACACATGCACACAAAATGTCTACGTAAGGATTACATGGTTAAAAGGATGAGTGTCTGTGGAATACACAGCCATTTACTTTCATCATCATCATAATTTAACGTCTGCTTTCCATGCTAGCATGGGTTGGACGATTTGACTGAGGTCTGGCGAACCAGACTCCAATCTGATTTGGCAGAGTTTCAACAGCTGGATGCCCTTCCTAATGCCAACCACTCTGAGAGTGTAGTGGATGCTTTTACGTGCCACCGGCATGAGGGCCAGTTTGGTGGTACTGGCATCAATAAATAGTTTCTTTGAACAAATCCTTGGAATACTCAACATTGAAGCTGATACTAGATCTATTCAACATATATATGTAATTTTGGGGCCTGAGATACTTTATATGTGGACCTCTCTATATATCTGCACACATGGGCTAAAACTGGTTCCTATTTCCACAAAGGTAGTAATTGTTAGGGCTATTTATTTGAAATAGAAAGTCATTCGGTCAGTCAGGTACATAACCTAATTAAATTCATCACCATCATCATCATCGTTTAATGTCCGCTTTCCATGGTAGCATGGGTTGGACAATGTGACTGAGGGCTGGCAAACCAGATGGCTGCACCAGGCTTCAATCTTGATCTGGCATAGTTTCTACAGCTGGATGCCCTTCCTAGCACCAACCACTCCGAGAGTGTGGTGGGTGCTTTTACGTGCCACCCGCATGGAGTCAGTCAGGCGGCACTGGCAATGACATTGCTCGAATCTTTTTACACATGCCACCAGCACGGGTGCCAGTAAAGCGATGCTGGTAACGATCACACTCGAATGGTATCCTTTTTTACGTGCCACCGGCACGGAAGCCGGTTAGCCACTCTGGCAATGATCATGCTTGGATAGTGCTCTTAATACCCTACTAGCACAGGGCTTGAGTGCCAGTAATGCGACGCTGGTAACGATCACGCTCGAATGGTGCCTTTTAAGTGCTACTGGCACAGAAACCGGTTGGCCGTTCTGTCAATGATCATACCTGTATGGTGCTCTTTGCACCCCACTAGCATGGACGCCAGTCATCGAATTTAATTTTGATTTTTGATTTTGATTTAAATTAGGTTAAATAAATGAAATGCATCTCAAATTTCGAGTATCCAAATATGATGATATTTCAATTTCATAATGTGACATACTTCAACATTAAAATATTTCAATAAAATAATTTTAGAATTAAGTAAAGTCAATTGTCAAATCAAAGTGGCTGCTCCCTGTTATTACAACTCGTTTAACCCCAGGCAGATCTTCCACCAGCTGGTCATTGGTGCAACACTGCATGCTTTTACTCTTTTATTTGTTTCAGTCATTTGACTGTGGCCATGCTGGAGCACCGCCTTTAGTCGAGCAAATCGACCCCAGGACTTGTCCTTTGTAAGCCTAGTACTTATTCTATTGGTCTCTTTTGCCGAACCACTAAGTTATGGGGACGTAAACACACCAGCATCGATTGTCAAGCGATGTTGGAGGGACAAACACAGACACACAAGCACATACACACACACACACATATATATATACACATATACGGCGGGCTTCTTTCAGTTTCTGTCTACCAAATCCACTCACAAGGCTTTGGTCAGCCCGATGCTATAGTAGAAGACATTTGCCCAAGGTGCCATGCAGTGGGAATGAACCTGGAACCATGTGGCTGGTAAGCAAGCTACTTACCACACAGCCACGCCTACGCCTATGTATATACAATATATAGATTGCTAGCTGGGGGTGTTCCATGTTACTACTAGTTTAACCCCAAGCAGATCTTCCACCAGCTGGTTATTGGTGCGACACTGCATGCTTTATATACAACTAGCAGTATCGTCCGACGTTGCTCGGGTTTGTAAGGGAAATAACTATATAAGCATTTTTAGAGATGTAAAGTATAATAGCCATCTCAATATGGCTAACCACAAGGGGGGGTGTTACTGTAGCTTTTTGCATTCTGAGATTTAATAATAAATTTTTAGAGAGTTACTTCCCTTATATATGCCAAAAATGCATTAAAAATGGGAAAAATTGATGGTAAATTTTTTTTTAAATCATAGACTCATCGAAGACGCACGCTAATACCCAGAAGGGCTCGATATGAATCACGACTATAAGATACCCGGTTTTGGTTAAACTGCACCGCAAAATGTGGGAGTAGTTAGGAATCTAAATCGTAGGAGACAGACAGCACACAACCTTACTTTTATATATAGAGATGTGTAGATTGCTAGCAGGGGGAGCAAACTCCTACCATCCTCTAGCAGACAACAGGATCACGAGACTGACTCAGTTTCAAGCTGGCTGGCTCATCCTCAACCATGAGCACCTGGTCACCACAGTGAGAGTTAGGATCTGCTCCAGCCAGCAATGTATTGTAAACAAAGTGACCGATTTGCAAAATCAGTCACTGATTTGCAAAAAGCAAAATAGCTAGTTGCAAAATCTTTAAGAAGGGATCAGAATAGTAATTATACAAACAAGTAAAGTCAATTGCCACATTAAAGTAGCTGCTCCGTGTTACTGCATGTTTAACCCCAGGTCAGTCTTCTGGCCACTGGTTATCAGTGTGATGCTGCAACTTTTATATACAATATACAGGGTGTCCACAAAGTCTGGGTACATGGGGATTAACACATGTTTATGTTATGATTTTATTTACTCCATGTACCCACATGGGCATTAACACATACTTTAAGAAATTATTATTTCTTATATTCAATTGTTTATGTTATGATTTTATTTACTCCATGTACCCACATGAGCATTAACACATACTTTAAGAAATTACTATTTCTTATATTTAATTCTTTGTTATGATTTTATTTACTCCATGTACCCACATGGGGATTAACACATACTTTAAGAAATTATTATTTCTTATATTCAATTGTTTATGTTATGATTTTATTTACTCCATGTACCCACATGAGCATTAACACATACTTTAAGAAATTATTATTTCTTATATTCAATTGTTTATGTTATGATTTTATTTACTCCATGTACCCACATGGGCATTAACACATACTTTAAGAAATTATTATTTGTTATATTCAATTGTTTATGTTATGATTTTATTTACTCCATGTACCCACATGGAGATTGACACATACTTTAAGAAATTACTATTTCTTATATTTAATTCTTTATTTTTATGATTTTATTTACTCCATGTACCCAGACTTTGTGGACACCCTGTATATTGCTAGCAGGGGGAGCGAACTCCTACCATCCTCTAGCAAACAATAGGATTGCAAGACTGACTCAGTTTAAAGCTGGTTGGCTTAACCTCAGTCGCGAGCACCGGAGCGATAACCAAGGTCTGCTCCAGTCAGCAATATATTGTCCTGTTGTCTGCTAGAGGATGGTAGGGGTTCACACATCCTGCTAGCAATATATATTGTATACTAGCAGTATAGCCCAGCTTTGCTCGGGATTAAGTTAGGATTATTAAGCTAATCAAGCTCTTTATTTCAAAGCAAACTAAGTAACATCGACATCAAATTTGAGTGAAATCCGTTGAAATTGGTAAACTTTTGGCTGAAATTTTGCAGACAATTTGATTGGGAAATCCCATAAGGAATCGGTTTATTGATTTTTTTCCACTCATTGTGCCAGCCTCGGCTGGCCTCCGTGCCGGTGGCACGTAAAAAAACACCATCCGAGCGTGGTCGTTCGCCAGCCTCATCTGGCACCTGTGTCGGTGGCACATAAAAAGCACCCACTACACTCATGGAGTGGTTGGCATTAGGAAGGACATCCAGCTATAGAAACACCACCAGATCTGACTGGCCTGGTGCAGCCTTCGGGCTTCCCAGACTCCAGTTGAACCGTCCGACCCATGCTAGCATGGAAAGCAGGCGTTAAACGATGATTGATTGTTTTTTTTTTCGTTTTTGGAGAACTTAAAGCAGTCAAAGATCCCATGAGTCCTAAGTAATGCTGGCATCAAGTTTGAACAAAATACATCAAAATTGGTAGACGTTATGGTTGAAAAGAGTCAGATCTCTCCTTTCGAAAACATGGACAGTTTCAAAACATTGTTTACAAAATGCAAATTTGTAAACACCCAGACATAAGTTCTGTAAGTGGAATAGAGAGATAAGCCTTCTCCTACAGAGATGTGAGAGTTAGATAATGGGTGCAGTAACACACGTAACCAGCTGGCAGAAGATCTGTCAGGGGTTAAACTAGTAGTAACATGGAACAGCCACTTTGATGTGGCGATCGACTTTACTTGTTAGTATAGTTACTACTCTGATCTCTTGTTGAGATTTTACAATTTTAGAATTATTTAATTTCAACTTCACAATTTTCAGTACTTACCTGTATGACCTGTCTTTTCTTTCTTGGAAAAGCTCTATTCCAAAAAGAAGAATAGAAAAAAAAAAGAAAAAATTAATATAATGTTCCTTTATTCTTGTACTAATTTCTATCATAGAAGGGCAAATATTCTGGAGCATCACTCTCAATGGTTTTAATAGATGATATTGATCTATTAATAGATCAATATTAATATTGATCTATTAGATCAATATTGATAGAGTAGAGTACTCTATTTTATCAGTAGAGTACTTATTTTATCAATCTCTATTTCTTTGGTTAAATTTATCTTTTAATGTAAAGGAATGTAACTCTTCAGATTTGCAAATTTTGTTTGATAAATTGATTTTACATGGATATACATGAATACATGTGAACATATTCATTCACATGTGTTCCCTATCCACTACATTCATCTTATAATAATAACAATAATAATAATAATAATAATAATGATAATAATAATAATAATAATAATAATAATAATAATAATAATAATAATAATAATAATAATAATAGTAGGTGCATTAGGCACGATAAAAAAATATTCAGACAAATACATAACAAAAACACCAGGACTTACAAACACATATAACATACAGAAAATTGCACTACTAGGCACTGCACACATGCTACGCAGAACACTTCCCATACAATAACCATCAGAGCATCACAACAAATCACAGCACATACCCAAGGCACACAGAGCTGCGCTCGGTAGTGAAGTGAAAGCACGCTATAAAAATAAAACTACTGAATAATAATAATAATAATAATGATAATAATAATAATTTTCGGTTTTTTTTTTTTTGGACATTCACTAGTACAACACCAAAAAGACAAAAACAAATATATGGCACACTAGGCATAACAACAACATGAACTTCCAACCTGTTGTCTCTTGAGGTCTCTGGGTGAGACTTGGAGCCAACTTGTACAAATATAAAGCAAAAGTCAAACATATAATAATAAATAATAATAATAATAATAATAATAATAATAATAATAATAATAATAATAATTATAATAATAATAATAATGATAATAATAATAATGAAATTATTGTATACAGTGCTCAGGTGCACCACAACTTGTCAAAAGTGCATATAAAGCATATGCAGTAATGTACAAATGTCTGAGAAGTGAACAGTGTATGAGTCAGATACATGCTTGCGTGTGTATGGAGGGGAGAAAATCAGGTGTAGTGTTGGCGAATCTCAGGAAGCATGGAAGTTTTGAAGGATGCAGTGCTCCGACAACTAACAACTGATGCCGGCAGTTTGTTCCATGCTTCAGCAACTCTTAACATGAAAAAATGTTTCCGAAAGTCATGGGAGCTGTGCTGTTTTCTGACTTTGTAAACATGTCCACGGGTGTTAGACGGGTGGAGTTTTAAAAGGTGCTCAGAGTTATTGTTTGTAAGATGGTTAATAATTTTATGGGTGTCTGCCAAGTCAGCCGCCAGACGTCGGAGTTTCAATGTATCCATGCCCATTTCTAACTTTCTGTCACTTACCTTCTCGCTCTTGCAAATCCACCCATCCGACCTTTGCTCAATTATCTGACCCTGTTCTCTTGTACTTTGAGAATATGCTCTGACGTTTCATCTCTACTGTCCTTTCTCACTTTTCAGCAGGTATAACAATCTCCTCTACAACAAGATATCTGTTCCTGTCCCTCTTTCACACTTTAGTCTATATATGCATATTTTTGGTGGAGGATGTGTGTGTTTAGCAGAGGTATACAAAGAATATACTTTGAAAAAGACCATCGCTATTCTATATACTTCAGTTTGTTTCAAAGACTCGTAATAGTAACAACTTAAATAAAGCTGCATGGATATGTTTACCTTGGACGAAATCATAATGCAACTGAACCAACAGGATGATACTGGATATCACACCCTAGGATATCTATGTGGTAGAAACACATGTCGGACAGAGTTTTAAAGAAAATACATTGTATATACAATTGTAATGGCACGTATAAAGCACCCACTACACTCTCGGAGTGGTTGGCATTAGGAAGGGCATCCAGCTGTAGAAACTCTGCCAGATCAAGATTGGAGCCTGGTGCAGCCATCTGGTTCGCCAGCCCTCAGTCAAAATCGTCCAACCCATGCTAGCATGGAAAGCAAACGTTAAACAATGATGATGATGATGATGCTTTGTTCATGTACAATTCACCATCCTTATTTTAATGCCTTGCACACACACACACGCGCGCGCGCGTGCACGTATACAGAGAAATCAGGCTAAATTTGATGATTTTTTTTATGTCTCCTTTTTTCAGGAACAGCTGGATGTTGGAGAATTTTTATGACTTTGATCCCAATTTCTGGTCTCCTAATTCCTCACTTATAATCCCTTGGATTACTATATGTAGAGCCTTTCCTTTCTTTGGCATACATCCGTCTCGAGAGACGATGGTGTAGCCCGGAAAAGGTGGTGGGTTTATCTGCACTTCCTGGTGTGGCTGTGCAGACCAATCATCGAGCGCAGTCTCTACCACAGAGCACTGTTGAGCATAACACAAGCTGCTCTGCCTGCAACCCTAAAGTTGTATCAAAGGGGTATCAAAACAGGGAAAAAATGATATTTACCATCAGATATGACTAACACACTTGCTCCTTTGACCCACAAGCTCATCAGATAATTGCCCTTTGCTAATGACTGTCTTTGTTGTTTATAATATTCCCAGGTGTATTGTATTCTATTATGAACAGATACCTAACTAATCAGCCTCTGCGTGTTTTGACTAATTGTGAAAATAATTAAGAATTTAGAGGGTTTAAATAACTACAATTCACTTTTTCATTTAGTGGGTGCTGTTTTTGTCTTCATTGTTTAACCCAGGTCAACCCTGTATGAGTAAACCTAAAATCGAAGATTTTTCCAGTTGTGACCCCCCACCCTATATTTTTTTTAAATACCACATTATTTAATGTAGCCTTTGACAGATTTGATTGCTATTTCTAGCAGCTTGATTGACTACATAGAAGATCCTACTTCAGCCCTTCATTTGCTGGCATATTAAACTGGTTTTTGGAGCATAACTTCTTACAAAACGGTTCTAATTCTAAGTTGTAATTGTTTGTGGGTTATAATTTAAATATGAACTATTTAAAGCTCATGATTTTGGGTCATAGAACCAGAGGTACTCACAAGTAGCTGATAATCAAAAATATTCTTTTCTACTCTAGGTACAAGGCCCAAACTTTTGAAGGTGAGTGACAGTCAATTAGATGTAACCCAGTACACAACTGGTACTTTCGACCCTGAAAGGATGAAGGCAAAGTTGACCTCAACAGAATTTGAACTCAGAACATAAAGACAGGCAAAATACCTATTTCTTTACTACTCACAAGGGGCTAAACACAGAGAGGACAAACAAGGACAGACAAACGGATTAAGTCGATTATATCGACCCCAGCGCGTAACTGGTACTTATTCAATTGACCCCGAAAGGATGAAAGGCAAAGTCGACCTTGGTGGAATTTGAACTCAGAACATAATGGCAGACAAAATACCGCTTAGCATTTCGCCTGGCGTGCTAACATTTCTGCCAGCTCGCTGCTGTGATAATCAAAAATATTACAGAAAGACTACATAAACCTGCTGATTCCTATTTAGTGCTACTTCGTGACATTTTATCCTTATGTACTAAAGTGTACTGTTTCAATCTATAAGTATACAAAAAGAAAATTTTTACTTCATATGAATAAAGAGTTAATGTTTGTCATGTAGATCACTTATTGTTCTCAAACACTTGAAGGATTTATCAATTCAGGGCTTATTTTAAGTGTACAGTTCAATTGAGATAAACCAGTTCAGTCTTAAAGTCCACCTCAAAGATTAGGGTTAACACATCTCTCACATGCCTTAGCAACTGATTATCAGGTCATCCCATAAGTTCTGTCCGAATTTTGAATAAAGAAAACAAGTGATCAAATGTTTTATTTAATTGAAATTTAATCACCAATGTACTTTCCCTCATTATCTAGGACTTCCTTCCATCTATTTACAAGCTTTTTAATCCCATCAATGTAAAACTCATTTGGTTTCAAAGCGAAGAACTCTGAAATGTCAGTTTCGACCTCCTCCTGGCTTGTCGAAAGTTATGTCCCCCAAATAATTCTGTAAACTATGAAACAAATGGTAGTCTGAAGGAGCAAGGTCGGGAGAATAAGGGGGATGAGAAATTTTTTCCCAACCAAGCTCTTCCATTTTCTGTGATGTGATCTTTGCAGTGTGGGGTCACACATCGTCCTGATGAAACATCACTCCTTTTCAATTCACTAAAGTGGGTCTTTTTTTCTTTAAAGCTTGGTTCAAACGCTCTAATTGCTGACAGTAGACTTGAGCATTGATTGTTGCATTAGGTGGTAACAATTCAAAGTGAATTACTTCTTTGCAATCCTACCAGATAGAGAGAAGAACCTTTTTTTCCATGAAGTTCCCTTCTTGGTTGTGGTTGAGCTTTTTCCCTTTTACCAAGCCACTGCTTACAACGTTTAACATTTCTATAGAAGATCCATTTTTCGTAACCAGTCACAAATCTATCCAAAAAGGGTGAAATGAGTTCACGAGAACTGAGAGAAGAGCAGATGTCAACTCAGGATTTGCAGTTGCTTTCAAACAATTCATGAGGCACCCATTTTCCAAGCTTAGGAACCTTTCCAAGTTATTGAAGATGACGATAAACAGTTGTGTGGTTTGAACTAAGCTTCATTGCCAATTCTTCAACTGATAATGCAGGATTTTCTTCAAGTAATGCCTCAAGGAGCTTATCATCAAATCCACTAGACGTTCTGCTTGATCTTCATCTTCAAGGCTGAAAACTCCACTTCTGAATTTTGCAAACCATCTTCTGCAAGTTCTTTCATTCAAGCATTCTTTCCCATAAACTGAGTGTATGTTTCAAGTCGCTTTGGCTGCAGAGTTTCCTTTTTTGTACTCATAAAGCATTATGTGCTTTAAATACTCTCTGGATACTTCCACATTAAAAAGGGTTTTAATCATAGAAATTTTAATTCTATTATTCTGTAAAATAATACTTAATTAGTTTAAATATACACAAATGCATAAAAATAATTTTTAATTCCATTAGACATTCTAAAATACTATTATTAATTTTCATTCAATTTTAAAAAGGGTAAAATTGGACAGAACTTATGGGATGACCTGATAGAACGTATCAGTTGATATTCCAAACTTGAAAAACCTACAACTAAGTGGAGGCTATAGATTAAGGTATTCTAATGTTAGAGGTTGGGTTATAGTTGTAAAGAAACAGAAAATTGAGAAAGACCTACAGAAGTGAGCTTCCTGTGTTAATGTTTGCTTTGTGTGTAGATCAAAGTTACTTCCTAGGTCTGCCAATTGAAGGACCACTTGGAGTTAAATAGTAATAACAATAACAAATTAACTGCTAGGTAGGTGTTTGTAAATCAATTGTTTATTATACAGAGGGCAATGCTATTTGTTTCTACTGAGATAAAGATGAAGTAGTTCAGAAGTATTTCATGTAATTCAAATACTACAACAACACACAGAGATAACCACCCACAGATATATCTGCAGGTTATCAGGACTTCATTGTTTTATGTCTACTTTTCCATGTTGGTATGGATTAGATGGGTCTCACAGCATTTCTACTTGTCACAGTTATTTGTTTTCTGATATGCACATAAACAGAACACTAACTGACTTTATTTTCCTCTGAGTCATATATTCTCCTGTTTTACATTTATTTATAACTGGATATCTACCCTGTGACTAACCAGTGAGCGCATTTTATTGAGACACACTGCTTTCAGATATTGTCTACTAAATTTCAATCACAAGACATTGGCCAATCCACAGCCACAGTTGAAGACACCAGCCAATAATGTTGCCCCCCTCTCTCTTACTCTGTACATACATACATACATGCGTACGTACGTACATACATACATACATACATACGTACACTCATACACATATACATACACACACACATACATACATACATACACACACACATACATACATACATACATACATACATACATACATACATTCATATATACATACATACATACATACACACATACATACACACACACATACATACATATATTCATACACACATACATACACACATACATACATACATACATACATACATACACACATACATACACACATACATACACACATACATACACACATACATACACACATACATACATACACACATACATACACACATACATACATACATACATACATACATACATACATACATACATACATACATACTTACATACATACATAGCCTGTTGTTGATGCTGAAATTCCAATGACGGAGCCTTGGATCTAAGTTAGAAACATGCATGGAAGCAAGGTCTAGAATCAAAGGGCTTTGGAGTTAATCTAGCAAAAACCAAAGTCTTAGTAAATAAGAGAAGAGGCAAATCACAAATCCCATTGGTAGATGGCCCTGTTCGATCTGTAGGAAAGGCATTGGTAGAAACTGTATAAAATGTACCCAGTGCAAACTATGGACACATAATAGGTACAGCAATATCAGACGAAGGTTAATTGGGAAAATATTGGGTTGTCCGGAAAGTTCGTGCCGATTTATAGTAGCTTACCATTCGACTTATTTTAGAACATGGTTGAGTCCATAAAATAGGATTTGACTACACCTCCATTTAGAGCACAGTTTAAGCTATCTTTTCGTGGGAGAAGGTTTATGTTCCTATAACCTGTGTTAATTCTGTAACCCTTTAAAATGGAAGATAAGAAAGTTCATTTTCGGCACTTGATGCTTTTCTTTTTCCGTAAAGGGAAAAATGCCTCACAAGTAACCAAAGAAATATGCGCAGATTACGGTGATGTTTCTTTATCCGAAAGAACTGTACGGAAGTGGTTCACAAGGTTCCGAGCTGGAAGGCAGACCATCCATTACAGATGATGACCAAATCAAGTCATTAATTGAGAATAACCCACATTGCATAACCCGAGAATTGGCAGAAAGCCTCAACCTATCAAAATCCATCGTTCATGAGCACCTGGTAAAGCTTGGGTAATGGCAAGTATTTATTGACTTTTTTCTTTCCTTTAAAAATCGGCATGAACTTTGCAGACAACCCAATAGTTATTATGTGTAGAAGATGCACACATTCAATAAAACAGAAAATTTACGAAAAACAGACCCCATCAACTGCCAGATGGGTAAGCTAGAGGTAGTAGATAGCTTCAGTTATCTAGGTGACCAAGTTAGTTGTGGAGGTGGATGCTCTGAGAGCGTAGCTGTGAGAATAAGAATAGGCTGGGTAAAGACACCTTTTGAGTATTAAGCTTCAGCGGAATGTGAAAAGTATTTCAAGTGTTTGGGCCTCACAGAGGCAATGACAAATGACTGTGACCTTTGACATTATGCTGTGTTTGAGAAGAAGACCCATCAAGCCAAGTGAAATTGTAGTTGTGGCAGATTCTGGCAAATGGCACCTGTGCTGGTGACAAGTAAAAGTACCCATTACACTCTCGCAGTGGTTGGGGTTAAGAAGGGTATCCAGCTGTAGAAAACCATGCCAAATCAGACTGGTGTCTGGTGCAGCCTTCTAGCTTACCAGCCCAGTCAAACTGTCCAATGTATGCCAGCATGGACAACGGACATGAAATAATGATGATAAATATATAGATATCATCATCATCATCATCATCGTCGTCGTCGTTTAACAACCGCTTTCCATGCTAGCATGGGTGAGACGGTTTCACAAGAGCCAGCCAGACCGAACCCTGCACCAGACTACTGTGACTGTTTTGGTAGAATTTTTACAGCTGGATGCCCTTCCTGACACCAACCACTCACCAGAGTGGACTTACTACTTTTTTCGTGGCACAAACACAGGTGAAGTGAGTAGTGCTTTTTATGCGACATAAGCACAGGCGAGATCAGTTTTGACAAAGTTTTTACAGCTGGACGCCCTTCTGAACACAAACCATTTTAGGTGAGTATGTATGAAAGTTCTAGACAAGGAAATTCACAGATTATAAGGAATAAAATTGAAGATTAAAATAGAAGATTAAAAGTAAATAGACTAATACAGACAGGAGAATAAAGTTCACAGTTCATCATTTTCCAGAGGAAGTTGGTCCATACTTCCATGAAGGTATAGGCCCTTAGGTATAATCCCAGATAAATCCAAGCAACACTTTGGCATACTCACCTTGTCTCTGATGATGGAATACCCAGTGCACAGACATGCTAGCCTATCATTTGGAATATCCCAGAAACAGCTGTAAGACTTCAAATACACTTTACCCTAATTAAATTATCATAAATGACTTGTGATACTTCTCCTGCCTTAGTTTTTGTTGTCCTTTTTCTCTAATATATAACTGCTAGCATGGAAACCTAAAACAGATCCCTAACTGCAGCCTCAGCTGTGAACTTGAAACCTTACGATAACCAATTATAGCACTTACTCAGCATACCTCTTCATTTAGATCACCAGTGAACTAAACCCCTCATATTCTTTATATATATATATATATGAGGGAATATTATTCCAAACTTACAGGGAAAAATTCAGTTTAGAAATACTAAATAAAATTTCACAAAATATAATATATATATATATATATCATTGTTATATGTTTTATCTTATATTTAATCTTTCTATATGTAATTTTTCTAAATGGTATAATTTAATTTTTCATTATTGAATTGATAAAAGGTGGGGTTTTTTCTAATTTATATATATATATGAAGATAGCAGGAAAATTATCTTATTTAGGGTTAAAAGTTCTATTGCCACCACCATCACCACTAGCAACAATAATTAAGGTGCTGACAATGATGATGATGACAATTGAAATATAAAAATCCCTGACAAAGGCTATTATACCACATTTCTAAAAATAGCCCAACAATTGCTGACAGGGTTAAGATACAGGACTCTTGACATGTTCAACAAAGCGTGACACCTAAACCAATCAGCTTAAGTAATTGAGTGATGCCACACACTGATTGTTCAGAATACAGTTTGCAAAACCTAGCAATCTGGAGCCTACACAAGTATATTTAAGGCACAGATTTAACCATCTCGTTACAGTCAAAAATTGTGAAGCATGACTGTCACCACTACTACATGAACATGAAGATTGCATAATTTAATGCATGAAAGTACTAGTTCAATCAGAATGAACATTTAACATTCTATTATTTTATTTTATTATATTATATATATTATATTATATTATATATATTATATTATATTATATTATATCATTATAAGATTGTAAATAAAACGTGAAAATCAGACAAGGTTGGAATTCCTTTTATTATATATATATATATATAATATAATTCGAGACAAAACCACTATTTTAAAACCAAACAAGGAAAGACTTAATCAATACATAAAATTTTAATATAAATTAAATAAACCGCCACTACAAATGTTTCATGAAACATTTGTAGTGGCGGTTTATTTAATTTATATTAAAATTTTATGTATTGATTAAGTCTTTCTTTGTTTGGTTTTAAAATAGTGGTTTTGTCTCGAATTATATTATATAATATTTTACTATAAAATTGGATTTAACCCTAAATCTGATTTTTCCCTGTAATTTTGGATTCATTCCCTAATATTTATTATATATTATATATATATATATATATATTAATATATATATATATATATATATATATATATATATATATATATATATATTAATATATATATATATATATTATATATATATAATATATATATTATATATTATATATATATATATATATATATATATATATATATATAATATTAATTAGAGACAAGGAAAACTTAATCAATACATAAGATTTTAATAAAAAGTCGTATTATTATTATTATTATTTTTATTCTTATTTATATTTTTATCATTTTTATTATTATTTTTATAATATCTATTATTTTTACCACTAAACCTAACAAAATTATAATTATTATTAGAAGTATCTCGAAAATTATCATTTAAATCTTTATCACTAATATTATAAAATTTAATATTCCTATTATAACCTGCCCCTCTAAGGGCCTCATTATAATAATTAGCATGTTTATTAAAAATCTCTATATCATAAGAGAGTAATGAAATACGTTTACTTATATTAAGGTGTGTGATTTAGTGTATGTATTTAGATATGGTTATATAATTAGTTATATGTGTATGGGTGTATATATAGTTTATTTTTATTTTGTTTTATATTTAATTGTTGATAGGTTTATTTTAGTTTATATATTGTTTATATATTGATTATATATGGATTATATATAGGTTATATATAGATTATATATTTATATTTTTTCATTGATACTTTAATTATTTTAAAATTATTATTTTTTATATTTTAAAATATTGATATTTTAGATTGGAAGTCCACCTGAAGATTGTCGATCAGGACAAGAAACAATTGTAGTGGCGGTTTTTTTTACTTTTTATTAAAATCTTATGTATTGATTAAGTCTTTCCTTGTTTGTTTTGCAAAATAGTGGTTTTGTCTCTAATAATATTTTATAATATTTTACTATAAAATTGGATTTAATCCTAAATCTGATTTTTTTTCCCTGTAAATTTGGATTTATTCCCTAATATTTATTATTATATATATTATATATATATATATATATATATATATACATACATACATATATATATGAGAAAAGAACATAAGCATAACTTGATAATCCTTTATTTCAATTGTTACACATGTTTCAGTATCAAGCAGCTCTTTCAACCTTTATAATAAATACCTAGAGTGTAAATCCCTATACCCAATAAACAATCCACAATCTGATCTACATAACCAACCCCTAACAAACACAGTTATTACACAAAGAAATTGTTAATTTCATGAAGGTGTATCTCTTGTAAACAACAGTACATTGGGCATACAGTTGTTAAAAAGCAAACTACTTCAAACATATGGCATTTCAAAATTACCTTGCAATGCACATGTTCAGAGTTAAGCCTAAACTTTTGACTGCATTACTTACAACCTTATAAGTCTATCATCAAATTTCACTCTAATTCCAAAGGTCAACCAGCGTATAAATCATAACATCCCCTTCACCTCCTACCTAACAACCGCTGGAAATAACGGTTTTCTCTCTTTACCCTACCTTTTTTTTTAACACTTTCTTTTTCCACCAGCTATCTACTGATTCATTCTCTGCCCACGCACTTACATTTGTAGTTTGAACAACCACTTACACTTCATATCCGCTCAGATGTACAGAAATATGAAATTCAGATAACTAAATGTGAGGTGCAATTACTCTAAATATCTCTCTTACCCAAGCACTGAGTATTGTTTGAACTTCTTGCTTGTATCTATGTACACTACGCTTTTGGTCGGTCAGGAAAGGTGTGTTCAGAAAGTATTTGACTTTATTTTTGTCTGTCCAAACTAATGCCACATGGACAAAATCCTTTGGTTGGGTGGTGACACCAACCTTTCTGTGCACGCATGAAAATTTTCACACCAGTACACTGCATTCGTTCCCAGCTGTTATGCCTAAAGCACAGATATGTAATGCATGCTCATTGGATTTTCACTTGTGCTGGTGGCACGTAAAAAGCACCAACCATTCATGGCCGTTGCCAGCCTACCCTGGCAACCGTACGTGGCTGATGCCAGCGCTGCCTTGACTGGCTTCCGTGTCGGTGGCAAGTAAAAACCACCAACCGATCATGGCTGTTGCCAGCCTCCCCTGGCACCTGTGCCGGTGACATGTAAAAAGCACCCACTACACTCACTGAGTGGTTGGTGTTAGGAAGGGCATCCAACTGTAGAAACACTGCCAGATCAGACTGGAGCCTGGTGCAGCCTCCTGGCTTCCCAGACCCCGGTCGAACCATCCAACCCATGCTAGCATGGAAAACGGACGTTAAACGATGTTGATGATGATGATGATGACCAAATGCATCAAACAGAGACCATTAATTTCACAAGCAGGCCATTCTGATTGGATCAACTGTGACTGGGGGAGTGCCAGTGTATATGACGGGACTTCCACTGATCTTTTTGACATGAAGGTCCAAGTGCTACCAAGCACTTGTGTCTATGATGAGACATCAAGCCAGTTTTGGCTTTACAAACAAGATCACAGTTCATACAAATCACAATGGGAACAGAATAAACAAGGGACAAATCAAATATATGTTTATGTTTTTCTCTATTTATTGATTACTTATCTAACCTTGAAAGTTTAAAGTTGTTTTATAACATTTGCATCTAGTTATCTCCATAACTTGTAAACCAGCATCACTGTATTTCATGGAAGCATTTAAAATAGATAAATTTGATCACAGTTTATCTTTTTATCATGAGATTGGTCTCCAAATATTTTGAGCCCCATTGTAAATTTGTCATTTTGTCTTCATAGGAGAATCACAGTTAGCCATTCATCATCCCACCCAAATTACATCCCCAATCCATCTACACTGAGGCTGGATAAGCAAAGCTTCAATGCATGAAATGCCATAGTTTTTTAAAAGATCAATGTTATGGACACCGTTCTTGCATGTAAAATCATAGATGTTATGCAAGCAACATTTGTAGAAGGTACCTAATTGTTGTATATAGGATCTTCAAGGAATCCAATTTTCAGTTCTGTAATTTAAGGGAGAAAAGATCACAGCTTGAAACACTAAGTTTTGTCTTCAGAGTAAGATCTCTCTCATTCCAGAAATGGTGCTGCAATATACTAAAGGATGTAGTTTGCTTTTCATAACTTATTAATGATATAATTTCTCTAGGAGGCACTTGTATTAATTCTGAAACCAAAAGAAGAAAAAGATCTTCCATATTTTAGAACATGGCTGTCCACTTCTCTATAATTTGCTGGAAAAGTAAGGGGAAACTGGGCAAGTTTTACTCCCCAACCTTTTTTTTTTTCACTTAGAAATATTTTTTATGAGTTGGTAAATAATTTCTGTTCTATTTATGTTTATTTTCAGACCAAAGTGTTTAGTAATATGTGAGAAGCATTTCACAAAATCAAGGGATGTTGCCATAAGTGCAGTATCTTCACCAAAAAGACGTATCAGTGATGAACTTTCCTCTGTTCAGTGAGTTCACTTCAATGTCTGACTTAAGCAATACTCTTCCATGAACACAAAGAACAAATCTGGATCTCCAGTCAAAATCTGAAAGTGCAATTAAGCAAGACTGAAAAATAAAAGGCAAACATTTTAGGAAGCAAAAACGTCTTGCCTGGTGCCATTACAGACTCTGAAAGATTCAGATGATTCTCAGCCTCAGACAGCTGCAGTCATCTTGTATAATAATCACACTTATTATGTTACCAAAGACTCTGATTTCTTTTAGTACTTTCCAGAGAGCTCCCCCGCCAGATTACTGTTGCAAAGGCCATGGAGAGTTTCATAAAAACGAGGCAATGACCAGTGACCGAGAATTTTGGAAATATGCTGTGCTTGAGAAGACCTAGGTCTTCTCAAGCACAGCATAAGTGAGACCATAAACTTGTGGCCTGAGCCAGGGTGTAACCATCCCACTTATGCATACCTTTCCTTCATTGGACACCAAACTCTGCTTGTGAAGACCTGTTGAGGCAAGGGAAGTCGAAATTGAAATGAAATTCGATGACTGGCATCTGTGCTAGTGGAGTGCTAAGAGCACCATCCGAGCGTGATCGTTGCCAACTGGTGTTCGTGCTGGTGGCACATAAAAAGCACCATTTGGGCGTGATCGTTACCAGCGTCACCTTACTGGCACTTGTGGCAGTGTGCAGGTGACATGTAAAAAAAAACATGATTTTTCTGGGGCCATTGCCAGTACCACCTGACTGGCCCTTGTGCCGGTGGCACGTAAAAGCACCCACTACACTCTTGGAGTGGTTGGTTTTAGGAAGGGCATCCAGCTGTAGAAACTCTGCCAAATCAAGATTGGTGCCTGGTGCAGCCATCTGGTTCGCCAGTCCTCTGTCAAATCGTCCAACCCATGCTAGCATGGAAAGCGAACGTTAAACAATGATGATAATGATGAATCTATAGTTCTTGATTTCTCTTCTGTAATTTTTCTGTCTCTTACCTCGAGAAATATATGGGGTCAACTATCCCGCTGATTGACTTAATGTCACATTGGGATTCGGGGTAAATTTTGTCAACAAGATCAGCTTGAACCAGGACTTTTACTAGTAACAAAAAGAAGAGAACAATTGCAGTGTGGAAGGTGTTTATAAGCTATTTAAGAAACACACAAAAACCGTTAGATTCACTTCAACATTTAAATTTAATTTGTCAAAATATTTTCATCGCTTTGAGACCGCGACCTGTTCACTGACAAAACTTTGTGCTGCATCTTAAATGGCTTATAAACACCTTCCATGCTGCAATTGTTTTTGTTCCAGCACACGATCTCAGATCAAGTCACTCGCTATGCAAGTACATCTCTGTAAAAAGAAGAGAACCACTGCAATATTTGCCACAAATTACATTACTGCTTTTGGTTCTTACTTTAAGAAATTTGATAGAAGAATCACTAAAGTTCTGGAGAAAATGCCAGTTGCCGCATACCTGTGAAAAGAGCTTCAGGAGTTTAGAACACAATTTCTTCAAAAGGTCTCAACAAGAAACTTCCCAGACATCATTTGTTTGATTGCTGTGTGAAGTTAATGTAACTTAAGTTTATTAACAAATAATACCATTCCTGACCTTTGTGGAAATAAGAAAGAATATCCTCATTACTCTTTTACTTGTTTCAGTCATTTGACTGTGGCCATGCTGGAGCACTGCCTTTAGTCGAAGAAATAGACCCCAGGACTTATTCTTTGTAAGCCTAGTACTTATTCTATCGGTCTCTTTTGCCAAACTGTTAAGTTACGGGGATGTAAACACACCAGCATCAGTTGTCAAGCAATGTTGGTGGGGACAAACACAGACACACAAACACACAAACACACACACACACACACGCACACACACATATATATATGACTGGCTTCTTTCAGTTTCCATCTACCAAATTCACTCACAAGGCTTTGGTTGGCCCGAGACTATAGTAGAAGACACATGCCCAAGGTGCCACACAGCAGGACTGAACCCAGAACCATGTGGCTGGTAAGCAAGCTACTTACCACACACCCACTCCTGCACCTATAGGTAATGAATCAGTATTCAAAACTATCTGAAAGTGTTCCTTCCAGCTTTGTAAGGTCTCATTTTCTCTGTCACCAGTTTCATATCATTAATCAACAATTAGAACAGGAGACGAATCATAGGTCTTTGGTCTATAAACTTTTTTGGCTCTCTTACTCTTTTACTCTTTTACTTGTTTCAGTCATTTGACTGCGGCCATGCTGGAGCACCACCTTTAATCGAGCAACTTGACCCCGGGACTTATTCTTTTGTAAGCCCAGTACTTATTCTATCGGTCTCTTTTGCCGAACCGCTAAGTAACGGGGACATAAACACACCAGCATCGGTTGTCAAGCAATGCTAGGGGGACAAACACAGACACACACATGCATATATATACATATATACGACAGGCTTCGTTCATGAGTCCAACACCCTAACCACTAAGCCACGTGCCTCCACATCTTTTTATAAGTTTCATATCAAGAGCTGTGACCATGTTGGAGCACTGCCATTAGTTTTGCTATAATTTCATTTCTTGAAACTTCCTCTCATATGTAGTACTTGGTGAATGAGGGTGTTTGAGGTTACTGACCTCATTTGTGTTTCATCTTAAGAGATAGGTTCGTCTAGAATTGTTGATTAAAATAAGGTAATCGAAGCACATCTAAGAAGCCTCAATTTTATCTGTGATATTTATATTCAACAGAAATTAAGCTAATCGTCCTTGAAGTTCACATCTCTTATATTCAGTATTGAGTGATTTGGCATTTATATGCCTACTTTTGCTTGTATAGTATCATTGTTTGTTCAAAGTTCTGAAATACAACCTTAGCAACAAGAAGTAGTCTAATAACCAATAGATGGCATGGAATAAACAAGTGACTCCTACATCCTTTCTATCATGTCTTCTGTTGAATTAAATGCCATTTCCTTGGACTAAGAATGTATCCAAGTTATTTTATTATCCCTTTTTTTGTTTTTGGTTGCTTTCAAAGTGTTTTCGTTACAAAAGGGTCAACTTCATTAGAAAAGGACAGCAGATGCAATCCATTACTATTCTTCTGCCTACACTGTGTCTGCCAATCACATGTGACCAAGTACTGTAATCACAACCTACTTTGACCTAAAATCACCAATCAATAGGGCCTTGTCAATATAACAGGCTTCTGAGATGACAGAACATAATAAACTATTATATAATGTCTCATTTTCTTGCTTGTTGCATGACATAGTTCTTATAAAATAAGCTGAGTTTCCTTCCCTCAAATCTATCTTTAATGCCATAATGCAGTTACGCAGACCCTGGAAAAGTTTTACTAAAGGTAGTTTTTATTGCAAACCCAACACCAGATAACACAATTTCATTTTCTTCCTTGACTATTGAATAAAAGGTATAACTTCCTGCTAAATTTTCTATAGGCATAGGAGTGGCTGTGTGGTAAGTAGCTTGCTTACAAACCACATGGTTCTGGGTTCAGTCCCACTGCGTGGCACCTTGGGCAAGTGTCTTCTACTATAGCCTCAGGCCGACCAAAGCCTCATGAGTGGATTTGGTAGACGGAAACTGAAAGAAGCCCATCGTATATATATATATATATGTATGTATGTATGTGTATATGTTTGTGTGTTTGTCTCCCCACCCAACATCGCTTGACAAACGATGCTGGTGTGTTTACATCCCTGTAACTTAGCAGTTCGGCAAAAGAGACCGATAAAATAAGTACTGGGCTTACAAAGAATAAGTCCTGGGGTTGATTTGCGCGACTAAAGGCGGTGCTCCAGCATGGCCACAGTGAAATGACTGAAACAAGTAAAAGAGTAAAAGAGTAAAGAGTTGACCAACCCTAAGAAAACAAGTTTCAGTAATACTCTTTACTCTTTTACTTTTTATAAGTTTCATATCAAGAGCTGTGACCAAGCTGGAGCACTGCCATTAGTTTTGCAATAATTTCTTTTCTTGAAACTTCCTCTCATATGTAGTACTTGGTGAATGAGGGTGTTTGAGGTTACTGCCTTCATAGGTTCATCTAGAATTGTTGACAGGAGGAGATCCAGTTTTGTTTCGATGACATCTACATTCACCCCATCTATGTCTCTCAGGCTTTTGGGGAGGATATTGAAGAGAAGTGGATCCTTGAAAGCCAAGCTGTTGCAGTATCTGGTCCTGTATTTTGATGGCAATGTTGGAATCTTTGGCACTATGCAGTGGTGTTTTGTGTAACTTACAGTGACATACATACATACATACATATAAATAATGAGGGAGATAAATTGAATATCAATTTAATTAGTATCAATTTAAAACCAGTAGCCTAGCATACAAAAATCTGAAAAATCAGAGAAAATTCTAATACATGTGTATAGTAGGCGAAACCGCCAATCTGCGAATAATTTTTGTTTTTTATATAATTTTCATCTGTCTTGCCCACATATTGTTCTGGTGTCCGCTGAATTTTTCTCTAGAGAACATTCTTGTCTTTGTAGTTTAATCGTTGGTGATCTACTTCTAGCATACGGCTGACCACTTAGTGGTTTTTAGCCCTTTAAATATACATACATACATATATACATACATACATACACATACACACATGCACGCACACACGCATCCACACACACATACATACATACATACATACATACATACATACATACATACATACATACATACATACATACATGCATACATACATACATACATGATATAATGATTTGGGATAGAGAAGAGAAATGGTTTACTGTTGTGGAAATCAGCTGCCCAGCAGATGTTAACATGAAGTTGAAAATCAGTGAAAAAGAGAATACCTACACTGAAATATTTGAAAAATCTGAAGTTACTCTATCTAGACTACAAGTTCAGGTTTATACCTGTAATTACTGGGACACTGGGATATATAACACACTGCCTAAATACTGATCTTGAGAAATTAAGCTTCTCAAAATCAGAAAGGAGAAAGCGGATTTGAAGACTATAGATTCAATATAACCGGAACTGTAAAAATTTGTAAAACTTTCCAGAAGTTTATCTTTTAAGTATATATGGGTGCGTCTAGATATGCAACTATATGCATGAGAAAACATATATAAAATAAAACAATCAAATCTGCACCTACATATCACAAGTAGTGATATCATGATAATTAACAATGATACATGTAGGTATATATTTAGGTGCAGATTTGAATGTTGAATCAGCAACATTCAAAAATACTCTGTTGCTGATGTTGAAATTCCAGTGAAGGAGCCTTGAATCTATGTTAGAAACCAGCTCTTTCTCTATAGACAAAAAAAATTTGAAATAAAATTAAATGACATGCATGCATCCATCCACACACACACACACTCACATACATACAGTTACGACGACGAAGGTTCCAGTTGATCCGATCAATGGAACAGCCTGCTCATGAAGTATTGTCAACATAAATGCAAAGCGAGGCACAAAAAAGAAAAACTGTCTCCATAAAAATAAACAATGTGAATACGAGACTACAGTTGGACACAAGTAGAGATATCATGATAATTAACAATGATACATGGGGAAAATAGGAAAGCCTAGATTAAAAAAAAAAAAACTTCAAAAACTATGCAAGGTATTTCAGGGGAACAATTGCGATTTTGGGGCAAAATGGTGACATGACATTTTCTGGAAAATTTTGAAAACGAAGGTTTTTGTATTAAAAAATATGATAAACTTTCCTTGCGAAGACCTGTTGAGGCAAGTGAAATCAATCAAAATCAAAATCAAAATCAAAATCAAATTCGATGACTGGCATCCATGCTAGCAGGGTGCAAAGAGCACCATACGGGTGTGATCATTGACAGAGCAGCTCACCAGCTTCCGTGACAGTGGCACTTAAAAGGCACCATTCAAGCATGATCATTACCAGCATTGCCTTACTGGCACTTGTGTTCGTGCTAGTAGGGTGCCAAGCGCACCATCCGAGCGTGATCGTTGCCAGAGCAGCCAACTGGCTTCCGTGCCAGTGACATGTAAAAGGGCACCATTCGAGCGTGACTGTTACCAACATCGCTTCACTGGCACATGTAAAAAGATTTGAGCGAGGTCATTGCCAGTACAGCCTGACTGGCCCCCATGCCGGTGGCACGTAAAAAGCACCCACAACACTCTCAGAGTGGTTGGCGTTAGGAAGGGCATCCAACTGTAGAGACTCTGCCAGATCAAGATTGGAGCCTGGTGCAGCCATCTGGTTCGCCAGCCCTCAGTCAAAATCGTCCAACCCATGCTAGCATGGAAAGCAGACATTAAACGATGATGATGATGATGATGAGTAGCATCAGATGCTAATGAAAGTGGTATAGGAGCAGTAATTTCACACAAGTATGAAAATGGTAGCCTAGAACCCGTCGCTCATGCTTCACGTTCATTGTTGGTGGCTGAAAAAAATCACAGCTAAATTGGGAAGGAGGCATTAGCCATTAATTTTGTGGTGAAAAAATTTCACAAATTCATACACGGAAGGAAATTCAGTCTGAAGACAGATCCCCACCCATTGTTGTCAATTTACAGATTGAAAAGGGGTATCCCCATACATACAGCCAACCAATTACAGTGCTGGGGGATGATCCTGTTAAACTATAACTTTAAGATGGAATTTCTACCATTGAAAAAACTGGGACATGCAGATGGGCTATCAAGATTGATACCTAAATACAATGAACCGTTAGAAAACACAATAATAGCGGCATTGAAAGCTGAAATTGAAATAAAAAATATACTCTGTGACTACCTGTTACAATCAAAACAGAGAAGGATGTGTTCATAATAGAAATGAAAAAAATAATGAAATCAGAAACAAATACAAAAACTCATGTAGCCAAATGTAACACAGTTTCAAAATGGCATTCGATAGGTGATGACATACTTATGTATGCTCAGAGGGTTGTAATATCTGCTTCTTTGCAAAATCGTATGCAAAAAGAATTCCATATGGGACATCCAGGAATCATGAGCATGAAAGCACTGATGAGGAGCAATGTTTATTGGCCAATTATGGATCAGGCTATTGAAAAATTGGTGAAAGCCTGCAGGGCTTGTGCCCTGGTAGCAAAAGCACCACCTACAAAAATTCAGCCTTGGCCCAAGACTGACATGCTTTGGTCTAGGTTACACATAGACTTTGCAGGACCGTTAAATGGAAGGCATTATCTAATAGTTGCGGATAGTTACATGAAATGGTTAGAAATAAGTAACAATGGAATTTCTGGATGAACTTTTTGCACAATATGGCATCTAAGACGCTAGAGGGTCTGATAACAGAACACAGTTCACGTCGAAGGAATTGAAAAACTTTTGCAAAATGCATGCAGTGGAGCATATTACTACTCTGCCATACAATCAAATTGACTAATGCTAAGTTTTGTAGACACGTTTAAGAGAGCACTGAAAAAAATCTCGGAATAAGCTACTAGCTGATACTGCATTGATGCAATTCTTAATTGTCTACCGAATAACAACTAACCCCAACATGACTTCAGGTATGTCACTGGTTGAACTAATGCTCGCCAGGAAAGACAGGTTTGACAAATTACTACCGGGAAGAAAAGAAAAGATGGAGAAAAACACAGAAAATAAGATAAAATACTTCAAAATTGGTGACAAGGTGTTTTTTAAAATATACAGAAATGGAAAGGAAAGCTGGGAAGAAGGTATAATAAGTAAACATTTAGGAAAAATAATGTACATAGTAAAAGGTCATACGTGGGAACACAAAAGACAAACAACTGAAAAAAGGTTTATGGAGGAAAAAATAAGACACGAAGAACCAATGGAATTTCTTTATGATATTTTTGATGTCCCAGTACATCGAGGAATAGGTGAACCAACTTTTATTTCTGTGACTGTTATGCTAAAAACTATGGCTTTAAATCCAACAAAATTTACATCTAGTTTTTCAAAAACTAGCGTTGAATTTTGGACACGAAGGTCAAGTTTTCTGGAGGCAGAATAGTGACAGAGTTATTTTGCAAGCCCTCGTCATCCTACATTTATCTCTACCACTGCTCCGATCATCCACATCATATTAGGTCAAATCTGAAATCCCAATTTTTGAGGATAAAACGGATTTGTACTGACATAGGGGATTACTGGAAACATGAAAATGCTTTTGTACATCATTATGTCAAACGTGGTTACTGTGAATCACGATTAAAGGAAATAGCAAATGAAATAGCTAAGATTAGCAAAGATAGTCAAACCTTCACGCGTAATTTTAGCAAACACGATATAATAGATGACAGAATTCCTTAAGTGATTAACTGGCACTGAAATTTCACTGGCATTTCAAAAGTGTTGCATGAAAGTTACCAGCATGTGGCGAAAAAATATCCTCGCTTCAAACAGATATTTCCTCAGCTGCCTATTGTAGCCTTTAGACGGAATAAGAATATAAGAGAATTATTGAATTCTATATCTGACTCCAAGAAAGCAAACATTGGAGTATCTACATGCTGTACCTTAAAGAACAGCCGCAAGAGAGGTAAGCCCTGTTCATTGTGCAACAACATGAGTGAAGTGAATTCCATCAGAAATCAAAATAGAAATGTTATGATTTATACAGAATGTGGAACATGTAAAGATTCCCATTTGGTGTACACTGCAGAATGCATGAAACACAACTTAATTTATGTTGGTTGCACAACGGAACAATTAAACAAAAGGTTTAATGGGCACAGATTCGACGTTAAGCACAATAACAGTAGTTCAACAGAACTTGCTGAACATTTCATTTCAAGCGGCTGCAATTTTGAAGAAGACTTGAAAGTGCATATTCTCAGAAAATATTCTGAATCTACTTCAAATTCACTTCTCAGAATGCATGAGGAGAAATATGTTTGCAGGTTATTAACATCACACCCTGCAGGAATGAATAAAACGACAGGTGAATATCGTCAACTTTATACAAAACTGTTTGATTAAATATTCTTCTTTTTCTTTTTCTTCTTTCCTCTTTTTTTCTGTCTTTTTCTTTTCGCCTATTATAAAATTGAAACTAAATTCCATCAACGTGTGGATGCTGGTTGCTCTTGTTCGTACTTTAAATTTAAATTTCTATAATTTTGAATTTTTATCACCTCTTATTTTGAACTTGACTTATTGTTGAAATATCATTCAGCCAATGAAATATCTATTACAATCGAATCATGCTCTTCATCATCAAAAATATAAAAAATATGGAACCTCAAGACTAAAACAATATCTGTTGTCATAGGTGCCCGAGAAATGATAGAAAAAGGGGTTGATTGATACCTAGCTCAGATACCAGGAAATCAAAAATTGGAAGAAATTTAAAAAACAGTGCTCATGGGAACTGCCCATATCGTATGTAAAATACTGTCTTTGTAATCCCAAATTTTAAAACAAACTTATAATTTTCTTATGTTTTCTTAGACATTCACTAGAACAATTCTTTGTGTAAAACCAAATATATGGCATCCTAGTCATAGTACCAATTTGAACTTCTAACTTGTCTTTTGAGGTCTCTGGGTGAGACTTGGAGCCAACTTGTTCAAATACAAAGCAAAAATCAAACATATAATAATAATAATAATAATAATAATGGTTTCAAATTTTTGCACACAGTCAGCAATTTTAGGAGAGGGAATAAGTCAATCACATTGAACCCAGTGTTCAACTGGTACTTATTTTATCGATCCTGAAAAGGATGAAAGGCAAAGTCAACCTCGGTGGAATTTGAACTCAAACCGTTAAGATTGATGAAATGCCACTCAATATTTTGTCAGGCACGCCAACATTTGTGCCAGCTGGTGCCTTTTCATAGTAATAATAATAATAATAACAATAATAATAATAACAATTTGTCTTGGTATAAAAGATGGGCTAAAGCAAATATTCTGCTCAATACCACAGATTTGCTTGTCAGTTGTTTGACCTTAAACAGTTGAGTATGTCCCTTAGTAGCTGACGATATGTGCATCTCTGATCACGAGCAGAAGTAGTGGGGGAGCATCATAGCCATTTGTTGAGAGGGATTCTTTGGGGTTTGAATAATTCACCTCTGGAAACATAGATGGTTCTTTCAACATCCTTAAACAACCCTTATTCAGGGACCTTTTGAGCGGGATGGGCTACTCGACCAGAAGAAAATTCTAACTGGGCCCCACCTGCAAGGTCATGCGCTGTTTACCTTGATATGGGATCACCATGCCGCGCACATATGGTTGTGATGCATGTGCCTGGTGTATCCTTATCAGACGGGTAGTCATGATGGGTATACTGGGCTTCGTATATTTTACCCCAGTGTCACTTTGATGGCATGCACTGCTCTCTCACTCAATAATAATAATAATAATAATAATAATAATAATAATAATATTAATAATAATGATAATGGTTTCAAATTTTCGCACGAAGTCAGCAATTTTAGGAGAGGGAATATGTCAATTACATCAAACCCAGTGTTCAAATGGTACTTATTTTATCGATCCTGAAAAGGATGAAAGGCAAGGTCAACCTCGGTGGAATTTGAACTCAGACCATTAAGATTGATGAAATGCCACTCAACATTTTGTCAGGCATGCCAACATTTGTGCCAGCTGGTGCCTTTTCATAGTAATAATAAGAACACTAATAACAATAATAATAACAACAACAACAACAACAACAATAATAATAATAATAATAATAATAATAATAATAATAATAACAATAATAATGAATATTGGACAAGTTTGTGTGTGTGTAAAGCTGTTACCAATCCACTCATCTTTTGCTTAGGAGAAAAGAAATGTCCTTCATTTTCTTATTCATTGTTTGCAAATATATCTTCATGCTTATTATACAAGAATTATCTGGTATTATTAATAATCAATACATGTCTATATATATATATATAATATATATATATATATATATATATAATGATAAATCTCAGAGCGAGTTATAAACAGTAACGGTAACACATCGTGACATATATTTGCCATTTGAATATGGCTAACCCCTAAGGGTGGATGCTACTGTAGTTTGTAGCCTCAGGAAGACACCTCCTCCAGCTGGCTATAGACACACTGATAGGGCACAGAAAGTGTGTCTATAGCCAGCTGGAGGAGGTGTCTTCCTGGGGCTACAAACTACAGTAGCATCCACCCTTAGGGGTTAGCCACATTCAAATGGCAAATATACGTCACGATATATATATATATCTGATTGGGTGTATGTGTATATATGTATCCGTGTAACCTTCATACTCTATATATTTTGTTGTCTTTATTGAGATTAAAATAGATGTTTGCTAAGTGAGATTTCCGAATATTTCTTGCATCCTTGTTTACAGTTAACTAATTAATGACTACCTAACAACATCATTTAGTACAACCTCAACAGCATTAGGGATTTACCAACAGAAATTAGGCACTAAGGAAGCTTCAACCTGCTAAAAATAGTAGCTAAGTATCCTTCAACATGAACCTTACTTTCTCAAAAACAACAACACACAAAACAATGTAGCCCAAGATGTACATCTGAATGATAGGGGATTCACTTAATCATTGAAAGACCCTTGGTAATTATTTTACTTAATCAGGCCTGAACTATGTTGCGTTATTTATACAACCATCAGTTATTCTAAGTTAATGTAACAGATAAAATAGAGAAAATATTGCGGATCATAGAAATGTAGTGAAACTAAATTATATAACTGAAATTCTGAGAATTCGGGTAAAACTAAAAGCTTTCTAGTATTTAACATTGCCTTTGGTTTTCAATCTCACTCAAAATCAAACCCCGAGTTGATTTCGAAATACATTTTTTTTTTTAAGTGTATGAAATAAACAACCACAAAATACTTGAGATAAAACAATTGGCTGTACTTTACAACAAAGCAAAATTTAGTCATGCAACTTAATAAATAGATACAAATGTAATTTCAAAAAATTCATCAATCTGGTTACACTCACCAAATTATTTTCATCTTGTAAGGAATTCAAAGATGTACTCCCTGAATGGTCCACAAATAATACAGAAATCATTAACCCGAGAACCAAATTCATGGCTTTACTATGTCACACTTACAATTATTCTCATTCAAACTGCGTGGGAACATAATGTAACGATTATTAATTATAAAAATGAGTTGATAAGCGTTCACAGATAAGAGGAAGTGACCTGTGTAGGAGTTATTTTATTTATGGCTGTCATTAAGAGCACGTGCAGGTGTGGCTATCATTAAGACTAGGTGCAGGTGTGTTTTTGAGGTTAAACGGTTTGCTTCCCAACCACATAGTTCCGGGTTCAGTCCCACTGTGTGGCACCTTCAGTCAGAGTCTTCTACTCTTGCCCCGAGCTGACCAAAGCCTTGTGAGTGGATTCGGTAGAGAGAAACTGAAGGAAGCTTGTTGTATATTGTTGCATGTGTGTGTGTGTGTGCACGCATGTGTGCATATTGTGTGTGTTGTGTGTGCATGTGTGCATGCATGAATGAATGTGTGAGTGTGTGTGCATGTGTGAGTGCACGTGCGTATGTTGTGTGTGTTGTGTGTGCATATGTGTGTGTGTGTGAATGCGTGTGTGAGTGTGTGTGTGTGTGCATGTGTGTGTGTGCATGTGTGCATATGTGTGTGCATGTGTGTGTGTGTGCATGTGTGTGTGTGTGTGCATGTGTGTGCATGTGTGAGCACACATGCACATATTGTGTGTGTTGCATGAGTATGTGTGAGTGTGTGTGTGTGCGTGTATAAGTGTGTGCGTGTATAAGTACATGTGATTGTTTGTGTCTCCTTATCTTGGCATCACATGATTGTTGTAAATGAAAGTGATTCATTTCCAGTATTCTGTGGAAACAGCTTTCACCATGAAGAAATATTTCCTTGCTTGAAAACAGGTAAAGGGTTACTAATAGGAAGGGTACCCAACCCTTGAAAATCGAACTCAACAAACTCCATCTGACTCAGGCAAGAACAGAAGAATTGACATTAAAACGATTATTTTTAATCTTTTACTTGTTTCAGTCATTAAACTGTGGCCATGCTGGGGCACCACCTTGAAGATTTTTAATTTGATTGAATAGACCCCAACACTTATTTTTTTTAACCCTGGTGTTTATTTTATTGGTCTCTTTTGCTGAGCCATTAAGTTACAGGAATGCAAACACACCAACACCGTTTGTCAGTTACAAATACACACACACACACACATATATATATATTAAAAATGGGGAAGGCCAGTTTATGGGATTACCTTAGGTTTCTCGTCTATAAAGAATTTAGCTTTATGGCATATCGTCAGACCCCAAGACAGGTTTTGAGGTCTGACGATATGCCATAAAGCTAAAAACCCTTTATGGACGGGAAACCTAAGGTTATCCCATAAACCAGCCTTCCCTATTTTTAATATATACTGCCCTAAATCTTAGAGTGTACTTCTTCTCTGGATTTAAGTTTTCTACAAACGATATTTAAACACACACACACACACACACACCACACACACACACACACACACATACATACATACATACATACAAACATACATACACACATACATACATAGATGCATACATTGATACATATATATATATATATATATATATATATATATATACAACTGGCTTCTTTCAGTTTCTATCTCCTGAATCTACTCACAAGGCTTTGGTCAACCTGGGACTATAGTAGAAGACACTTGCCAAAGGTATCAAGTAGTGAACCCTGAACAATGTGGTTGGCAAGCAAGCAAGCATTTTACCACATGGCCATGGCTGCACCTTCTCCCAAAAATGAGGTTAACAGTTTGGAAAATTATAATTGTATTAATGCTCATCCCAGATATTTATAGGTTTAATAATTGATTCTTAAATACATTATGAAGTCAAATATATTTCATTTTTGATTTTGTTTTCATTTTGGAGATATATTGAAATGCTACTGGCTTCTAGACATGGCTGTGTGCTAAGAACTTTGCTTCCTAACTACATGGTTCTGGGTTCAGCTGCTGCAAATACGAGTAAGTGCAACTTGGACAGTTTGCAGTTTGACAGGACCTAAGTACTGAAAGCCATTTAATCTAATACACTTTTCTGTTAGTTTCCAGTACTAGCATCCACGCACAAGGCTTGGGTCAGCCCAAAGCTATAGTAGAAGACATTTGGCCAAAGTAGGATTCATGTATTTCTAATGTGTTTAAAAATTTTGTTCACTCCAGAAGAATGAAAGGTAATATCCACCCAGTAGGTTTGGAATTCAGAATGAAATATAATTTATTTCTCTGCTAGAATTCTATCAATTGGGCCGTATATCTCCCTTTATAAGAGGTATTAAAAAAAAGTTAAGAAGATAGATTTTAAAATATTTTATTTCATAATAAATAGGCACTGGCATGGTTGTGTGGTGAAGAAGCTCTTTTTGTAACCTTGATACTCTTAGTACTGTTATTGAAGGTATAGAGTAATCATAATGAATTTTATTTATTTTTTTATTTTAAGATTTGATTTGATTTGATGTTATTAAAACGTCCATGCTGAAAGTTGAAGAAAGAATTGTCTCCCTTAGACATTAGCTGTAGCATGTCATCCATAACGAAACGAAACTTCGTATGCAGTGAATTATAACCCTTCTCTTTGCTAAAAGTACTACTGTAATAATTCTATTAAAAAGAACATTATTTACAAAAGTAAACAGTAAGAAAATAAATAAAGAAACCAAATATATATATATATATATATATATCAATAAATTAAAAATCAAAACAGAGGCTTACCCACTCCCTCGATTATACATTCCATCAAAGGAAACTGGTGTTCCCTATTAAAATTTTTTGAGACATCCCTCAATACTCATGACACAACTGCTGGAATACTAGAACAGCCAGACACCCATTCAAGCATCATCTGATACATCAAGGAAGCAAGATGCTATCCAGGACATTCCAACATCTCAAAAGCTACAGGTGGGGAAATGTAATCTACTAAAAGACAAATATTTCAGTATCTAATTTGGTTCAGTTATGGATGCTGTAATACCTACCTCTACAGCAGGATTAAGGACGTGTGATGGAGTAAATGAGTAACAAGCAGTGGTGCCCCATATGAACCACACAGGTCTGGGTTCAGTCCTACTGCATGGCACCTTGGGCAGATGTTTTCTACTTTAGCCTCAGGCTGACCAAAGCCTTGTGAGTAGATTTGGTAGATGGAAACTGAAAGAAGCCAGCTCTGTGTGTGTGTGTGTCTGTGTCTGTGTCTGTGTGTGTGTCTGTCTGTGTCTGTGTGTGCATGTGTGTCTGTCTGTGTCTCTGTGTATGTCTCTGTGTGTGTGTGTGTGTGTGTGTGTGTGTGTGTGTGCATGTGTGTGTGTGCATGCATGCGTGTGTGTGTGTGTGTTTGTGCCTGTTTATCCATCATTACCGCTTGACAACTGGCGTTTGTGTGTTTATGTCCCTGAAACTTAGCAGTTTGGCAAAATAGACTAATAAAATTAGTACCTAGCTTTAAAAAATTAAGCACTGGGGTCGAATTGTTTGACTAAAATTCTTCAAGGCAGTGCCCCAGCATGGCTGCAGTCTAATGACTGAAACAAGTAAAATATAAAAGATAAGAGATAGCTCATGGACAAAGTGTAAGTCCATTGGGCTTCTTTCTATTATCCCTTAAGAATCTCACTGGCTTCAGACTTCAAACAACATTTACCCTGGCTAGTTCTCATTTAATGTTCATGTTTGTTTGTTGTGGAGAACAATGTGACCCACATTCAGTGAACATGACAGTCCATAAAGACTTCTGAAATCAAGGGGCTTGCCACAATAACACTGTATTTTCCCATATGCACCACCTCTGACTCAGAGGGTGATAGAGATGCAGGACTCATCCAGACCAAAGAAGCAACTGGTGTTTGCCTAGACAAAGTGTCAATCCAGTTTCTGGAAAATTTGTACTCACAGGAAGTAGGCAGCATCTTGAATGTTGATCAGATTGAAAGAGAAAGCGATGGAAAGAGAGTGGGGGAGATTGGGTATCAAAGGGAGAGAGAACCAAAAGTGTGTTTTGAATGTTGTCTCAAACTCTCTGAGTGAATTTTCCCTGCTCTGGGACTAACAATCCAAGCCTTCCGTATCAGTTGTAGAGTTTCACCCACCTCCAAGTTGAAAAGGATAGAATGTTGCCCTTCAGAGAGGATCAAACATGAATGGAAGAAAGAAAAGCAGGACAGAGATAGAGATTTACATTTGCGTACACATAGTTTGGTCTCACTAAGGCAATGACGAAAGACCGAGATCTCTGGAGATATGCTGTGACTGCAAAGACCCAACAAATAACGTGAGTTCATGGCTGTTTCATGCACTAGTTTTGCATAGCAGCCCCAGCCCAAAGTACCTTGGATTGCAGAATGACCTGCTGTGCTTACCTTGGATTGTAGGGTGACCTGCTGTGCTTGAGGAAACCTATTGAGTCAAGTACATCAACATCAAAATAAATATCAAATGGAAATTGTAGTTGTGATACCTGTGCCGGTGGCACGTAAAATGCACAATCCGAACATGGCCAATGCCAGCGCCACCTTGACTGGCTTCCGTGCCGGTTGCACATAAAAGCACCCACTACACTCATGGAGTGGTTGGCGTTAGGAAGGGCATCCAGCAGTAGAAACACTACCAGATCAGACTGGAGCCTGGTGCAGCCTCCTGGCTTCCTATATTTCAGTTGAACCGTCCAACCCATGCCAGCATGGAAAACGGACGTTAAATGATGATGATGATAATGATGATGATAGAATGCTTAATATTGACCAATCTTTTCAGTTTCTCCTGAATTAGATTGCCAAAGATTTCATGAGATGGCAAGAATCTGAACAAGAGATTTCATTGCAATAACTAGCAGCTCTAGTGACCATGTTGGTTTCTTAAGTTCCAAATAGGCCTTTCTCTTTTTTTTTGAAACAAATGTGTAGATCTGATTTCCCAAAACCCTGCTTTGACACATCAAAATCTACATAATATTGGGCCTCACCACTTTCTATATCTCATTGTGACCACACATAACCTAAACTACAACTAAAAAAACTAACCAGCCTGTTCAGGCCCAGAGGATAATTTAGCCTTCATCTGCTGCTGACCCTATACAAAGCAAATTGTTTGTTCCTTCTCGAGCCATGTTTGGCTCATAAGGGCCGGTTTCCCAGTTTCCTTGGCGTATAGGTTCCCCACCTGGACAGGACGCCAGACCGTCACAGGTGAACTGCAAGATGCAGGAGGAAAGAGTGAGAGAAAGTTGTGGCGAAAGAGTCAGCAGAAGTTTCGCCATTACCTTCTGCCGGAGCCGTATGGAGCTTAGGTGTTTCGCTCATAAACACACACATCACCCGGTCTGAGATTCGAACCCACAATCCCTCGACCGTAAGTCCGCTGCTCTAACCACTAGGCCATGTGCTTTCACACAGCAAATGCAAAGCCTACAAGTATTGCTCCCTTAAGTATCAGAGAAACCAGGATAGAGAGTATTATCAGTCACTGGAATCCATGAAAATAAACCTGTCATTGTTTTATACAAGGGAGGCAATCAAGTATTACTTGTTTCTGCAAAAGGAGGTCTGATGAACAATCTACGGTGGAATTCTTGGAATTATCACCCATTTAAATGCTAATATTATGAGTGCATAATTCTGTTTACTGAACAAGTGGAATGTTCAATGTTGAAACTGACTATTTAGTTTTCACTTATAATTGTTAAAATAAATATAAATCAAAAGCAAAAGTTAAATAATGCAGTTTGAAATTTAGAACAATACAAATTATACTCAAGGATAAATATGAAAAGCAAATATATTTATTGTCTCATGATAATTCTTAATTATGTATTCATTCATAGTTTATATGTGAAGGCGCATGGCTCAGTGGTTAGAGCGTCGAGCTTACGATCGTGAGGCTGTGAATTCGAATCCCGGACCAGACTGCAAGTTGTGTTCTTGAGCAAGACACTTCATTTTATGTTGCTCCAGTTCACTCAGCTGTAGAAATGATTAGAGTGATTAAAGCGTCAAGCTTACGATCGTGAGGTTGTTAGTTCGAATCCCAGACCAAACTACTTGTTGTGTCCTTGAGCAAGACACTTTATTTCACATTGCTCCAGTTCACTCAGCTGTAGAAATGAGTTGCGACGTCACAGGTGCCAAGCTGTATCGGCCTTTACCATTCCCTTGGATAACATCGGTGACGTGGAGAGGGGAGGCCGGTATGCATGGGCGACTGCTGGTCTTCCATAAAAACAACATTGCCCAGACTCGTGCCTAGGAGGGTACCTTTCTAGGTGCAATCGCAGGTTCAGTCATGACCAAAGGGGGTCTCCGCTCCGCATAGTTTATATATAGAATTTTAAAATTATTTGCATAAATTCATACATATTTAATATCCATGCAACTGCAATGGTGTGCAGAATGTTTCTTGCTAATTTTGGCACAAGGCCAGTGATTTTGAGGGGAGGGGCAGGCTGATTACCTTGACCTCAGTTCTCAAATAATACTTATCTTATTACTACTGAAAGAATGAATGGCAAAGTTGACCTCATTGGAATTTGAACTCAGAATGTAGAGAGACAGAAGAAATGGCACTGAGCATTTTGCCCAAAGTGATAATGACTCAGTCAGCTCAATTTTTTTGTTTGTTTGTTCCTTCTCGAGCCATGCCTGGCTCATAAGGGCCGGTTTCCCAGTTTCTTGGCGTATAGGTTCCCCACCTGGACGGGACGCCAGTCCGTCGCAGGTGAGCTGCAAGATGTAGGAGGAAAGAGTGAGAGAAATTTGTGGTGGAAGAGTCAGCAGAAGTTTTGCCATTACCTTCTGCTGGATCCATGTGGAGCTTAGATGTTTCGCTCATAAATACACACATCGTCCGGTCTGAGATTCAAACCCACGATCCCTTGACCGCGAGTCCGCTGCTTTAACCACTAGGCCATGTGCCTCCACTGTCAGCTCAATTACCTTAATGACATAAAATATTGATTTCAAATTATGGGACAAGGTCAGCAATTTTAGGGGAAGGGAAGTCAATTACATCAACCCCAGGGCTCGATTGGGGCTTATTTTCATTTGACTCCAAAAAGATTGAAAGGCAAAGTCAACCTTGGCAGAATTTGAACTCTGAATGTGAAAACAGAAAAAATCATTAGCACGCCGGGCAAAATGCTTAGCGGTATTTCGTCTGCCGTTACATTCTGAGTTCAAATTCCGCCAAGGTCGACTTTGCCTTTCATCCTTTCGGGATCGATTAAATATGTACCAGTTATGCACTGGGGTCGATATAATCGACTTAATCTGTTTGTCTGTCCTCTCTGTGTTTAGCCGTTTTGTGGGTAGTAAAGAAATAGGTATTTCGTCTGCTGTTACGTTCTGAGTTCAAATTCCGCCGAGGTCGACTTTGCTTTCAGGGGGTTGATAAATTAAGTACCAGTTACGCACTGGGGTCAATGTAATCGACTTAATACCTTTGTCTGTCCTTGTTTGTCCTCTCTGTTTAGCCCCTTGTGGGCAATAAAGCAATAAGAAACTGAAAAACGCCCATCAGGTGTGTGTGTGTGTGTGTGTGTGTGTGTGTGTGTGTGTGGTGCTAGTGAATGAGCGTGTTACCGCTGCTTTGTCTTGGAATTGTGTGATAGTTGTAAATGAATGTTATTGCCATGCAAGTGGTGTTCTTCATTTTCAATCTTCTGGCCATGGGGAAATAATGTTACTTGGAAACAGATGAGGGTCGGTGACAGGAATGGCATCCAGCTGCAGAAAATCTGCTGCAATGAATTCCATCCGACCCATGCGAGTATGGATAAATGATGATGGTGATGATGATGAGGTTGAAGAAAAAACTGTTGAACTGATCATTCAATAGCCTCCTTCTTTCTGAGATACTGTAACAGAACAACTGTCTTCAGCCAATGCATTGAGGCTTTGTTTGCAAACCTGCAGTAGATTTTTGGGTTTGTTTTTCTGTTTTCTACAGCCTTGGTTTCTTATACTGCTCACACATTTTATTCCCAATTTTTAAGTGTTCTTTGTTTGTGTTTTCCTTCGTCATTGCTTTACCTATTTAAGAAATTTCAAGTCTTTTTTTTTGTCCAACAGAACAAAGAAAAACATTTTTATAAACCTTGACCTCAAGGACATATTTCATTCATATAGAACTCTTGACATACAATTCTTTAGTTTCATGTTATTGTTTTGAACAGAGAGAATTTTATGCCACAGTTCTATATTTAAGAGGTGAGGAATTATGTACATTATTTACATTCAATGGTTATTTGTCCTCATCGTGTTTGTTGTTAACACAACGTTTCAGCTGATATACCCTCCAGCCTTCATCAGGTGTCTTGGGGAAATTTCGAACCTGGGCTCTCATTCCTAAGGTGTTTTTCGATGTTATTATTATTATTATTATTTTTATTATTGCTGTTGTTGTTGTTCAGGTCACTTCTTGGAATCTTGGATTTAATAGCCTGTGCTCTTAACTACTATGCCATATGCCCACGAGTATATGGCATAGTGGTTAAGAATACAGGCTACTAAACCCAAGATTCCAAGTTCGATTCCAAGAAGTGACCTGAACAATAAAAATAATAATAATAATAACAATAATAATAATAATGATAATAATAATAACTTCGAAAATTACATTCCGAGTTCAAATTTGCCTTTCATCTTTTGGGGGCTGATGAAATAAATACTATCTGAGCACTGGGGTCAATAATGAAATCAATTTACCAACTCCTCTGAAATTGCTGGCTTTGTGTCCCCACTTGTCCCTTGTGTTGTATTGACCCTTTATGTTTTGTGCTCAGCCTTTGTGGCCAATAAAGAAAAGATTATCATTATTATTACTAATTATTATTATTATTAGTTTACCTGTTACTTAACAAAGCTAGGGGTGTCATGATAGTTGCTCTTTGTCTTTTAATTCTCTCTACTTTACCATCCCCAATCTTCACTTTACTTAAAACTCCTCACTTTTTTTCTTTTGCTTGGTTGGAGGCATCAGCATTTTCTACTAAGTCCCTTGCCAATTCCTAGGTTCCTCTTCACCTTGCCCTACCCCTATACACATCTGGCATCTGTCTTGCCTCCTTCCTTTCTCATTCACAACATCCCACCCATCCACCCACCCACAGCCACACCTCTTCTTCCCCACATCCACGTCCCTTCCTTCCAGGAGCTAAGCAACAACTTTCTCACTTCCTTGCTCTCAAAGAGTGAAGCTTGAAATAACCAGATTCTTCATTTTTCACAGCAACTGAACTTATCAAACTCTCTTCATATCCATTAGAATAGCAAACAAATGATAGAGCCTCTACATGGTCGTACGACATACTAGAAATAGCAGCCAAATTTCCCTTAGATCACACCCTACCATCTTAAAGATAGAGCCTCTACATGGTCGTACGACGTACTAGAAATAGTAGCCAAATTTCTCTCAGATCACACCCTACTGTCTTAAAAGGAGAAGACAAATTAAATGATATAGTCCTGGATGCAATAGGGCCAACATCTCTGTGCTTCTGATCATAAGACTGCTTAATCAAGGCTGACCTGGGGTTAAATAACAATAATAGTATTTATGCAAACTTTTGTGTACTGTATTATGAAACATTTCTGAAAAACCCAACATCATCATCATCGTTTAATGACCGTTTTCCATGCTAGCATGGGTTGGACGGTTCGACCGGGATCTGGGAAGCCAGAAGGCTGCACCAGGCCCCAGTCCGATCTGGCAGTGTTTCTACAGCTGGATGCCCTTCCTAACGCCAACCACTCCGTGAGTGTAGTGGGTGCTTTTTACGTTCCTCCAGCACAGGTGCCAGGCGAGGCTGGCAACGGCCATGATTGGTTGGTGCTTTTTACATGCCACCGGCACAGAAGCCAGTCAAGGCAGCGCTGGCATCAGCCACGTTCGGATGGTGCTTTTTACGTGCTACTGGCACAGGGATCACAACTACAATTTCCATTGATTTTTGATGTTGGTGTATAGAAAACAATTTAGGAGACAATAATGTTAAGGAACTCCACCAAAAGTTTTAAGATATCTAACAAAAATAATATGATTTAAATATATTTCCAGAATATGATAGTCATAATCTGAAAAAATGAATATATCCATTACAGGTCACAATTTAAATTCACAAGGTATAATAGAATACCATAAAATATACCATTTCTTGTAAGGAACATCATCATCATCATCATCGTCGTTTAGCGTCCGTTTTCCATGCTAGCATGGGTTATTGAAAAAAAATTGTATATAAAAACAATTCAAATAGAATAAAACACCTAAGGCACCACTATTCTCAGGTCTGGATCAGTACCTATTAAGGGCTCCATTTTTGGTCAAATAAACTATGATCTTGTGGTTTAGGCATAGAGGACTCAGAGGAGGTTTGGTTCTTAGACATGTTCACACAGGTCTACCAGTGTATGTGAGCATGCTTTGATGTGATGAGAGCCAGCTCCCTTGCCTAAGGGTTAAATAGGCCATGTGCCTCAAGAGACAGAATAGTAAACCACTGCTATATTTTATCCATAAAAATCATTAATCTTCAGAATTTAGAATGGGAAAGAGGGTTCCATGATTGCTGACACCCATAGACATGGCACAAGAAGAAGGAAAATAAAGAATTATAAAATATATACTTCTTTCTGGTGATATATATTTTTCTGGTGATAGATATTATCATTAATATCCCATTGCTAAAATTGCCAAGAAGGCTGAGAGTGTCTTGGCATCACTCACCAAGCCCTTTGTGAGCCGCTCTCCGGCTATCTATATGCGGCTTTATATATAGCTATGGTAAGACCTCACCTGGAATTTGCATCACTGGTCTGGAACCCCTACCTTGCCCAGGATATTAATCGTCTGGAAGCCGTTCAGCGACGTGCAACCAAGAGAATACTCTCCATCAGGCATTTGCCATATTCTGAATGCCTTACTTCCCTGAGCATGGACACATTGAAACTCCGACGTCTGGCAGCTGACTTGGCAGACACCCATAAAATTATTAACCATCTTACAAACAATAACTCCGAGCACCTTTTCAAACTCCACCTGTCTAACACTCATGGACATGTTTACAAAGTCAGAAAACAGCACAGCTCCCATGACTTTCGGAAACATTTTTTCCCGCTAAGAGTTGCTGAAGCATGGAACAGACTGCTGGCATCAGTTGTTAGTTGTCGGAGCACTGCATCCTTCAAAACTTCCATGCTTCTTGAGATTCACCAACACTACACCTGATTTTCTCCCCTCTATACACACGCAAGGATGTATCTGACTCATATACTGTTCGCTTTCCAGACATTTGTACATTACTGCATATACTTTATACGCATTTTGACAGGTTGTGTTGCACCTGAGCACTGTATACAATAATTTCATTGTTATTATATTGAAGGCGGTGAGTTGGCAGAATTGTTAGCACACTGGACAAAACACTCTGTGGCATTTCATCCGTCTATATGTTCTGAGTTCAAATGCTGCTGAGGTCAACTTTACCTTTCTTCTTCTTTTTCTTACAGCATTCACCCGGGGTGGGTTGAGCTGGCTTCATTCATCCTCAATGCTGCATCTCCCAAAAACGCCAACCAGGCCTGGCGATTTGAGGCTAACGACCGCGTGATCTCCAACCACTCCTTATTCCAGCAGCGAATGCCGTAGATATGGGGGGGGGGGCCTAGGTTGGGTTCCAGATCAGCCTTGACTGTCATCAGCCAGGTTTTTTGTTGTCCACCACATCGCTTTCGCCAACTCTGAAGGGGAGCTGGGGCAAAACTTTACCTTTCATCTGTTTGGGGGTCAATAAAATAAGTACTAGTTGAGCACTGAAGTTGATGTAATCAACTAGTCCCCTTTTCCAAATTTTCAGGCCTTGTGCCAATAGCAGAAAGGATATGATAAGAGATATTTCATATTAAAGCAGAAACTACAAACAACCGACTGATGAGATTGCTGTGTCCTGTCAGTAGTCCAGTTCCTCTTTTTAGTCCCAAATTAGTGTTTATTATATCTAATATAGTGGAGGCATGTGGCTTAGTGGTTAGGGTGTAGAACTCATGATCGTAAGGTTGTGGTTTCGATTCCTGGACTGGGCGATGCGTTGTGTTCTTGAGCAAAACACTTCATTTCACGTTGCTCCAGTCCACTCATTTGGCAAAAATGAGTAATCCTGTGACAGACCAGCGTCCCGTCCAGGTGGGGAATTTCTACGCCACTGAAACCAGGAAACCAGCCCTTCTGAGCCTGGCATTGCTCGAGAAGAAACATTTATTTATTTATATCTAATATAACTTTATGTTGAAAATTTTAGCATTTAATCCATTTGTAACTAAGTTTATTTGAAAATATTTTAAATATTTCAACAGTGTAATTAAATAAAAGTTTTCAAAGAGCCTATCAAAAGGTGATTGATAAATTATCATTGAAAAGACAAAAATCAATGCTTTGTATGGAATGGGATGGGGGCAGTTCAACTGACCCTTGTATCAAACTGTTTTATTGATCCTGGAAGGTTTAAAGGCAAAACAAATTTAGCAGAATTTGATCTTACATCAAAAGATGACAATGTGTTTAGTCATCTACTCCAACCAGAAAACTACTCTTTTGCACAGAAGTTAAAAATTTTAATAGCTTTTGGCAGAAAGAAATAACCATTACAGGGGATATAAAACAAAGGGCTCATCAAAGTAATTGATACATTTAACAACAATGAGGAAAAAAAAACAGAAAAAGAAATAGTTATTAAAATGTTCATTATAACATACACTTAGAAAACAAAAACAATGTTTATTACAGGTTTGTGAAAGAGTATTGTGACTGAGGACACACAGACATTAGCAACAATGGTAAAATAAATAAAATCCAAATATTCTATCACAGAATCAACGATCATTTTTTGCTGATTAAAATGGCTCTTTTAATTTGGAGCCACTCAGGTAATGGTTTGGGGGCATAAAGCTTTGTCAAGTTATTCCAGTGAAATGGTTCCATTCTCTCAATGACATGATCAGGTAGAATCCACGATGTCACTTTATTCTGGTCCTGGAAATAGAGTCTCCAACCATTTGAATCTTGTATTTGGTGAACTGTAAAATTATCAGGAAGTTGTGAATCTTGTATGCGTATTCCACACATGCATCTTTCTTCCATTCTAAGTGTCTGCCATAAAAGCCGACTGCGGTCTTCGTTCATATTTTGTACATAGGTGTAATAAAAACTCGACTGTGTTGCATCCACATTTTGCTGCTTAGATAAAGTCGGTGGAACCGCAGCAGGAGGACGGCTTTCAAGGAAAAAGTTGTTGTTATCAGGTGTAGTTACCTGCTGGTTATTGTTAGTTTGAAGGCCTACAGAACCATGGAAATTTTCAACAACTCCGTCCATGATATCAGAGTCAGAAGGTTTTCTCATAATGGGATAAAGTAGCTTCACATCCTGTACTTTTTCGATGTTGTCAATTGGATGAACTTTATAGTATTCAATTAGTGAGGCCAAAGATTTGAAATTACCAAGCTCATAGAGTAAACAAAATGATTCTCCACCCTGACTGTCTCTGACAATCTTGATATTGACATGTTTAATGTGACGGTTGGACAATCTGTAATTTAAAAGAAAATATAAAACTTTAGTCACTGTTTACCATGTATTGAGATGTCATTTTTAGAATTACAACACACAATGAAATAATTAATAAGGCTTCAACCCTTTTGTTACCAACCCGGCTGAAACTGGCTCTGGCTCTGAGTAAAAATGTCTTGTTTTCATAAGTTTTGAATTAAAATCTTCCACCAAACCTTAGTCACAATTTATGTTCCTAACACTAGCTGAATGATAACTAAGTTATTTTACTAAATTCTTTTTTTATATCTAAAGTAATTGAAAGAAACTCAGCTCTGGCTCTATAGTACAAATGTCTCGTTTTCATAAGTTTTTAATTAAAATCTTCCACCAAACCTTCGTCACAATTTATGTTCCCTAACACTAGCTTATTGATAACTAAGTTATTTTACTAAATTCTTGTGTTATATTTAAAATCAATTTAAAGAAACTCAGCTCTGGCTCTATAGTACAAATGTCTTGTTTTCATAAGTTTTGAATTGAAATCTTCCACCAAACCTTAGTCACAATTTATGTTCCTAACACTAGCTGAATGATAACTAAGTTATTTTACTAAATTCTTTGTTATATCTAAAGTAATTGAAAGAAACACAGAGCTTCTCAAAATAAATACAGCAACGAAAGGGTTAAACAAACACCAAGAATTTTTGCAATTTTCAGTCTGTTTTCTGTTTGGCACTGAGAGAAATTATTTGAAAATTAATAAAAGTTTTCTAAGAATTAGTAGCAGTTTTTTAGTGGCTAGTGGAAAAAAAAATAACCAAATTTATGAAATTAACATGAAAAGTTTATTCATAAATACCAATAACTTTTGAAAATACATTTAATTATATATGTAGAGATATGGCTGTGTGGTTAAGAATCTCATTTGCAACCATATGATTTCAGGTTCAGTCCCACTGCATGGCACCTTGGGCAAATGTCTTCAACTACAGCCCCAGCTGACCAATGCCTTGTGAGTGAATTTAGTGGAGGGAAACTGTGTGGAAGCCCATTGTATATACATGTGTGTGTGTGTGGTGTGTGTGTGTGTGTGTGTCTGTGCTTGTTACCCGACCCCACTGCCAGACAACTCAATTTTGGCTTGTTCATATCCCTGTAACTTAGCAGTTCAACAAAAGAAACTGATAGAATAAATAAGGCACTTTAAAAATAAGTACTGGAGCCAATTTGTTTGACTAAACCCCAGCATGGTCACAGCATGCAAGATGGTGAGATGGTATGAGGGCAGTTGCTATGGCACTGAGGTAGATCCAGCCACTCCCGTTAATGGGTAAAAAACTCGAATTCAAAATGATGGATGATGAACAAAGTGCAAAAGTTTCTACTAACATAACAAATGCTTCTGCATGTTATAGAGAAATTTATAGAGTGTAAAAAGCTAAGCAAACAACTCTAGACTTGTTTTTAAAAAGAAATCTACAAGTCTGTCTATGAGTGCTTGTGAATCAGCGATCGCGTCTAAAAGTGATGGTGTGTGAGTGAAAGTGATTCAAAAAACGATCATATTTTTTATCATAACTGATCTTGACACATTCTTTTTACTTAAGATATTCTTTACATTCTACTGTTGCTTTACAGCCATTTATTTATGAGTATTACTCTTTTACTTGGTTCAGCCATTTGACTGTGGCCATGCTGGAGCACTGCCTTTAGTCGAGCAAATCGACCCCAGGACTTATTCTATCGGTCTCTTTTGCCAAACCGCTAAGTTACGGGGACGTTAACACACCAGCATCGGATGTCAAGAGATATTGGGGGGGGGGACAAACACATACACACAAACATATATATATATATACGACAGGTTTCTTTCAGTTTCTGTCTACCAAATCTACTCACAAGGCTTTGGTCTATTATAAATTTTATAGGTAAAGATATTTTTCTGGGAATGAATTGATTTATAACATTGCTACTATGGGAAATTATTGCTCTGCTTTACAAGTTTTTTCCTTTACAAGCAGCCTCCAGGAACAAGTTAACTCGTATATCAAGGCATTACTGTATACAGACAAAAAAGAAAGAAAGAAAAATGATAACTTACTCAACAGTGATTGAAAGATAGTTGCTTCCCTTAGAGCTTTTGCGGATGATAAATTGACCTTTCTTAGCTGGAAGGGAATTCATGAACCGAGTGGCCTGCACAAAAGTAAATAAACAAACAAATGAAATAAATATAAGACATGAAAAAATAATAGGAGAAAAACAGAAAACAATACAAATACAAAAATGATGTGTAATATACAGAAACAATTTAATGATTTAAAATAGCTTTAATTAATACGTATTTCACTGCTTCTTTGTTTTGATATTGGGTGATATTCGTAAACAAGTGCCACTGTCAAGCAAGCAGTGTCCTTCATTTCCAATCTTCTGTGAAAACATGTCTTGTCATGGGAGAATATTACTTTGCTTGGAAAGAGATGAGGGTTTATGACAGGAAGGGCATCCAGTTACAGAAAACTTTCCTCAACAAAATTCTGTCTGACTCATGGAAAATTGGGAGTTAGGACAAGCCGAACGTGGCCGTAACCCGTGGCCTCTACCTGGGATGTAGCCAGTCCACTTATGCATACCTTTCCTTCTTGGGACACAAAAACTCTGCTTGCAAAGACCTGTTGAGGCAAGTGAAATCGAAATCGATCAAAAATCAATGGAAATTGCAGTTGTGATACCAGTGCCGGTGACACATAAAAGCACCAACCAATCGTGGCTGTTGCCAGCCTCGCCTGGCATGTAAAAAGCACCCACTACACTCACGGAGTGGTTGGCGTTAGGAAGGGCATCCAGCTGTAGAAACACTGCCAGATCAGACTGGGCCTGGTGCAGCCTCCTGGCTTCCCACACCCCAGTCAAACCGTCCAACCCATGCCATCATGGAAAACGGACGTTGATGATGATGATGATGATAATTTACCAATCATGATTCCATACTATTGTTAGTGCAGTGTAAAGTTTACTGTATTCAAGTATTAGTTCTAAATGATAAGTACCAACTTTGGTTGCTACTTTTCTTGAGCACAGGCATGGTTGCACTTTAGAAGTTTTTTTCATAACCATGTGGTTTCAAGTCCAGACAACTACATGATTTCAGGTTCAATCCCACTGCATGACACCTTCGATCATGGTCTATGAGGGTAGTCGATCAGCGAAGGCTGGAGGTGTTCGACAATGACTGTCTCCGCCGCAATCTTCGCTGCCGACGCATTGATCAGGTTCTTACAGCCGGTCTTTGTCATCGCCTGAATCTCCGGCTTCTCCCTTCGGTGCTTCTACAACGGCACTTAAGGTGGTTCGGTCATGCGGTCCAGTGTCCAGAGGGTGAGCTGATTCGCGATGTTCTCCTCCCACCTCCACTACCCAGCTGGCGCAAACGCACTGGCTGGTAGCTGAAGACCTAGGCAACGACAATAAAGGAGGACCTCTCTGAACTCTCAGGTCTGCAGGTGGTCAGTCTGCGCAGATGGAACCGCGAATGGCTTGCTATCTCCAGTGACCTTGCACAGGACTGTCGAGCATGGGCCGCCATGGTTCGTGATGCCATCAGGGCTAGAGAAGAAGCCGGCTCAACCCACGCCGTCACAAGTACAAGCAAGTACAAGTACATGGCACCTTGGGCAAATGTCTTCTACTATAGCTTTAGATTGATCGATACCTTCTAAGTGAAATCTAGAAGATGGAAACTGCGAAATATCTCAGTGCACGTGCATGTGTGCATATCTTTCAGTATACTGGCAAAGAGTGCAAACATTGGCAAGAAAGCCAAAAATTTGAGGTTTGTCTTTTTTGAACAAAGTGTCTTGCAATGTTTGCTCTGCTTCAAGTTACAGATAGCCCTTTATCACCCTCAGCATAATATACTGAATCTATAACTGGCCCATTAGAAACCTACAACCAATAATGCTATTGCTGACAATTGTGATATAAAAATGAAATAAAACTAAAGTAATAAACAAATGCACATATAAATATCAAGTTTTTCAACAAGAATAATGTTAAAGTAAGTTATAGTTTCCTTGATAGCTTAGCTTCCCAAATCTTACATCCAATCATTTCCATACTAACAACCAGATTTTAACTTCAGAACTATCCGGAATTGACTACTTAAATGTACCTGCCTCTCTGAGGCAATAGTTTATAAAGCAAGTAACTTTCACCAATGAGACTTAGAAATTACACTAGACTTATGGAGAATACTTTTTAAGATCAAACAGAGCTACCATATACATTCAAGTAGAGAAAGGGCTAATTACACTTCTCTTTCTCATATCTGGAAATTAAGGGATAGCAGAATTGAAAACATCCCTTTAGTGGAGAATATTATAGACGCAATATTTCTATACACTAATAAAGCAAGAAAAATGAATTCTGTGTTTATCACAAAAGCTCCATAATTTGATATAACCACCAAGATCACTGACTAGGGAATCTGAAATTTTATCCTTTTGCCTTCATCATTCCTACCAATAAATTTAGAAACTCAAAGAGGATAGACACTGGTTATAAATCAATTGGCTGAAACTTCCTCCTCTTCCTTGCAATTATCCACCACCAGCAGCTTTCACTTGGGCATGGTCTTACTTCCCACCAGACTCCTATTGGTAAATGAAAACCATTCTAATGAAATTTTCCATTAGCTTACACTAACTCCCTCCAGTCCTCCTTTTGCTGCCTACATTAGCCAAACAGAATAAATTTGCAGAGCACAGGATACACTCTGAAACTTATTCAAATGTTTAATCTGTTCTTACTACGAACCACAGTATTTATGACTCATGTTGCTAAAACTGTAGTAACTGTAACTTCAATGATCTTTTAGATAAATACAGTTTCCATTCCAGAAATCAAGCTTAAATGTATATAAATGTATGTGTTGAGTTATTAATAAGATTATAATTTTCAAGACTATTAACCTCATCTTTAGATATAAAACATCTTGATTGCACAGAAAGTGCAACTCAGGATACTAAGTTTTCAATGATGTTGATGCTGTTGGCCAGCCTTTATCAAGTAGATTTATGACCGAAAGTGTTCCAGATGTGACCAACCTGTTATGCTTTTTTTTCAGCACAGTGTATCTAGCATTACATTATCCAATACATCCTTCCCATTTTTATTAAGAAAGTAGAGCTTCAACCGGGGTAGATTTGGCTACTATTTTTAGCAGACAGTGTGACCACATACACACTTCTTAATGGTTCATAGGTTCCCTTCTGTTAGTATGGAAAGTAACTCTTCTACTTCTTTTGTTTGTATTAGTGTTTACCTTTCTTTTATTCTTTTATTGATTCCAGCCAGAGGTTGTGACCATACTGGAGCAGTGTCATTAATGCTGAGGCACTACCACAACATTTGAGCAAACATTAGATAACAGATGAATATATTAATATATATTAAGATAAAGTATTAAATATAGACCAGCCTCAGTATAATGGCAATGCCCAAGCAAGGGCACAGCCTCTGGCTGAAGCCAATAAAAGATGTAATACAGACTGCACCAAACCCACCCCCAGTGCCACCCACCAAACTAATCTAATCACTACTTTGATTCTGTTTGAGAGTCCATCCTGTTGTCCCCAAAAGTACAGAGACTAGAAAATGAAAACTGTATGGTTGTGTAGTTAAGAAGCTCACATTGCAACCAGATGGTTTTGGGTTCAGTCCTACCAAATGCCAGCCTGAGAAAAATGTCTTCTACTTTAGCTCCAGACTGACCAAAGCCTTGTGAGTGAATTTCATCAAATTCAATGAATGGCATCCGTGCTGATGGAGCGCTAAGAGTACCATACAAGCATGATCATTGCCAGAGCCAGAAGCTGGCCTCTGTGCCGGTGGGCACGTAAAAACTACCATTCGAGCGTGATCGTTACCTGCGTCGCCTTACTGGCACTTGTGATGGTGGCACATGAGAAAAACATTCGAGTGAGGTCGTTGCCAGTACCACTGGACTGGCTCATGTGCAGGTGGCACATAAAAAGCACCATTTGAGTGTGGCCGTTGCCAGTACCGCCTGACTGGCCCTCGTGCTGGTGGCACATAAAAGCACTCACTACACTCTCGGAGTGCTTGGCATTAGGAAGGGCATCCAGCTGTAGAAACTCTGCCAGATCAGATTGGAGTCTGGTGCAGCCATCTGGTTTGCCAGACCTCATTCAATTCATCCAACCCATGCTAGCATGGAAAGCGGACGTTAAACGATGATGATGATGATTAGAAACTGTGTGGAAGCACATTATGTGTGTGTGTGTGTGTATGAGAGAGAGAGAGAAAGGGGATTGTGGCTGTCGACCCACCTACCAGATGCCATCCAACATTTGACAACTGGCTTTGATTTGTTTACAACCCTGTAACTTAGTGGTTCAGCAAAAAAGATCAATAGAATAACTAATAGACTTGAAAGAACACAAGTACTGGAATCAATTTTTTTCAACTAAAACCCTTCATGACAATGCCCCAGCGTGGCCACTGTTTCAATGAGTGAAACATCTAAAACCAAAAGACAATGATCAGAAAACCAAATATTTTTTCTTATTAGAATGTTGCTATTAAATTTTTGCTATAGACACAGGAATGGCTGTGTGGTAAGTAGTTTGCTTACCAACCGCATGGTTCCGGGTTCAGTCCCACAGTGTGACACCTTGTGCAAGTGTCTTCTACTATAGCCTCGGGCCAACCAATGCCATGTGAGAGGATTTAGTAGATGGAAACTAAAAGAAGCCCATCTTATATAGATGTGTGCGTGTCTGTGTGTGTGTTTGTCCCCTCACGGTTGCTTGACAACTGATGCTGGTGTGTCTACATCTCTGTAACTTAGTGGTTCGCAAAAGAGACTGATGGAATAAGTACTAGGCTTACAAAGTCCTGGAGTCAATTTGTTCGACTAAAAGCAGTGCTCCAGCATGGCCACAGTCAAATGATTGAAACAAGAATAAAAGAATAAACGCTCTATTCAATAGGCCATAATACTAGATGAGCAGCAAGCTAAATGAAAAAGAAATCTAGTGACACAACGCCTGAAAAACAATATAAATACATTCACATGTAGTTACATAACAACACAATTTCTGTTAGCTATCAGTAGATCAAATAGTCATGTATAATGCATTTAAATAATGAGTGCATATGGCAAAAATTGTTCCATTTGTTTGCCTTGGTTAATTTCTAAGTTAATTTGAACAATATATTCCTTCCAGTTATGCAATGGAATGTAGCCATATTTGTTATCTCAATATTTTGTAAACAATTTTTTTGAATACATTATTCTAATGAGATTAAAATAGGGTGCAAGTGTGGCTGTTTGGTAAGAAGTTCGCTTCCCAACCATATTGTTCTGAGTTCAGTCTCACTGCATGGCACCTTGAGCAAGTATCTTCTACTACAGCCTCAGGCCAACTAAGGCTTTGTCAGAGGATCCGATGGACAGAAACTGAAAGAAGTCTATTGTATATATATTTACGTGCGTGTGTCTTTGTTTATCCCCTATATCATTGCTTGACAACCAATGTTGGTATGTTTACATCCCCATAACTTAGTGGTTTGGCAAAAGAGACCGATAGAATAAATACCAGGCTTACAAAGAATAAGTCCTGGGATTGATTTCTTTGACTGAAACCCTTTAAGGCAGTGCTCCAGCATGGCCAGTCAAATGACTGAAATAAGTAAAAGAATAAAGAATGTGTGTGTGTGTGTGTCTTAGTGTTTGTCATCACTACACCATTTGATAACCAGTCTTGGTTTGTTTATGTCCCTGTAACTAAGTGATTCAACAAAAGAAACCAATAGTATAAGTACCAGACTTAAAAAATAAGTGCTGGGATCAATTTTTGATTGACTAAATCCTTTAAAGCGACACTCCAGTAGGGCCACAGTGCAATGAGTGAAACATTTAAAGAATAAAAGAACAAACAAAATAGGAGAGAACAGCTTCATAATGTTACTGTTTAATTCAAAACAAGCAAACAAGCTTGAAAATAATTTGCAATAAGGATTCATTCTTTTTCTTCGTTTTTGAAGCCATTCAATTGAATATCTTTAAAGATATTCTTTTCTACTCTAGGCACAAGGCCCCAAATTTTTGGAGGTGGGGTGGGCAGTCAATTAGATCAACCCCAGTATGCAACTGGTATTTAATTTATCGACCCCGAAAGGATGAAAGGCAAAATCGACCTAGGCAAAATTTGAACTCAGAACGTAAAGATAGATGAAATACCACTTAGCATTTCACCCAGCGTGGTAACGTTTCTTATTTCTTTATTTGCCCACAAGGAGCTAAACATAGAGGGGACAAACAAGGACAGACAAACGGATTAAGTCGATTACATCGACCCCAGTGCATAACTGGTACTTAATTTATCGACCCCTGAACAGATGAAAGGCAAAATCAACCTAGGCAGAATTTGAACTCAGAACATAGAAACAAACGAAATACAGCTAAGCATTTCGCCCAGCATGTTAACGTTTCTGCCAGCTAGCTGCCTTTATCCTTAAAGATATTAAAAAAAAAAAAAAAACTTACCTCTTCTGAACTGCATATGTTCTTATAGAAGTAGGGCAAGGATTCAAAACTTGGTTCAAGGTTCAAATTCTTAAATCTGTTGCCTGATAAGGAATTGGGTGGTTGTAGGGTTTTGGTGTTCATGATATGGTACCCCCTCAAACCAAAATCATGCACTGAAAAAGAAAGAAGAAAATAAAAACGGATTACACAAATTGTACATTTTTCTGGGAGAAACCATGCACTTCCAAACCCTTTAGCATTTAAGATTATTCTGCCAAATGTAATGCTTATTTATCCCCGTTATTTTGAATTAATTATGCATTATCTCATTAGCTTAGAGATTTTGATGATGTGATTGTTTGTTTTTTCTATTCTTAACCATCATTTCTCTCTCCCTCTGGAGTAGCCATATGTCTCCTTTACTGCAAAAGACACTGGTTTCTGTCCTTCTATTCATACTCTAACCCATAGATTCTCAATGTGGGTGCTACAACCCCCTGGTAGGTGTTGGGACGGTGTTTGGCAGTAGAGAAAAAGGAGGCATTGTGAGGAAGGCAGTGAATTAGGGGACGCTATGAATTTATTACAATATTATTATAGTATTGTATACAAATTATGTAATATTATATTAAATATCAAATGATTCATAGTATATATAAATTAGTAAAATATAAAATATTTATTCATACATAAAAATAAGGATGGGGCACTAGCCCCAAAAGTTTGAGAACCTCTGCTCTAACTCCCCTCATCTCCTGGCTCAAAGCCACCTCCCTGAACTGAGGGGGTCTTCTCTAGCAAGTTACTTGATGACATCACTACTGTTAGTGCCACATAAAAAACACCAAGTAAACTCTGTAATGTGGTTGGCATTAGGAAGGGCAGACAGCCACAGAAACCCTGACAAAGCAGACAATCAGACCCTGGTGCAGTCATCCAATTTGCCAGCTCCTGTCAAATTGTCCAATTTATACCAGGATGAAAAATGGATGTTAAATGATGATAATGACAACAATGATGATGATGAATTCAAGGAAGGTCTGGAGAAAGACTCTAGTAGATAGATATGTTAAGTGAAATCTCCTTTATGGGAGGGTGGGAGAATATGCACTAAATGCATCGTCTACAAAACAGGATGCAACTGAAGTGCAAATCCAAATTGTTGCTAAATTAGCGTCACAATATACATGAAGGAGAAATATAAGAGTCACTATGAAGGACATAGATGACAATGTAAACCCTTGAATTCAAACCCTTTCATGATTAATACTGATACAACATTTGGCAAAATGTGGTCCGGTGGGGTTACCATGAATATATAAGTCCTTACCCTTGGTCTCACAAAGCCAGGCAACAATACCACAGTTATGCTGATAAGAACGCCTTAACTCTTTTGCAACCATAGTATTTATAAATTAGTAAAATATAAAATATTTATTTATACATAAAAATAAGGGTATTTTGAGTGGGGGTTGTAGCCCCAAAACTTTGAGAACCTCTGCTTTAAATCCTCTCATCTCCTAGCACAAAGCCACCTCCCTGAACTGAGTGGTTGGCGTTAAGAAGGACATCCGGCTGTAGAAACTCTGCCAGATCAAGATTGAAGCCTGGTGCAGCTATTTGGTTCACCAGCCCTCAGTCATACATCCAACCCCTGCTAGCATGGAAAGCGGATGTTAAACGATGATGATGATTTCTTTTGAAATACATTGCCATCATTTTAAATAAGTTTATAAATAAAAAACTTTAATAAAATGATTTGGGTGTTATGAAGTTGGTGCATGGAACATAAATGAAAGTGAAATATTAATGGAATGCTTTAATTTAGATCATTTTAAATCAGGAAGTGTGTTGTATCACAGAACTAGGGTGGTCTCAGTTTGATTTGGTATCAAATAGGTCAAACCTTAGCATTTAGAACAGAAAGTCTGGTTACACATGTAACAGTAAAAACCACTTAGAAACTTCCTGCCCAGAAGGCTTAAAAAAGCCAAAAAAAAAAACCAACTATCATTGTGTTACTGGTACACATATCTTCTCAACCATGTTATAATACAAGGTGAAGTCAAATTAACAGTGTGGTACATACTGACTATGAGGGGATATAAAGAGTAAATAGCCTAGCGGTGTGGTACATGTTGACTGTAATGGGGTATAAGATCATCATCATCATCGTTTAGCGTCCGTTTTCCATGCTAGCATGGGTTGAACGGTTCGACCGGGATCTGGGAAGCCAGGAGGCTGCACCAGGCCCCAGTCTGATCTGGCAGTGTTTCTACAGCTGGATGCCCTTCCTAACGCCAACCACTCCATGAGTGTAGTGGATGATTTTTACATGCCACTGGCACAGGAGACAGAGGAGGCTGACAACGGCCATGATTGGTTGGTGCTTTTTACGTGCCACTGGCACAGATACCGTAGGCGACTATTGTACATATTGACAATGATGTAGTGTAAGGTGAAGTCAACTTAGCAATGTGCTATATACTATGATGCGAAATAAAGTGTAGATAGCCCAGCAGTGCAGTACATACAGACTATGATGTTGTACCAGTGTGGTATATATTGATTGTTATGTTACATAAGGTGAACTTAACCTAACAGTGTGCCAGCTAATATCTAACCAGACACTGTGAAAGACTAAATGCTTCACAGTATTTAACCCTTTTGATACCAACCTGCTTGAAACTGCTTCTGGCTCTGTAGCACAAATGTATTGTTTTCAAAAGTTCTGAATTAAAATCTTCCACCAAACCTTAGTCACAATTTATGTTCCTAACACTAGCTTAATGATAACAAAGTTATTTTATTAAATTCTTTGTTATATTTAAAATTAATTGAAAGAAACACAGAGCATCTCAACAGAAATATGGCAACACAAAGGTTACTTATATCCCTTTATTTTCAGAGCTCAAATCCTTCCAAAGTCAACTTTTTAACTTTCATCTCTGCAGGACAACAAAATATGTCCGAGTTTTATTATGTAGTCAACTCTGCTTCAAAATTTACAAGAATAAGAACCATTTTATTATTTCTTTTTCTTGTTATAAAAGTAGAACTAAGATTCAAGTTATTAAACCATTTCTATTCCCGGTTGAAGCTATTTCTCTTCAACCACCTACAAGTCTGTCTGTCCAACCAACTGTGCATGTGTGCACACTTGCTTGTATGTTTACTACATACATACATATACACATACAGTTTTGTTAGAAACTAACTCCTTCTTTATAGGAAGACTTCAAATAATTAAAAAAAGAGAACCTACATACATGAATATATATATATAATATTTATAAATACAAGACCCATTTCAGGTGTGGTTGATTAGCCCTGAATGAGCAAAGTTATTCCAGCCATGACCATCTTGTCTTTTCTCAAGAATTGTGTATCCTGGATTATATCATCCAATCTCATTTTATTTAAAATAGTAGGGTGCAATTTAAGGGAAATTAGGCTGCTATTTCTAGCAAGTCAAATTTCACATAGAGCTCTCTCATTAGCTTATAACAACAGCTCTTGGTAAACACTACCTACAGGATGGTCAAGGCCATATTATATATATATATATAAAATTAGAAAAAAAAACCCTTTTATCAATTCAAAATGAACAATTAAATTACACCATCTAGATATATATATATATATATAATATATATATATATATATATATATATAAGTATATTTATTAATTAATTATTTTATTATTCTAGTTTATTTTTAACCTGATGAGTAGCTATATTTATATCGAAGTGATTTCACTACTACTATAATCATTTCTTAAATATAGCCACAAAACACGTGTCATTATTCTACCAATTATATACGTTTTTATTATTTTTTTGCAATTTACTTAATCATTGACATTTTATTGTTATTTTAATTTTAATATTTCTATTATATATAATTTTCTAGATGGTGTAATTCAATTGTTCATTTTGAATTGATAAAAGGTGGGTTTTAAAAAATTTTTTATATAAATATTATATTGTGTGAAATTTGATTTAGTATTTCTAAATTGAATTTTTTTTCCTTGTTAGTTTGGGTTTTATTCCCTCAAATAATAATAATTATATATATATATATATATATATATATATATATATATATATATATATATATATGGAGTAACCCCTGATGGCTAGGATGGCAAGCAAAATGGAAAAGGGATTTAACGAGAGAATTTCCCTCAAGCTTCTAGAATGTTCCAGACCTTTCTGGAAGCTTCCAGTTTATGTGAAAGTTGGGGACTTCTGGTCCATCCTTTATATAAAGGAAGAAATTCTAAATTCGTGCCACTCCGTGTCTGTCTAGCCTTAGGCCGGCATTGAGTCAAATCATTGCAATTTACACCCACTCGTGCATACGTTCACCTTTCTTACTTGGAGGCATGTAACTGCAAACAGAATGTAATCATGTAATGTTATAAACTTTCCTTCAATTAATCTTGTATGTTAACGCATTACCTCCAGTAATAAAAGTTATGACTTATTACAAGCGTCTCGTGAATTTCTATTTTCTTGTTGCTACAAACAAGATGATAACCCATCTTTCTCTCATGCCAACTAAATTATAGTGTGTCATTAAGTCCATGTTATCACTATAAAATGGATAACCCTGAAATCACTATAAATATATATAGGGAGAGTTTACAAAAAAAACAAAAGAAAAAGACAGGTGGTGTACAAAACAAACAGATGTATTATTATAACACTCAGGAATAGAAAAAGTCTTTTACGTTTCGGGCCTACGCTCTTCTACAGAAAGGAACACAGAAAGAAACAAGGAGAGAAAAAAATGTGCGTAGTGGCTAACGATCTATCATGGCGACTAGTGCCGGACAGAAGGGTCAAACACAGGAAGGAAAGTAGGGGAGATAACAAGGTAAAGATGACCCCCAACACAAAGGTGCATGTGTGTATAAGAGAGTATGCATGTGTGTGTGTGAAAGAGAGCTGGTGGTCTGGATGTGTGCGTGTATGTGTGTGTAGGTGTGAAGATGTGGGGATAGGGGTGTGGGTGGTGTGTTGTGATGTGATATGTGTAGTGTAGTGTGGTGTGATGTTGTTGGGAAGTGGGGGAGGCGAGCAAAACTACACTATTTGTTATAAGGTGTTTAAGTACTTTCTCATACATATTAAGACATTTTCACTATCTCTCTCATGTTAGATACATTTTACAGGGATTTTTGCAACTAAAAAAAACCTCTAATTTCTCCTTTAAGACCAGAACTACTAAACTATTTTTGGCTCCCTTCCAGATTCTACTCTCTGTCTGGTATAATTACTAAGCACTGGCCATGACAGGTTTATTTTATCATCTTTCTATCCTTATTTAGCTATATCCTAGAGTTTTTTCTCTCCCTGCCACCTTTTCCTTTTTTTTTGTCTGATCATTCTCAGTCTCTACTTTGAGATATTTTAATTCTTTATCAAAAGGATCCTTTTTTTTTCCCTCCCAAATCAATTTATAAATATTTACTTTCTATGAGGTGTATCTTAAAAAAAAACACTCAGATTATTTTACTCTTTACTCTTTTACTTGTTTCAGTCATTTGACTGCGGCCATGCTGGAGCACTGCCTTTAGTCGAGCGAATCGACCCTGGGACTTATTCTTTGTAAGCCCAGTACTTATTTTATCGGTCTCTTTTTCCGAACCGCTAGGTGATGCGGATGTAAACACACCAGCATCGGTTGTCAAGCAATGCTAGGGGGACAAACACAGACACACAAACACACACACACACACACACATATATATATATATATATATATATATATATATATATATATATATTACGACAGGCTTCTTTCAGTTTCCATCTACCAAATCCACTCACAAGGCATTGGTCGGCCCAGGGCTATAGCAGAAGACACTTGCCCAAGATGTCATGCAGTGGGACTGAACCCGCAACCATGTGGTTGGTTAGCAAGCTAATTATTTTCTTACTTCTCTCAGGTTAAACTCCAGATCTCATAAAGAGTCTAGAAGCTGTGCAAGACTGGCGTATGGCATTTAAATTGTACATAGTTATGTTGGTGTGTGGATTGTAAAGATGGAGCAATGAGAGCTGTCATATGCATACAAGTCGTTAGAAGGCGGCGAGCTGGCAGAATCGTTAGTATGCCGGGCGACATGCTTAGCAGTATTTCGTCTGTCGTTACGTTCTCAGCTCAAATTCCGCCGAGGTCGACTTTGCCTTTCATCTTTACGGGGTTGATTAAATAAGTACCAGTTACGCACTGGTGTCGATGTAATCGACTTAATCCGTTTGTCTGTCCTTGTTTGTCCTCTCTGTGTGTAGCCTCTTGTGGGCAGTAAAGAAATAAGAAGGCATAAGAAGTAAGAATTTAACCCCCTAGCATTAGGATTTCTATGTCAAATGCAATGCTTATTTATTCACATTGATTTGCATTTGTCATGCATCACTTTTGTAGCTTTGAGATTTCAATGATGTGATTGTTTATTTCTTATTTTTAGAATAATATTGTAGGGCAAGTGTGAAAGGCTGGATCTGGCCGGTATAAATGCTTAAAGGGTCAAATGAGATAACAAAAATGCAGAGGTTGATAGAGAGTGGTAGTGAGACGGTTCTGTAAACATATCTTTTACTTGTTTCAGTCTTGGACTGTGGCCATGCTGGAGCACTGCCTTGAAGGGTTTTAGTTGAGCAAATCAGCCCTAATACTGCTCTTTAAGTCTAGTACTTAAATCTATTGATCTCTTTTGCCAAACCACTAAGTTACAAACCTATTTCTTTACTACCCACAAGGGGATAAACACAGAGAGGACAAACAAGGACAAACGGATTCAGTCGATTATATCAACCCCAGTGCATAACTGGTACTTATTTAATCAACCCCGAAAGGATGAAAGGCAAAGTCGACCTCGGCGGGATTTGAACCGCTAAGAATTTCACCCGGTGTGCTAACGATTCTGCCAGCTAAACCAGCACCAGTAGTCAAGTGGTGGAGAGAAACAAACACTACACAAACATGTATAGTGTCTGTGTGTGTGTGTGTGTGTGTGTGTGTGTGTGTGTATGGATATATCCACCCACACATACATAAAGGGCTTCTTTCAGTGTCCATCCACTAAATCCACTCACAAGGCTTTGGTCAATCTAGAGCTATAGTGAAAGAACTTGCCCAAGTTGCCATGCGGTGAAACTGAACTGAAGACTCCATGGCCGAGATGCAAACCTCTTAAACACAGCCACACTGGTGCCTATGTAAAACTATAGAAGTCTGACAGAAAATTTTAATCCAAAAGATGAGAAATAGATGGATACCATATGTGGGCTGATTCTGCTAAAAGTTTCTCATGCCAGATAGAGCTGAAAACTTTTCTGGCATCAAGAGCGGCAATACTGTTTTTTTCTAAAATTCTTAAGGGTAGGAACCAACCCACTGTTGCATGACACAAGGGAACAAAGTCCCATTAGTCCAAAAATTCCATTCCACAGAATCATTAGTGATGGCTATTGTGAAGTGAAAGAGAGAGAGACTCAAGATAATGGAAAAAAGTACACATTTTGAGATATGAGAAATGAGAGAAACAGGATTGTAGTAGGCAAAATAAAAGGGGCTGGTCTTCCGAAAGATGGAATACTGTTAAATGTTTCAACAGATCAGAGCAGAGTCCCATATAGTGAGAGAAATACTGAAGAATTAAGGCGGCAAGCTGGTAGAAACGTTAGCACGCCGGGCAAAATGCTTAGCGGCATTTCGTCTGCCACTACATTCTGAGTTCAAATTCCACCGAGGTCGACTTTGCCTTTCATCCTTTCAGGGTGGATTAAATAAGTACCAGTCATGCACTGGGGTCGATATAATCGACTTAATCTGTTTGTCTGTCCTTGTTTGTCCTCTCTGTGTTTAGCCCCTTTTGGGTAGTAAAGAAATAGGTATTTTGTCTGCCATTATGTTCTGAGTTCAAATTCCACCAAGGTCGACTTTGCCTTTCATCCTTTCGGAGTCGATTAAATAAGTACCAGTTGCGCACTGGGGTTGATGTAATCGACTTAATCCCTTTGTCTGTCCTTGTTTGTCTCCTCTATGTTTAGCTCCTTGTGGGCAATAAAGAAATAAGAAATAAGAAATACCGAAGAATCCGTTTAGGAGAGAATCTCACAATGGATCATACCATATAACATAAAGAACACTCTCAGAACTGCTTGGACTGCATAGATGTGGGGAGTGGATAGTAGATTTTAAATCCTGTTAGATTTTTCCTTTATTTCATTAGTCAAGCAGTAGTTAATAACTGATACAATGTTTTTATACTAATTATCTTTTTCTTCTGTTTACATTCAGTTCTGTTCCCTATAGTATTTTAGTTCACCGAATTATTTTGTTTTCCTTTTATTTTACTAACTACAATCCTATTTCGTTACCAATATCTCAAAATGTGCACTTTTTTCATTACCTTGAGTCTCTCTCTTTCACTTCACAATTGCCATCAGTAATGTTTCTCAAATGTATGAGCTTATGAGTTGCTCCTTTTGTATATCCTTGAGAGAGAGAGAGAAAGAGAGAGAGAGAGAGAGAGAGTGTGTGTGTGTGTGTGTGTGCGTGGGAGGGAGGGAAAGTTTATATCTCTTTGATTTACCATATTTGATATAATAAAGGATGCACATACATATTAAACACTTCCCAACTTCAGCAGCGTATATTCAGGAAAAGAAAATTATTAGTACATTAAAGTAAGCATTATAGGCCCAAATGTGCATTTAGGCCCCAGGGTGATTCTTTTTACACAGTCATTTGGGAAAAGGAAATACGTCTTATAAGCCATCAAATACAGTATTTTTAGCTCTTTGTATACCTCGACTTTCTTATAGTTTCCTATATTTTTTAAAAGTAATTTTAACATTCTTAAGACCCATTTTTCTGTGGAGAAGTTGTAACTGAATCTTTGAGTTGTTTGTAAAAGGGTTTTCAGTTGGCTATCCTCTTTTGTATGTAGTCTCAAGTCATTTATTTACAAGAAATTTCAGTTGTTGTTGCATCCAGCCTGACTGTGTAGGTGTGCTAAAAATATCAGTAGAATGGGCAGTGCTTTGAAAAATTCTTTTGTTAGAGATTAAGTGAGCTTTTATCTACTCCTGGCTCTTTTGAAGTAATAGTACCACAACACTAATTACTGCGAATATCATCATTATCGCAAATTATTAATATATCCTAATAAACCTGGTTATTAAATGAAGCAAAATGTTGAAGTAAAACATCTGTCCTGACAGCAGACATTCATTACAAAAATACCGTTAACATCTCCCTACTTAATTAGTAATTAAAGATATTGCTAGCAATGCCACAAACACTTTTCTTTACCTTTCTTGAGTGTGGAGTGTGTGTGTGCTCATGTGCACACACAGGGTACAAATCAGAACCAGTTTAATGCAACAAAATAAGAAATACTGAAGATAATTGTACCAAACAAGATTTACTGATATCAAAGGCTATTTTCTCAGAAAAATACCTACAGTTTAGCATTTAATTTATTTTATGGGGTGGAAGAGCGGTGCCCATGAATCTTTTTCAGAGCTTCCATGAATGGTAGGAAAAGAGGAGGAAGTTATCCTCACACCCTGGTTCAAATATTTACAACAGAGGGGATTCTGTTAAAAGGTACACAAGGGCAAGATGGGTTTTTTTATTGGGCTGAGTTTGGCAGAAGGGACCCATGAAGGTCAGAACTTTTGTAGACCCTCCAAGACTTTGCTTCAACTGTTGCAGATTGATATCTGCAGAGGAAGATATGAGTAGGGAGAAGGTTCCAAAGGGTTATGTTCTGTAGGAAATGGGGAGGGGCATGAGTTTGGCATAACACGATGTTGAGAGGTGAAAGGTCAGAGGTACTTGAGCGGAGCAGGTACAAGACCATACATTGCAAAGAACAGGGATCATTAAAGTAGCAATAGAAAAGACAAGAGAGATGAGATAGCAGGCCTGTGAGCAAAAGCTAGAGTGTGTCTAGCACTAAAGAACAGGCAAAGTTCATTCAACAGGCTTCCACAGAGTTTGTGTCAGCCTAATTCTAATTACAAATTTTGGATCAACTCAAGCTATGGTAGAAGACTGCCCAAGGTGGCCAAAGAGGATTGAATGCCACACCATGTGATACTGAAGTGATCATTTAACCCCCTTTCATTACCAACCCAGCTGAAACCGGCTCTGGCTCTGAGTACAAATGTCTTGTTTGCATAAATTTTGAATGTTAATCTTCCACCAAACCTTAGTCACAATTAATGTTCCTAACACTAGCTGAATGATAGCTAAGTTATTTTACTAAATTCTTTGTTATATTTGAAGTAATTGAAAGAAACACAGAACACCTCAAAATAAATACAGTAACAAAAGGGGTAACAAAGTAAATGAAGAGGAAAATGTAATTTAAGGCAAGAGTTAATTGAGTTATTAACCCCTTATATTTTCATTAGTATATTTCCCAATCACTTTCATTTTATATATTCAATATATTTTTACATAACATTTTAAATATTCACATTGATTATCTTTAGATCATCAAGAATCACATCTCAGATTCATGTAAATTTATTTCCAATACTTTTTACTCTTTAACTTGTTTCAGTCATGTGACTTTGGCCATGCTGGAGCACCGCCTTTAGTTGAGCAAATCGACCCCAGGACTTATTCTTTGTAAGCCTAGTACTTATTCTATCGGCCTCTTTTGCAGGGATGTAAACACACCAGCATCAGTTGTCAAACGATGTTGGGGGAAGAAACACAGACACACAAACACACATACATATATAAATATACATATATACAAAGGGTTTCTTTCAGTTTCCATCTACCAAATCCACTCGCAAGGCTTTGGTTGGCCCGCAGCTATAGTAGAAGACACTTGCCCAAGATGTCATGCAGTGAACTTGGAACCATGTGGGTGGTAAGCAAACTACTTACCACACAGCCACTCGCAATAAATAAATTAATAGAATTAACTAAATAATGTCACACACAGCAATGTCGAACGAAATATATTCATGCAAAATCATATTCAACACATTCCAGTGCACTTGGAAGAGAGGCCTTCTAATGCAGACGTAGTCCCAGGAGAAAATTCTCCTCTTAGACATATGTAAAAACAAACAATAGGCTGTGAATGACATCATTGGATTACAAGATGTCTGTGTGTCTCTGTCATTTCACTTCATCAGCAATGCAAACCAAATCTGTAATCCACAGAAGTGTAGGTGTCCTACATTCCAATTCACACCGTGTATCGTTTACCATTTACTTGTTTGAGACATTAAACTGCAGCCATGCTGGGGCACTACCTTGAAGGGTATTTAGTTGAATGAATTGACCCCAATACCTTTTATTTTCAAGCCTGATACTTATTCTATCCACCTCTTTTGATGAACTACTAAGTCATAGGAAATAAACAAACCCACACTTGTCAAGTGGGGGTGGGGGTCAAACACAAACAAACACACACACACACGCACATGCACATATAGGATGGGTTACTGTCAGTTTCCCGTGCCGGTAGCATGTAAAAAGCACCAGTCAAGCATGATCATTACCAGTGTCGCCTTACTGGCACTTGTGCCGCTGGCATGTGGAAAAAACATTCGAGTGAGGTCATTGTCAGTGCCACTGGACTGGCTCCTGTGCAGGTGACATGTTAAAAAACACCATTTGAGCCTGGCTGTTGCTTGTACTTCCTGACTGGCCCTCGTACCAGAGGCACGTAAAAGCACCCACTACACTCTCGGAGTGGTTGGCATTAGGAAGGGCATCTAGCTGTAGAAACTCTGCCAGAGCAAGATTGAAGCTTGGTGCAGTCATCTGGTTCACCAGTCCTCAGTCAAACCGTCCAACCCATGCTAGCATGGAAAATGGACGTTAAATGATGATGATGATGATGATGAAATCCCCTTGTAAGGTTTTGATTGGTTTGAGGCTATATTAGAAGACACTTGTCCAAGGTACCTACCAAGTAGTGAGACTAAACCTGGAACCATGTGGTTGGGAAGCAAATTTCTTACCATACGGCCACTTTGTTTTTACACATGTCTTAAGAGGAGAATTTTCTCCTTGGACTACATCTGCAGTGGAAAGTTTTCTCATGTCCAAGTACACTCGAATGTCTTGAATATGAATTTACATGAAAATAAATCAGAGTTTTGATACGCAATAAAATGTCAAATGTCTCAGATAAGCAGTTGTTAATATAATTATAATTTTTAGATTATTTATAGCATATTTTGAGATAAGATATTTAAGAATATTTACATATGTACCATGTTTTGATCATTTTCATCTCTGTCATCAAGTGTCTTATTCCTGGATACACATCTACTTGTACCAGACTGGAGTTGAACCAAGAATCTTTATTGCTAAACTAAAGGTAATATCTACTAGTTTACTAAGCTTCTGATGAAAGCTGGTTCAAAACCAGTCTTAAAACTATATACATGAACAGGAATAAGACATCCAATGGTATTCATAAATCAAACTGATTAAGATGTAGTCTGAAATGCAGAGTAGCTATAAATAAAACTTATAAAAAATTGGTTCCTTCCTTAGAAACAAGGTTAATAGTCTGAATATTTATAATTTTATTAAATGTCAAAATTGTTTTTTAAATGTTATAATGACATATCAGACTGATGAAATACCTACAAATATTTATGTTCACCAGTACTCTCCAAAGAGGACATAGTTAAAGGGGAGGAAAAGAAAAAGTATTTTGCAGAGATTGACAAACAGAAAAACTAGGATACAAATATCATAAACAGCTTTGACAAACATCAAAACACCAGTATTATTTTCAGTCACAATTCTCATGTCATGAGAACAGTTTCAAAATAAAGTAATATATTTTAGCTATATTGGGAAGGGGGGAGAGCGAGAGAGAGAGTGTGTGTGTGTATGTGTGTGTGTGTCTCTTTCTCTCTCTCTGGCGTGTATGTGTATTTATAGTATGAATTCAACTTTTTCAAGCTGGGTTAGAAGATCAATTTCATAAAATGTAGCACAAAAATTTCATAAAGTAGCAGAATGTCGTAGAAATTCATTCACAACAAATATTTTGCTCACTATTCCATTATTTTTTATGCTTGTTTCAGTTATTAGACTGCGACCATGCTGGGGCATTGCCTCGTAGAACTTTTAGTCAAATGGTTCTACCCAATTACTTATTGTTATTTTAAACTTGGTAATTATTCCATCAGTCCCTTTTGCCAAAGCCACTAAGTCACAGAGACGTAAACACATCAACACCAATTGTCAAGTGGTGGTGGGAACAAATACAGACACACGCACATATCTGACAGGCTTCTTTCAGTTTCTCTCTACCAAATCCTTACAAGGATTTGGTTGGCCTGAGGCTATAGTAGAAAACACTTGCTCAAGGTGTCATGCAATGGGATGTGGTAGGGTTGGGGACCAAGTTTCTTACCACAGAGCAATATATACACACAATCATCATCATCCTCATCATCATCAACATCATCATCATCATCATTGTTGTTTAATGTTTGTTTTCCATGCTGGTATGGGTTGGACGGTTTGACTGAGGTCTGGAAAGCTAGCAGCTGCATCAGGCTCCAATCTGATCTGGCAATGTTTCTACAGCTAGATGCCCTTCCTAATGCCAACCACTCTGAGAGTGTAATGGGTGCTTTTTACGTGCCACTGGCATAGGAGCCAGTCAGGAGGGCCTGGTATCAATCACATTCGGATAGAGCTTTTTTCGTACAACCAACACGTGTGTGTGTGTGTGTGTGTGTGTGTGTGTGTGTGTTGTGTGTGTGTGTGTGTGTATACACACACACACACATCATACCTTATAACCCTCTCCAGACAAATATCCCTTAATCTTGTGGGCTCATAAGTGCTGGTGCCGCATGAAAAGCACCCAGTACACTCTGAAAAGCAGTTGGTGTTAAGAAGGGCATCCAGCCATAGAAACCATGCCAAAACAGACATGGAGCCTGAACAGTCCTTCAGCTGGTCAGCACCTGTCAAACTGTCCAACCCATGCCAGCATGGAAAATGGACAGTAAATGATGATGATGATACATACACACACACACACACACACACATTACATAAATATATGTAAGGATTGCTTGCAGGTTGGTTCTAATTTACTTAATTGATCATTTAATAGGATATTCCAAAGGGTGTTGGGCTTTAAAAATTAAAATATTAAATAACTAAAAGCCAAAAAAAAACCCCAAAAAAAACCCACATGCAGTCCTTAAAAGTTAAATAAGTTGCTACTTGTGGCCTGGTAAGTCTGTTTTCAATATAGTATCATAAATAATAGCAGGTTTTATTATTTTGGAATAAACTTTTATTGAACTAGCTTCACATAATATGTGATATTGAAAAATAGATTTCAATCTAATGATTTATGCTAATTGTTTAGCTTTCACTGTTTATTTTTATTCATTAGTGGCTGTCTAATCAAAGATGGAGAGAAGAGCAAATTCTATGTGACTTCATTAACTCTTTCATTACTGTATTTCTTTTGAGATGCTCTGTGTTTCTTTCAATTACTTTAATAACAAAGAATTTAGTAAAATAACTTAGTTATCATTAAGCTAGTGTTAGGATCATAAATTGTGACTAAGTTTTGGTGGAAGATTGTAATTGAAAACTTATGAAAATAAGACATTTGTACTCAGAGCCAGAGCCGGTTTCAGCTGGGTTGGTAATAAAAGGGTTAAATGATTTCAAAATGGAACATAAGCAGTGGATACTTGTCACAATGTCAGCCAACCATTTAGCCAGGGGTCCATCAACAAAAGTACAGACCAACATCCCCATGCCAAATATTTTGGAGAGTAAGACAATGACTTTGAAGACAAACAAGTTGGTGTTTGACCATCAATTTACAATGATCAACTCAAGGTCATTATAGAAATAGACCTATGAAAAACAACTTCAGAACTTGTTGAAAAATCAAATGTAGGTTATTCAACAATTGCACCGGTGATGTCTATTCAGATGCATTTTGTGATGTCAGGTGCAAAAATACCTTAAGCTAAGCCTGAAAGCAATGAAGTCATAAAAGAGTCATCCATGACTTGCAGTAAGCAACATTTATTAAATGTTATTACTGTTATTTCTTTATTTTCTGCAAACAAAATGCACAAAAAAGCTACATGTTTGCATTATGTTATATATACAATAATAATAAAGGACGTTATCGTATACAGTTTTACAAACCAAGGATGTTATATAGACCTCCTTGACTCAAGTTAGAGAAGGGGTGCATATTATACACAAGGTTTAGGTTTTTCAGAGGTACACTCCCCTAAAAATACCCTGTGTATTATACACAGGGTGGACTATACTTTAGGATTTTCAGTAAGTGTGGCATGAGCTGAACAAGACTATAAAATCTTGTCATTATGAAATCTGTTCTGCACTTAAACTGGCACCCTGTTGGATACAATGACAATAACTCTGGTTGATCTGATCAACAGAGCAGCCTGCTTGTGAAATTAACATGCAAGTAAGTCTCTCTAGTGCAGGGGATAGCACGCTGGACTTTTAATCCAGAGGTTATGTGTTCAAATCCCACTAGGGATGATTTATATTCATGTATTATAGGCATAGGAGTGGCTGTGTGGTAAGTAGCTTGCTTATGAACCACATGGTTCTGGGTTCAGTCCCACTGCGTGGCACCTTGGGCAAGTGTCTTCTACTATAGCCTCGGGCTGAGCAAAGCCTTGTGAGTGGATTTGGTAGATGGAAACTGAAAGAAGCTTGTTGCATATATGTATATATATATATATATATGTATGTGTGTATATATATATGTATGTGTGTATATATATTTGTGCATCTGTGTTTGTCCCCCAACATCACTTGACAACTGATGCTGGTGTGTTTACGTCCCCGTAACTTAGTGGTTCGGCACAAGAGACCAATAGAATAAGTACTAGGCTTACAAAGAATAAGTCCTGAGGTCGATTTGCTCAATTAAAAGGCGGTGCTCCAGCATGGCCGCAGTCAAATGACTGAAACAAGTGGAGCATTCCACAAACACATGTACCCTGAACACAGTTCAGCACGACACAGGGTGTGACAAGGCTGGCCTTTTGAAATACAGGTACTACTCATTTTTTGCCAGCTGAGTGGACTGGAATAATGTGAAATAAAATCCCTTGTTCAAGGATTCAACATGCCACCAGGAATCAAACTCATGACCAAATACCCTAACTATTAAATATGTACGTACACTTATTTTATACAATAAAAACTAACCATTACTTGATTGCATTATGATGTGATGAAAAATGGAATTCTATAGTCACAACTGAGAGTATTTTGATTGTGGTTGAACTGAGGAGAAACACTAAAACACTTTCTTGAACTGAATCTCATTATGGTCAATGTTTGATGGTTGGCAAGTAAAACTGTCTTCTTCAATTCTTTAAAGCAGCAAGCTGGCAGGATTTTGAAAACACCAGCAGATAAGATACTTAGATTTAAAAACAAAAATACAATTATTTTTTAACAAATCTGATAATGGCATTCCCGATAATATTTCTTAACAGTAAACAGGGATATTTTAAATCTAAGCAGAAGTAATAAAGAATGATAATAGAGGAATACAGGTCAAGAATTAGCTCAACCCAGGTATTCAACAGTGAACTACAAGCCAACAAAACAGTCTAACCCACAGGTGCAAGACCTGCTAAAATAACAACCAAATTTCTTCAAATCAAACTCTAAACTGTTAACAAATGAAGGATACATTAGACAATGTAATACCAGAGAAATAAAAATGGTCATGTTTGGAATGTCTCTGATCATAGGCAAACTGTATCCATCAGGACCAAACTAATTAAATAACACTAAGAACAATTAAAATTTTTAAAAATGAAAGAAGTCTCTTTTACTCTTTTACTTATTTCAGTCATTTGACTGTGGCCATGCTGGAGCACCGCCTTTAGTCGAACAAATCGAACCCAGGACTTATTTTTTGTAAGCCTAGTACTTATTCTATTGGTTTCTTTTGCCGAACTGCTAAGTTATGAGGATGTAAACACACCAGCATCGGTTGTCAAGCATGCTAGGGGGACAACACAGACACACAGACACACACATACATATATACAACAGATTTCTTTCAGTTTCCGTCTACTAAATCCACTCACAAGGCTTTGGTCAGCCCGAGGCTATAGTAGAAGACACTTATCCAAGGTGCCACGCAGTGGGCCTGAACTTGGCACCATGTGGTTGGTAAGCAAGCTACTTACCACACAGCCACTCCTACACCTACCAACGAACTTTGTTTTGAAGTGAGTTTCATTTATCAGATTTATCTCCAGTGTGTAGGTGTTATGACATATAATGGAAAGACGCACCATCTCTAACATTTCTTGTTATTATCCCTTGCAAGAGTAAAGATTATATTATAAATATATATGTGTGTGTGTGTGGCTGTGTGCTTAAGAAGCTTGCTTCTAAACCACAAGGTTGTGAGCTCATTCCGTCCCACAATCATGCAGTTGAGCAAGTGACATTTACTAAAAAGCCCCCGGTCAACCAAAGCCTTGTGAGTGGATTTCTCAGACAGAAAATGAAAGAAACCCATCATGTAAAAATATATATATATATATATACAATCATAATCATCATCATCATTGTTTAACATCCGCTTTCCATGCTAGCATGGATTGGACGATTTGACTGAGGACTGACGAGCCAGAAGGCTGCACCAGGCTCCAATCTGATCTGGCACAGTTTTTACAGCTGGATGCCCTTCCTAACGCCAACCACTCCAAGAGTGTAGTGGATGCTTTTACGTGCCACCGGCACGAGGGCCAGTCAGGCAGTACTAGCAACGGCAATGCTCAAATGGTGTTTTTTATGTGCCACCTGCACAGGAGCCAATCCAGCAGCACTGGCAACATATATACATATATATATATATATATATATATACATACATACATGTGTATGTGTGTGAGAGAGAGTGAGTGAGGGAGGGAGAGTTGGTTCTCCTTCTCAACATTACATGAGAGTTGTAAATGTGTCATTGTCATACAACAGCATTTGTCGCTTCCTCCCATAAAAACATGTCTGGTCATCAAGACTTTGCCTGGAAGCAGGTAAGGGTTGGCAACAAGAAGGGCTTGCAGCCAGAGAAAATCCACCTCAAGAAATTCTTACCCAACCCATGGAAAAAAAAAGGAAAAGTGAATAATTAAATATTATTAGGATTTATATTTTTCTTTTATTTCTTTTGTCTGTTTCAGTCATTTTCATTGTGGCCATGCTGGAGCACTGCCTTTCGTCAAACAAATCAGCCCCAGGACTTATTCTATTGGTCTCTTTAGCCAACCACTAATTTTCGGGGACGTAAGCACACCAACATCAGTTGTCAGGTGATAGTGGGGATGGGAGATGGTGGCAAACACTCACACACACACACACATACACACACACACACACACACATATGTGATGGGCTTCTTTCAGTTTCCGTCTACCAAATCCACTCACAAGGCTTTGGTCAGCCCGAAGCTATAGTAGAAGACACTTACCCAGGATGCCACTGAGTGGGACTGAACCCAGAACTATTAGGTTGGAAAGCAAGCTTCTTACAACACAGCCATATCTGTGCCTATATGTATTCTTTTATTTGTTTCAGTCATTTGACAGTGGCCATGCTGGAGCACCACCTTTAGTCAAACAAATCAACCACAGGACTTATTCATTGTAAGCCTAGTACTTATTCTATCGGTCTCTTTTGCCAAACCATTAAGTTTTGGAGACGTAAATACATCAACATTGTTTGTAAAGCAATGGTGGGAGGACAAACACAGACACACAAATAAATAAATACACACACACACACACACACACACACATATGGCCAGCTTCTTTTAGTTTCTGTCTACCAAATCCACTTACAAGGCTTTGGTTGGCCCGAGGCTATCGTAGAAGACACTTGCCCAAGGTGCCACGCAATGGGACTGAACCCAGAACCATGTGGTTGGGAAGCAAGCTTCTTACCACACAGCCACTGATGTGCCTATAGTAAACATTTTTTTAATATTTTGTTTATTGTGGAGGTAAAACCAATTTATTGTACATAAATTTTAACAACATTATATCCGAAGGGAATTCATAAAAAAAAAAAACAAAAGACAAAGACAGGAGGTGTACACAAAAAACAAGGACCCCAGTTGAGAACCACATCTTTACACAATCACTTGAACCTGCTAGAAATAGTAGCAAAATCTCCCTTAAGTCACACTGTACCATTTTATTATAGAAGGATACATTAGATAATGTTATCCTGGGTCCGAGCAGTGTTGAGACAAAAATATAGGACAACCACAGTTGTAACACCCATGATCTTAAAAAGTTTGCCTCATTTTTATAAACAAAAACAAAATAAACCTTCAAAACAAGCCAACAACTGAACCTCTATGTGGTCGTTTAACCTACTAGAAACAACAGCCAAGTCTTCCTCAAATCATGCAGTAAATACTTAAAAATGGAAGGATGCATTCTATAAGATATATATCACCTTAAAATAGATAAAATAGCCACAATTTGAACACATCCAATCATGGATCTACTCAAACAGGCTACCCCAAAGGCTAAACAATAAAAATGATTAAAAAAAAACCCCTATCTGTGTGGAGAAAAGTGTTTATAATAAAAATATTAAGAAATTACATATGACTTTCAGGTATTGAACCCCCCAAAAATTAAGACCTGAACTCTTTTTAACCCTTTAACATTCAGATTCTTCTGTCAAATGTAATGCTAATTTATTCACATTGTTCTGAATTAGTCATGCATTATCTTGTAGCTTCAAGATATCAATGATGTGATTGTTTATCTTTAGAATGATATGGTAGCACAGGTGTGAGAAGTCAGATCTGGCGAGATCAAACATAAACCAGAGAAAATATTTTGGTTGGATATGGCCAGTTTAAATGCTAATGGGTTAATCACTTCACACATATATTTATCAACTTTATCACTAGTATGTGGATTAATGAAAACAATAACTATACATTATTTACAATTGAAGGATATTTGCTCTCATCTTGTAAATAATGTACATAATTCCACATCTATTAAATATAGAACTGAACAATATCTATTCTTTTACTTGTTTCAGTCAGTTGACTGTGGCCATGCTGGAACACTGCCTTTAGTCGAGCAAATCAATCCCAGAACTTATTTTTTGTAAGCCTAGTACTTATTCTATCAGTCATTTTTGCCGAACTGCTAAGTTACGGGTATGTAAACACACTAGCATCGGTTGTCAAGCGATGTTGGGGGAACAAACACAGACACACAAACATATACACACACATACATATATATGCATATGTATGTATATATATATATATATATACACATATATATACATATATATATGACAGGCTTCACTCACAAGGCTTTGATCGGCCCGGGGACTGAACCCGGAACCATGTGGTTAGTAAGCAAGCTACTTACCACACAGCCACTCCTACGCCTATACATTATTTACAATTGAAGGATATTTCTCCTCATCTTGTAAATAATGTACATAATTCCTCATCTCTTAAATACAGAACTGAACAATAACTATGTTCAATGAAACGAGAGACATCATTTCTATAATTTATCTTATTGTATTGGCCTTTGTCAGTGTAAACATCATTGGCTCATTCTGAAGAATTGGCTTGTTCACTTCATTTAGTGTTGTTGTTTAGCCTTGTGATTTCATACAACATTATTTTTATGACTATTTTACACACACACATACACATATATTTAAATGTCCTTCTGATCAGTGTATTGTTTAAAGAAAACTAAAAGAGCTCTAGTAAATAACATGAAAAATCATTAAAATGGTTATTTAAAAAAAAATATTGCATAAAAACATTTACTAATACAGATACAATTTTAAATAAAGAATGTGTATGAAACAACTATATTTATATGAAAGTTATATTGTACATCAGAATATTTCAAAATAAAACATAACTAATGTAAGCTTATGTAAAGCTAATGTAAATTAATATATTTACTCAAAAACACACTTTCAAGTAAACATGACATAGAGATTGTAGAAATATGTAAATAAGAAAACAAAATAGACACATGCATACAAGAGAGTGAAAATGGAAATACTGGCAAATATCTTACCCATTGTTGTATATTGGTTCTGCATATTTTAGTGTTATAACATAAACAATAACGATCCAGAAAGTTTAGGTTTGTTTAACTGTTCAATGTAGTTATTTTTCCTATGGTTTGTTTAGTCATTTAATTGTTTTCCTATTAAAAGTGGGGTTTAGTGAGAAAGTTCTTTATGTGTAAACTATTCCCACCAAAAATGTAAATCCTATTTATGAAGTCAATAAAAAGTTTTATATATATATATATATAAAATATACTAAGAATGAAAGGCAGACTGATGGAATAAATATATGGGTAAGACTGGTAAGCAGGAAGAAGTGAAGAATAGATAGATGATATATTTTATCTTGGGTAAAATCCTTTTGGTATAATATTCACAAGATGTTACAAATTATCCTCTCAAAGTGTAAAGAAATATTTGAATCAGGACTAACATCAACACTGCTAAAATATATTCCCCAGCTTAATTATGATTTAATTATAAGTGAGTGAGAAGTCTTGATTGTTAACAAAGAAGACTATAATATGAAAATTAATAAGAATTTCTAAAGATATTCATACAATATGAAAATAAATAAGAATTTCTAAAGATATTATAATATGATAATATAATATGAAAATTAATAAGAATTTCTAAAGATATTCATACAATATGAAAATAAATAGGAATTTCTAAAGATATTTTTCCAAATATTTAGAAGTTAACTCTAATTTCTGCTTATAAAATATCTTGAAAATGTCATTAAATTTATCTATAAAACTATTGTTTTAGTTCTCTGATAATATTTCTCTTTATACTATTTAAGTATAATAACAATGAAAGATCTGATTGAATTTATCTTTGCTTTCAGAAAAGAAAAAAAAAATACTGATATGAAAGAGAGAGTGAGAAAGGGTCAATATTTATAACTAATTTATAACTAAACTTACTTCAAGAAATTTAGCAAGAAGAATAGTTATACAGACACACACATTAAATCAGTTAAGTCTAACTCCTAGTTTCATAGAAAATCTTTTGTTGCGTTTGTTTGATTTTTTTTTCTTCTTTTAGTTGCATGAATTCTGGTAGTTATTTGTTCCATAAACACTTTGCAGCAACAAGACTGGTAAGGAAGGATGAATGTTTGTACTGAGTGGAAAGATGTGAAGTAAGATCTGACACACACATAAAGAGATTTAACAGGAGTAGCTATAGCCAGCTGTCTGTATATGCCTGCTTCTTGCTTGCCTTTCTGTATATATATCCGGCACCAATCATACTGACAGAGAACACTTTACTTTACTCTTTCAGCAAATATCCAAGAAATTGGCTGCTTTCCAAAGTTGCTAATAATTCTTTTAATTGATTCTGGCTTACCCCAATAGAAGTGATGATGCGTTGGTTGATCAACCATAACAATTTAATGATATTAAGGATACCTTTTAGAGGTATGATCTTCGAAGTTAATTGCGGTATACAGAGAAGGATAGTTAAAAAATACTGTAACTTGAGAAGGAAAAATAAATGAAATGATTTAATAAAATAGATAGTGAAGTGTGAAAAGAAAATGTAATGAGAAGTTTACAGCAGTGTAAATCAGTTACAGTGAAGTACTACTGTGTGGGAGAGACCTAGTAGTAGTAGTAGTAGTAGTAGTAGTATGGGGGAGGAGGAGGAGGAGAACAAGAAGAAGCAGAAAGAAGAAGAAGAAGAAGAAGAAGAAGAGAAGAAGAAGAAGAAGAAAGAAGGAGGAAGAAGAAGAAGAAGAAGGAGGAAGAAGAAGAAGAAGGAAGAAGAAGAAGAAGGAGAAGAAGAAGGAGAAGGAGAAGAAGAAGAAGAAGAAGAAGAAGAAGAGTACGAAATGAAACTCAAGACAAACTAAGGAGAAAATAAATTGCTGGTTGGTTGATGTTGGTAATAATAATGATTTAAAATTATAGCAATATCTGTTTTAATGAGGGCGGCAAGATGGTAGAATCGTTAGCATGCCAGGCGAAATGCTTAGTGGCATTTCGTCTGCCGTTACGCTCTGGGTTCAAATTCCACCAAGGTTGACTTTGCCTTTCATCCTTTCAGGGTCGATTAAATAAGTACCAGTTATGCACTGGAGTCAATGTTATCAACTTAATCCTTTGGTCTGTCCTTGTTTGTCCCCTCTATGTTTAGCCACCTGTGGGCAATAAAGCAATAAATAATGATTTAAAATTTTGGCACATGGCCAGAAATTTTAAGGGAACAGTGTTAGACCCTAATACTTGACTGGTACTTAGTTTATCAATCCCTAAGGTATAAAAGAAAAAGTCGACTTCAGTGGAATTTGAACTCTAAATGTAAAGAACTAGACAAAATGCAGTTAAGCATGTAAATGGTTCTGCCAGCTCACCACCTTAGTAACAATAATCCTTTCTGCTATAGGCACAAGGCCTGAAATTTTGTGGGAGGAGCCAGTCGATGAGATTGCCCCAGTATGCAACTGGTACTTAATTTATCAACCCCGAAAGGATGAAAGCCAAGTCTACTTTGGCGGAATTTGAACTCAGAAAATGACAGACAAAATACTGCTAAACATTTTTTTTCTTACTCTAGCCACAATGCCCAAAATTTTAGGGGAGGAGGCCAGTTGATTTGATCGACCCCCAGTGTGCAATTGGTACTTAATTTATCGACCCTGAAAGAATGAAAGGCAAAGTCAGCATTGGCAGAATTTGAATTCAGAATGCAAAGATGGATGAAATACCACTAAGCATTTTGCCCAACATGCTAACAATTCTGCCAGTTCATCACCTAATAATCCTTTCTACTATACGCACAAGGCCTGAAACTTTTTTTTTTTTTTGGTGAGGGTGGGCTAATTGATCACATCAACCTTATTGCTCAACTGTACTTTATTTATCTTCACTGACAGCGCTGGATTAACCATTAAGCAAAATAAGCACGTGCTTAGGGCATCGAAGGAAGTGGAAGCGCCAGAGAAATGGTAAATAGTCTACAGCACAAAAGAAATCACTTTAAACTTGCTAAAATAATATTCAAGGTAGTGTATATGATCAGAAATATAATTTCAAAGTGTTCACGGTGTCATAGAGAGGATTTGATAGAAAAACTTTACAATTAGAAAAAAACTAGAAAAGTCTTGAAATATAAAGTGGAAGCCTAAAAAGGTAAAATACACATTTTTCTTTCATCTTACTCTTAGTTTTGTTTCATTTTGAAAAAAAAAAAATTTACGGCTTATTATTGTTTAAATTTTGAATTACATATATATAGGCACAGGAGTGGCTGTGTGGTACGTAACTTGCTTACCAACCACATGATTCTGGGTTCAGTCCCACTGCATGGCACCTTGGGCAAGTGTCTTCTAATATAGCCTGAGGCTGACCAAAGCCTTGTGAGTGGATTTGGTAAACGGAAACTGAAAGAAGCCTGTTGTGTGTGTGTGTATGCGTGTATGTATGTGTGTCTGTGTGTGTGTGTGTGTGTGTATATGTTTGTGTGTCTGTGTTTGTCCATCCCCACCATCGCTTGACAACTGATGTTGGTGTGTTTAGGTCCCCGTAACTTAGTGGTTCAGCAAAAGAGACCGATAGAATAAGTACTAGGCTTACAGAGAATAAGTCCTGGGGTTGATTTGCTCGACTAAATGCAGGACTCCAGCATGGTCGCAATAAAATGACTGAAACAAATAAAAGGATAAAGAATATAGTGGCACCAAAATCTTTGAAGTGCTTAGGGTCTCAATGGGTCTTTATCTGGCCCTGAGTAACATGCCAAAATAGACATTGAGCCCTGACAGCTCTTCAGCTGGTCAACTCCTGTCGAACTGTCCAACCCATGCCAGCATGGAAAACAGACATTAAATGATAATGATGATGATGATCTAACAATTTTACCAACCCACTGGCCTTAGTTGTTTCTGATTTAGGCACAATGTCAGTAATCGTGAAAAAAGGGTGGGAATTGATACTCCTGGCCCCAGTACTTGAGGGGTACTTTATTTTATCACCCCAGAGAGATGAAAGAAGGTACAGGGCCTAATGATTAGGGTGTTGCACTCACAATTGCAAGATCATGGTTTCAATTTCCCAACTGATCACGTGTGTTCTGGAGCAAAGCACTTTGGTCCATGTCACCCCCAGTCAACTCAACTATAAATGAGTGACCCTGCAACTGGTTACCATCATGTTTAAAGGGAATGTTGGCCATCCAAGAATTTTGACCTGGAGATCTCCATTTCCAGCGACTTCGAGGGCCACCTCCCAGTGGTGTTGGGCATCAACGAATAGCCCTCGACTACAACAAGACGACCAAAGTTTGTTTTTTTTTTCCCCAAAGTCAGGGGTCTTCTGCCCCTAAGCCCTAGACCATCACCTAATCACCCTTACCTGCCTTGTTGCTTAACAACAACAACAACAACAAGGGGAACGTTGTGATTCCAGTTATTCATATGCCATAGAAACTGAGTAACTGGCCCTATGAATCCCAAGACTTGAGACAGTAATGTCCATGGGCTGATGCTGAGGATGCTGCTGCTGCTGCTGATGATGATGATGATGATGCTGATGGTGATGATGATGATAATGATGATGCTGATGATGATAATGATGATGATGATAATGATGATGATGATGGCGAAGATTATGCTGATGATGACGACGGGGTGGGGGGGATGAAAGGCAAAGTTGACATAGAATAATTAATACTAATAATTCTTTATTTTATTTGCTAGGAAAATTTCAAAGGAAAGCGGGGGGGGGGGGTCAGTAGATAAGACAAGAATAGAGAAAAAAAATAATAAAAGAAAAGAAAATTTTAACAAAACAACATTCCTCAATAGTAGGGGACAGCTGCCTTAGTCAATCAAGGAAACCCTAACAAAACTTGGATTACCCAAGCCACCAAGGGCAAGTGTCCCCCCAACCCCATCCCTATCAACTCCTTCCTACAGGTTCATGCTCAGTCAAGGCCCATTTATTTATGCCATGTTAGAAGAAGAAGGAGGAGGAGCCAAAGAAGAAGACAAAGAAGAAGACGAAGAAGACAAATAAGAAGAAGATGACAAAGAAGACGAAAAAGAAGAAGACGAAGAAGAAGAAGACGACGAAGAAGACGAAGAAGAAGAAGACGAAGAAGAAGACGAAGAAGAAGAAGAAGAAGAAGACAAAGAAGAAGACAAAGAAGAAGACAAAGAAGACAAAGAAGACAAAGAAGACAAAGAAGAAGAAGAAGAGAAGAAGAAGAAAAAGACGAAGAAGAAGAAGAAGAAGAAGAAGAGACAAAAAAGACGAAGAAGAAGAAGAAGAGACAAAAAGACGAAGAAGAAGAAGAAGAGACAAAGAAGACGAAGAAGACGAAGAAGACGAAGAAGAAGAAGATTGAGAGAAGGGGCAGTAGGGGAGGAAAGATGGATGGAGTGAAGGATAAAGGATCAAGTAAGAAGGGAGAAATGGAAGTGGTGATGGAGTAGGAGAAGAGGCTGGGGCTGTGGAAAACGGGGGGGGGGAGAGAGGGATGCGAGGATGGAGTATGATGAGAGGAAGGAAGGAGGAGGAAGGAAGGGGAGGAGGAGGCAAGAATGTTGTTCCAAACTGTTTAGAGTTAAATGCTTCCCCCCATTCACTGCCACTACATATTGATCATTTATGAAACACAATTATCAACAAAATAAAAAAAAATTAAAAAAAAGAAAAAAAAAGAAAAATAAAGAAAAAAATTCATTGAAATGAAGAAGACCAGAAGGATGGAGAGAGATAAACCAGCTCAGAGAGGAATTCTCGTGAAGATAAAAAATATTTGTAAATATTTGTGGAGGCGCAATGGCCTAGTGGTTAGGGCAGCGGACTTGCGGTCGGAGGATCGCGGTTTCGATTCCCAGACCGGGCGTTGTGTGTGTTTATTGAGCGAAAACACCTAAAAGCTCCACGAGGCTCCGGCAGGAGGTGGTGATCCCTGCTGTACTCTTTCACCACTCTAAAAGGCGGTGCTCCAGCATGGCCGCAGTCAAATGACTGAAACAAGTACAGAAAAAAAAAAAAAAAAAAACACAGATTGAGAATTTTACTTTTTTAAACTTTTTTTTACTTGTTCCAGTCATTTTTGACTGCGGCCATGCTGGAGCACCGCCTTTAAGTCGAGCAACTCGACCCCCAGGACTTATTCTTTTGTAAGCCCAGTACTTATTCTATCGATCTCTTTTGCCGAACCGCTAAGTAACGGGGACATAAACACACCAGCATCGGTTGTCAAGCAATGCTAGGGGGACAAACACACACACACATACATATATATCTCTTTTACTTGTTTCAGTCATTTGACTGTGGCCATGCTGGAGCACCGCCTTTAATCGAGCAACTCGACCCCGGGACTTATTCTCTTTTGTAAGCCCAGTACTTATTCTGTCGATCTCTTTTGCCGAACCGCTAAGTAACGGGGACATAAACACACTAGCATCGATTGGTTGTCAAGCAATGTTGGGGGACAAACACACACACGCATACATAATATATATTATATATATATATATATATATATACATATATACGACAGGCTTCTTTAAGTTTCCGTCTACCAAATCCACTCACAAGGCTTTGGTCGGCCCGAGGCTATAGTAGAAGACACTTGCCCAAGGTGCCATTTTTGACTGTAGCCATGCTGGAGCACCGCCTTTAATCGAGCAACTCACCCCGTGACTTATTCTTTTTGTAAGCCCAGTACTTATTCTATCGATCTCTTTTGCCGAACCGCTAAGTAACGGGGACGTAAACACACCAGCATCGGTTGTCAAGCAATGCTAGGGGAACAAACACAGACACACAAACACACACACGCATACATATATATATACATATATACGACAGGCTTCTTTCAGTTTCCGTCTACCAAATCCACTCACAAGGCTTTGGTCAGCCCGGGGCTATAGTAGAAGACACTTGCCCAAGGTGCCACGCAGGGGGACTGAACCCAGAACCATGTGGTTGGTAAACAAGCTACTTACCACACACAGCCACTCCTGCGCTTTTGTAAATTCTTACAAACACAGGAAAAAAATAGATAAACAATGCTAATTTTTTAAAGTCATACTTAGATGTTCAGTTCGTTACTACATGATTTCAAGTTCAATTTCACTGTCAGGCACCTTGGAACAAGGGTCTTCTGCTAAAACCTCAGATCAATGAAAGCTTTATGAGTGAAATTTATTGGCGGGAAATTGGGTGAAAACTCATTGGAAGAATGAATTTTTGTTTTGGGGTGGTACATGTCATTTGTTGCTTGGCCCCTGGGTGAAATTGGAATGGGACAATTAGGCACAGCTGTCTGGATGCTGGCAATTTGGCATGGCTGACTGGACATTTAAAACCTGATGTACTAGCTATACTACGTCTCAATGCTACCCCTTGACTCGTTCACTGCTGCCTTTATTACATTTTGGTACATTTTGGCATGTGCACATGTGTAGAAACATACACATAGAAATAGAGAGAAAGAGAGAGAGAGATTGAGAGAAACAAAACATCTCATGTCAAATAAGTCAGCATCGACTTAGTGACACCAAATAGGCAGCACCAAAATGGCACCCCTGGAGTGCCTCAAGCAGAGTATGCTCTGATGCAAGCAGTTGGGCCAGGTTATGGTCAGAGGATGACTTCCTTTACCAAACACAGAGTCTTTGAAAAGGTCTTGGACAGTGCCTTTCCTCCTCTAATGTCAGGCAAAAATTAATTCCCCCCCCCCCGCCAAAAAAAAAAAAGAGTAGGTGCAGGAGTGGCTGTGTGGTAAGTAGCTTGCTTACCAACCACATGGTTCCGGGTTCAGTCCCACTGCGTAGCACCTTGGGCAAGTGTCTTCTTCTATAGCATCGGGCCAACCAAAGCTTTGTGAGTGGATTTGCTAGACAGAAACTGAAGCCCATCGCGTGCGTGCGTGTGTATTTGTTTGTGTTTGTCCCCTCTACATCGCTTGACAACTGATGCTGGTGTGTTTACATCCCCTTAACTTAGCGGTTCGGCAAAAGAGACCTATAGAATAAGTACTAGGCTTACAAAGAATAAGTCTTGAGGTTGATTTGCTTGACTAAAGGCGGTGCTCCAGCATGGCCGCAGTCAAATGACTGAAACAAGTAAAAGAGCAAAAAGAGTATAGGCATAGAAGCATGTGCTGTGTGGTTAAGAACAAGACTACTTTACAACCACATGATTTCAGGTTCAGTCCCACTTGGTGGCACCTTGGGCAAGTATCTTCTATTATAGCCCCCAAGGCCAACAAACAACTTGTGAGTAAACTTGGTAAACAGAAACTGTGCAGAAGCCTATGGTGTGTGTGTGTGTGTGTTATGGTAAGTGATTGGTTATAATGTCAGCAAGGAGTGTCATTAGCATCATCATTTCTTTATCATGGATGTTAGCATTCTATGATAAACATAGAATGCCAACATCCATACACATAAGAGAATAAAATATATTCAGTTAGAAACAAGGAAAATGTGATTATAGAAGGAATACACAAAGATGTTGCTGAAGTATAATATTACAAAACAGAATGATACAAATATTTATTCTTCACTCCTGTATGAATCACACCCATCCATAGTTAAATTCACTGTTGTTGTTGTTTTTGTTGTTTAGCCGAAGGTCAACTGTGATTCAGCAAACTTATAATCAGTGACCATCCCATCTTTTTAGAAGTGTTTAAGAATACATTGTCTGATGTGTTCTCCTTCAGGTAGGGTGTGAGTCAAGAAAGATTTGGCTGCTATTTCTAACAAGACAAGTGGTTGAATAAGGGCTCCCTCAAAGGCTCATACTCACTATATGTAAGTATGTGTGTGTGTGTGTGTGAGTGTGTGAGTGGTTTTAGATATGTGTATGTATGAATCAGTGCTGATGTGTGTATTCTTTTCTTCTTTTATTTCTTTCAGTCATTTGAATGTGGCCATGCTGGAGCACCACCTTTAGTCGAACAAATCAACCCAAGGACTTATTCTTTGTAAGCCTAGTACTTATTCTAGCAGCACTTTTGCCGAACTGCTAAGTTACGGGGACATAAACACACTAGCATCAGTTGCCAAGCGATTGTGGGGGAACAAACACAGCCACACACACACACACACATATATATACATACAATGGGCTTCTTTCAGTTTCCATCCTATAATCAAAGGCATACCAGCAACAACCATCTCATCTTTTTAAGAGTATTTAGGAATACATTGTCTGATGTGTTCTCCCTTAGGTAGGGTGTAATTCGAGAAAGATTTGACTACCAAATCCACTCACAAGGCTTTGGTTGGCCCAAGGATATAGTTGAAGACACTTGCCAGAGGTGTCACACAGTGGGATTGAACCTGGAACCATATGATTGGCAAGTAAGTTAACTATGGTGCTGTAATGTTTTCAATAGTGTTTTCTCCTTAAGGTGGTGAGCTAGCAGAACTGTTAGCACAAAATGCTTGGAATTTTGCCATTTTCTATGTTCTGAGTTCAAATTCTTCTGAGGTTGACTTTGCCTTTTCATTATTTCAGGGGTGATAAAATAAATACCAATTGAACACTGGGGTCAAAGGAATTGACTTAACCCCTTTCCACAAATTTACTGGCTTTATGCTAAAATTTGAAAACAGTAGTGTTTACTCCATCTTTCGTTTTAAATAAATTAAGTTTATCTATTGAGGAGTTTACTCTTGCAGATTGCCATATCTCATTGTGAAGCAAACTATTTATGCCAATCCCACAGTTATAACCCAAAGGAGCATCTTCAGCTTTAGCTAACTCAATAAAGAATGAAAATATAAAGGGAAGGACAAAGAGCTGTGATGTATTTAAAAGCTACCGTGAAGTTGGCAAATAAATACTTTTAGTAAAATTCTACAGGGAAATTATTCTTCAAATGTTCCTGAAAAAAAAAAAATGAAGCTGGAAGGAGTGAATGCCAGAAACTTTTACACCTGTTACTCAGGAAATCAGTACCATAGTTAACTTACTTGCCACAAAGATAAATAGTTGACACAACCCCTTCCTCGTATATTGCAGTTGGGTGGGGTAAACTATAACAGACCATGTATTGGGTTGTCTGGAAAGTTCGTGCCGTTTTTTAAAGGAAAGAAAAAGGTCAATAAATACTTGCCATTACATTTTTAATCAACCAAATATGAACCATTTTGTTGCACAATACATCTCCATCTTTCCTTTAACTTGAAAATACCCTCTTCCCAGAATTGAGGTGGTTTCATGGCAAAGAATTCATCAAGGTATCTTTTTACGTCATCCAAGGAATTGAAATTTTTACCATTAAGACTATTCTACAGAAACCTGAATAATTGGAAATCCAAAGAAGCAATATCTGGTGAATATGGAAGGTGGGGTAACACATCCCAGCCGAGCTGCAGCAATTTTTGTCTGGTTCCCAAAGCATCAAGTGCCAAAAATGAACTTTCTTATCTTCCATTTTAAAGGGTTACAGAATTAACACAGGTTATAGGAACATAAACCTTCTTCCATGAAAATATAGCTTAAATTGTGCTCTAAATGGAGATGTAGTCAAATCCTATTTTATGGACTCAACCATGTTCTAAAATAAGTCGAAAGGTAAGCTACTACAAATCGGCACAAACTCTCCGGACAACCCAATATATGCTATAGCTAGAGAAGGGTAAGCTATAACACACCATGTAGGAAAGATATTAACCCTTTCAATATCAACACGGCTGAAACTGGCTCTGGTTCTGAGTACAAATGTCTTGTTTTCATAAGTTTTGAATTAAAATCTTACACCAAACCTTAGTCACAATTTATGTTCCTAACACTAGCTTAATGATAATTAGGTTATTTTACTAAATTCTTTGATATATTTAAAGTAATTGAAAGAAGCACAGAACACCTCAAAATAAATACAGTAACGAAAGGGTTAAGGGGGGAAAAAAATGAAGAATAACTGAATCAAAGACAAAAGAAAAGCATCAAACAAAGATTAATAAAATATAAAAAAAAACATAGTTGTCCTTTTCTTAAGTGAAACAGCTGGAACAATAAATAAAAGAGCCAGATATGCCATTTCCTTGTTGACCTAAATAAAGCTTTTCAAAGGATGATGCTACTGTTATGTCAGATGGCTTAGGAAGAAATAAAAGGTGGAAGGGACTTGTAAGAATATAGAATGACAAATTAGATGTCTAAATATCAGAGAGGAGTTGTTTATATTTTGTATTTTACTTGCTTTTGTCATTAGACTGCAGTGAAGCTGCAGCACTGTGCCTTGAAGAATTTTTAGTCAAAAAAATCACAAATCAGCCCCAGTACCTGGTGGGGGGGGGTTAAGCTTGGTACTTAATCTATCAGTCTATTTTGTTGAGATGCTAAGTCACAGAGACGCAAATATACCTATTTCTTTACTACCCACAAGGGGCTAAACACAGAGAGAACAAACAAAGACAGACAAACGGATTATGTCGATTATATCGACCCCAGTGTGTAACTGGTACTCAATTTATCGACCCCGAAAGGATGAAAGGCAAAGTCGACCTCGGCGGAATTTGAACTCAGAATGTAGCGGCAGACGAAATACCACTAAGCATTTCGCCCAGCATGATAACGTTTCTGCCAGCTCACTGCCTTAAATATACCAACACCAATTGTCAAGTGGTGGTGGTGGTGGTGGGGACAAACACAGACACCAGACACACACACACACATGATGTACATATAGGTGTAGGAGTTGCTGTGTGGTAAGTAGCTTGCTTACGAACCACATGGTTCCAGGTTCAGTTCCACTGTATGGCACCTTGGGCAAGTGTCTTCTACTATAGCCTCGGGCCGACCATAGCCTTGTGAGTGGATTTGGTAGACGGAAACTGGAAGAAGCCCATCATATATATGTATATATAAATATATATATATGTATGTGCATGTGTATATATTTGTGTATCTGTGTTTGTCCCCCCAACATCGCTTGACAACCGATGCTAGTGTGTTTACATCCCCGTAACTTAGCAGTTCAGCAAAAGAGACCGATAGAATAAGTGCTAGGCTTACAAAGAATAAGTCCTGGGGTCGATTTGCTCGACTAAATGCAGTGCTCCAGCATGGCCGCAGTCAAATGACTGAAACAAGTAAAAGAGTAAAAGAGTATAAACTGATAATTTGTACCAATACCTAATGTTTTAATATTTTATAATTATAGTGATAAATATTATTACATCAATTCATCTCACCCTCCCACCTAAGTCTACTCCTAACACTAACTAACCACTATTATAACAATACTCAAAACACTGAAAGAAATATCTCAGCATATATTCTCCAAGATATATTTCTTATTTCTTTATTGCCAGCAAGGGGCTAAACATAGAGGGGACAAACAAGGACAGACAAACGGATTAAGTTGATTATGTCAACCCCAGCACACAACTGGCACTTAATTTATCGACCACGAAAGGATGAAAGGCAAAGTCGACCTTGGCGGAATTTGAACTCAGAACATGACGGCAGACGAAATACCTATTTCTTTATTACCCACAAGGGGCTAAACACAGAGGGGACAAACAAGGACAGACAAACGGATTAAGTTGATTATGTCGACCCCAGCACACAACTGGCACTTAATTTATCGACCACGAAAGGATGAAAGGCAAAGTCGACCTTGGCGGAATTTTGAACTCAGAACATGACGGGGACAAACACAGAGGGGACAAACAAGGACAGACATAGTTACTAAGTCGATTACATCGACCCCAGTGTGTAACTGGTACTTAATTTATCGACCACGAAAGGATGAAAGGCAAAGTCGACCTAGGTGGAATTTGAACTCAGAACATAACGGCAGACGAAATACCTATTTCTTTATCACCCACAAGGAGCTAAACACAGAGGGGACAAACAAGGACAGACAAACGGATTAAGTAGATTATATTGACCTCAGTACGTAACTGGTACTTAATTTATCGACCTCGAAAGGATGAAAGGCAAAGTCGACCTAGGCGGAATTTTAACTCAGAACATGACGGCAGACGAAATACCTATTTCTTTATCACCCACAAGGGGCTAAACACAGAGGGGACAAACAAGGACAGACAAACGGATTAAGTAGATTATATTGACCTCAGTGCGTAACTGGTACTTAATTTATCGACATCGAAAGGATGAAAGGCAAAGTCGACCTTGGCGGAATTTGAACTCAGAATATGACGGCAGACGAAATATCTATTTCTTTATTACCCACAAGGGGTTAAACATAGAGGGGACAAACAAGGAAAGACATAGGTATTAAGTTGATTACATCGACCCCAGTGCGTAACTGGTACTTAATTTATCGACCCCGGAAGGATGAAAGGCAAAGTTGACCTCGGTGGAATTTGAACTCAGAACATGACGGCAGACGAAATACCCATTTCTTTATTACCCACAAGGGGCTAAACATAGAGGGGACAAACAAGAAAAGACATAAGCATTAAGTTGATTACATCGACCCCAGTGCGTAACTGGTACTTAATTTATCGACCCCGGAAGGATGAAAGGCAAAGTTGACCTCGGCGGAATTTGAACTCAGAACGTGACGACAGACGAAATACCACTAAGCATCTCGCCCAGCGTGCTAACATTTCTGCCAGCTTGCAGCCTTAACTAATATATATTAGTTAAGATGTATTTCTACAACACTGTGTGCCTGTGTCATGCACAATCTTCTGTTACAGGAACCTTCCACTGTGAACACACAACATATCTTAACCACCCCAGCATCCAATCTTCATTCATATCACATGTCCATACTGGTGCAGATATCCCATCTGCATAATTAGCGTTGCACATGATGTTCTGTTATTTTCTCCATCACTGCAGACTCTCTGTTTCCAATGCCAAGGTCTCATTACTATGTAGCAACACGCTCCTTACACATTCTTCTCGCAGCCTGGCAGTTTCATGATGAGAGAAGCTCTTTACTTCCAACAAAGATAACAGATTCCTGAATTTCTACCCCTTTCTTAATCAAGCTATTACGTCAATGCTCTTTTACTCGTTTCAGTCATTTGACTGTGGCCATGCTGGAGCACTGCCTTTAAAACTATTTTCAGCACTAATTGTTGTTATTGTTGTTTTTCTCCTCCCAGGTCGGATTTGATGAGTGTGTATTGTCTCACCGAGGAAATGACTAGAGACCGAGACCTTTGGAAGTATGCTGAGCGTGAGAAGACCAGGCAGGACAAGTGAGACCATAACCCGTGGCCTCAGTACACTTATGCATACCTTTCCTTCTTGGAACACAAAATTCTACTTGTGAAGACCTGTTGAGGCAAGTGAAAATCAAAATCAAAATCGATCAACATCAATGGAAATTGTAGCTATGATACCAGTGTCAGTGGCACATAAGAGAACCATCCGAACATGGCCGTTGCCAGCGCTGCCCCGACTGGCCTCTGTGCCAGTGGCACATAAAAAGCACCATCCGATCATGGCCGTTTGCCAGCCTCGTCTGGCACCTATGCCGGTAAAAAGCATCCACTACACTCATGGAGTGGTTGGCGTTAGGAAGGGCATCCAGCCGTAGAAACATTGCCAGATCAGACTGGGCTTGGTGCAGCCTTCTGGCTTCCCAGACCCCAGTTGAACCGTCCAACCATGCCATGATGATGATTCCAGCCATAGTCATTACATCTATCTTTTTCCCCCCACATAGCAAAACTAAGGCTACTTTATTTAATATATCCTTTCATATGTAATTTCAAGGAAATCTGACAGCTATTTCCAGAAGATCAAATGTCCACATAGTGGTCACAGCCAAAGAAGGCAATTTATCACCAATCAATCATAGACGGATGGCAAAATTAGTATGATATCAAACAAAATACCTTGTGGTGTTTGGTTAATCCTTTTTATGTTTCGTGCTCAAATCTCACCAAGGTGTACTATGCTTTTAACCCTTCCAAGGTCAATAAAGTAAAAAGCAATTGATAAATACATACTGGATCCGAGCGTGATCTGGCCTCTGTGCCGATGGCACGTAAAAGACACCATCCGAGCATGATCATTACCAGCATTGCTTTACTGGCACCTATGCCGGTGGCATGTGTAAAAGATTTGAGCGAGGTCGTTGCCAGTACGGCCTGACTGGCCCCATGCCGGTGGCACATAAAAGCACCCACTACACTCTTGGAGTGGTTGGCGTTAGGAAGGGCATCCAGCTGTAGAAACTCTGCCAGATCAAGATTGGAGCCTGGTGCAGCCATCTGGTTCGCCAGCCCTCAGTCATTCGTCCAACCCATGCTAGCATGGAAAGCGGATGTTAAGTGATGATGATGAAGATGGATGCAATTAACTATTCAGTTAAGACAACATTGCCCAGTATAGCCATAAACGTATTTGAACTCTTGATTTTCAGTCAGTTTAGCAGAAATACCATGGTATCTTTTGTGAGCCATTGCCGGCACCAGGTACAAAATACAGATCTCACATTCAGCTCCTTACATGGGAAGACAACAATCCAGATAACACAGAGATTTCACTAACAATAATAATATATATTAATCATGGAGTATAGACCATTCCTCCAGATTTGGCACATTTTCTACCACTCTTTGACACATGCCATTATCACTAAATAATGTCTTGTCAAAATTTTAAGAAGGAAAACAGAAGCATCGTCTAGAAATAACTTAGCTAGAAATACTTTAGTCTAGAAATAGAATAGTTTTACTTCACATAGAAGAAAAAAATAATAATCCGTGTACTATTCTTAAACAAAGGACCAACGAATAAGTGTCTATGTGGTGGTTTGATCTCTATAAATAGCAGCAAAATCTCCCTCAAATCACAAAAAAAGACACATTCAATAATATGGTCTGGGTGCATTGTGTCAAAAGAAAAGACTGGATATCTTTTAATCTCAGGTGTGCTGGATTAAAAATAACCAGCAGTTAAAAAAGAAAAAAACAAACAAATTCTCTAAAACACCTAAAGCTGTTAAATTCAATTAATCATTCGGCTGTAGATATCATTACATCACGATACCTAAAGGTGAATATATCTATATTATGATATTTACAGGAGAAGAAGAAGAGAAACTAGGTGATGACTAAGATTAATTAGGCGGTACATAATGAAAGATAATAAAATGACAGTAAAATGATAAATTACAGCCGCCATCCTTAGTTCAGCTCATGAAGGATACGGTTTCGTAATGACTTCTTATCTTTGCAAATAATTAAAAGGTGTACTAAGTCTATCCTTGTTTGTCATGGGTGTTTGGTTTTAAAGAAAAAAAGAAAGAAAAAAGAAATAGTATTAACTGAATCAGTGATAAATGAATAATAGAACAAATGGGGGGAAATAAGTTTTATTCTGAGATCTCAACTTGCTCTGAGCATTGTGGATGATTGTTGGGGTATGATTTGCAGTCTGAACAGAATCTTTGATCACTGACCCCTGTTATCACAAATCAATTTGTGATAAGCATAACACGGTTCACAATTGAGAGGACAATGATCCCTGGATCAGCGATGAATGATTCAGTAACAAACAAGGATAGCTGTACTAATTTTTTCAATTCTAGGCACAAGGCCCAAAATTTTGGGGGATGGGGAGGGGCAGTCGATTAGATCAACCCCAGTACGCAACTGGTACTTAATTTATCGACCCCCTGAAAATATGAAAGGTAAAGTTAACCTTGGTAGAATTTGATCTCAGAACATAAAGACTGACAAAATACCTATTTCTTTACTACCCACAAGGGGCTAAACACAGAGGACAAACAAGGACAGACAAATGGATTAAGTTGATTATATCAACCCGAGTGCGTAACTGGTACTAATTTAATCAACCCCGAAAGGATGAAAGGCAAAGTCGACCTCGGCAGAATTTGAACTCTGAATGTAACAGCAGACGAAATACCGCTAAGCATTTGTCCCGGTGTGCTAACGTTTCTGCCAGCTCACCACTGCAGCAAGATATGCCAACAAAAATCTAGGCCCACCAGGTAAATAAACAAGTGAACATTTGGAACAGAGAAACCTTATAAAATAACTATTGCAACTAAAGGGTTTTGACACCAATAAAGTCATAGTACACTTTTCCTTGCAAGGATCGTGAATGCTTGTACCTCCAGAGCGGCTTATAATGCAGAGGCGGGTCAGTAAGGATAATGATGAGTGATAACAACATAGAATGTTCTGTTGTGTCTGGGGAGAGTCATTTTCTTTTTGTGCCTTATAATATAATACACTCACCGGTAAAATTTCCACTTTTTTCTTATTTTTATTTTCTTAAAATTTTCGTTGCATCTTGCAACCTTTTCAATAGTATTGACTCTGTCCGTTATTTACACTGCATTCCCTTTTGTTTGTTTGTGCGCATGTGTGTGTGGGTCAGTGTGTGTGTGTGCCTATACATGCATGCATGTACGTATGCATGTATGTATGTGTTTGCATGTGTATGTATGTATATATGTATGTATATGTGTGCATCTGTATGTACGTATCCTGCATATTTATGTGCTTGCATGTCCGCTGTTTGCGTATTTTCTATGTATGTGTGTGTGAGCATGTGTTTGTATATGTATGCACCTCTGTCTCCTTGTGTGCGCATGTCTGCCTAGATTTTTGTTGGCATATCTTCCTGCAGTGAAAATTACTCTCCCCACACACAACAGAATATGCTTCAACACACAAACTCATATAAAGAATCTTGCAAACAAAATCCCAAAACGAAACAACACAGATTTTAGTATATTGTATAGATGAAAAATCAAATGATGTTATTCATATTTCAGTCAGCAATTGATATGCTTAAAGTACCAAAACCAATTTCAACATTAAATTATGTAAACATGTTAACTAAGAAAGACAATTTAGGTATGAAAAATTATTCACTTACAAGGAGAAAAGTGCAAATGCCTTTATATAAGTACATTGATAGATGGATCATATTTTGTATTTGTTTACTGTATGAAAAATCATGAAAAATGTTGGAATTGTAATGCCATTTACTTATAATTACTTATCTCTTTCAAAATTTAACAGTTCAGAAGAAAAGAAAGAAATATAAGAAATAAAGAAATTATAATAGACTACAACCAGAGGTGTACAGATTAAATTCATCAATGACAGTTTTGGCATTTACTCAAAGTATATAGTTAGTTAGTTACTGCCTTCAATCCAACAGTAGAAAGTGGTGGCACTTTACTTCATATAAAACACCCTATCTTAACTGTTTAATCATCCTAACTAAGCAACAGGATGCTGGGCTTAAGTCAATTACATAGAGTATGATAAAAAAAGTACAAGAAGAGTCATGAGTTTATAACCAACATCGAAAACAAAATTTGTTTCAAACTAACAAAGAAAAGCAAGATATATTTATAAGGCGTAGGAGTGGCTGTGTGATAAGTAGCTTGCTTATCAACCACATGGTTCCGGGTTCAATCCCACTGCTTGGCACCTAGGGCAAGTGTCTTCTACTATAGCATCGGGTTAACCAATGCCCTGTGAGTGGATTTGGTAGACGGAAACCGAAAGAAGCCTGTCGTATATATGTATATATGCATGTGTGTGTATGTGTCTGTGTCCGTCCTCTCAGCATCGCTTGACAACTGATGCTGGTGTGTTTACATCCCCGTAACTTAGCGGTTCAGCAAAAGAGACCGATAGAATAAGTACTAGGCTTACAAAGAATAAGTACTGGGGTTCATTTGCTCGACTAAAGGCGGTGCTCCAGCATGGCCACAGTCAAATGACTGAAACAAGTAAAAGAGTAAAAAGAGAGTAAAGAGTAAGTAAAATATATAAGTTAAAGTAATATAAGAGAATGAAGATGTTTGACTGGATGAGGAAGAGACTGAACGTACAGGGTGAGAAAGACCTGGGTGATGTTGCAAGAGACAGAAATAAATGGAGGAGGAACAAGCCATGATTCTTCAAAGACATGAATATACCATGACACAAGATATATATTCATATCGATATCGATTCAGATGAATATGGTACCTAAGTTGAGGCACCAGAATTTAGTATGGTATTATCCATACAATTTCAAAGTAAGGTGATTAAAATCATAAGCAACAAGGATATCCAGAGGTAATGCAGTACAATCGTTTCATGCAATTCCATTTAATTTAACAATTCAATCAATAAATTCTATGTCTTCGTGCAGCTGAAGATTGCTTTGCATTTAAATTGATGTAATGATTGCGTTGTTAAATTAAATGGAGTTGCATGAAACGATTGTACTGCATTACCTCTGGATATCCTTGTTGCTTATTTTGATTATATATATATATATATATTTGATTTTGACAAATAAAATCAAAGGAACTGACGATTTCAAGTTTGAGCTTATTACAAATAAACTTTCAAAATAGAAAATTTCCAAAGGATAGAAAACTTTGTAGTAATATCTGTTTTAATAAGGGCAGCAAGCTGGCAGAATCGTTAGCATGCCGGGCAAAATACCTAACGGTATTTCATCTGACTTTACATTCTGAGTTCAAATTTTGCCAAGGTCGACTTTGCCTTTCATCCTTTCAGGGTCAATTAAATAAGTACCAGTTACGCACTGGGGTTGATGTAATCAACTTAATCCCTCTGTCTGTCTTTGTTTGCCCCCTCTATATTTAGCCCCCTGTTGGCAATAAAGAAATAAATATCTGTTTTAATATAAATTCCATACTAATCACAAACCAGGTTATATTTCCATTCCTATGTGTCCTACCATAAAAACATTAAAAACATTCTATATATTTCCTTTCATACATAAATGGCGGTGCCCCAGCATGGCCACAGCTCATGAGCTGAAACTAGAATCAATCAATCATACATGTCATAACATGGAAAAAGATTAAAACTATATTCTAAATGTATATATGTTATTAGGTTGTTCCAAAAGTTCGTAAACACTTGCGAAAATTGAATTTTTACTCGCCAAGTACTAACAAAAACAACAAAAATTATTCCTCAAAATAAAGACCATTATTTTCCAAGACCTTCCATATTTTTCAATATGTGACCGTGTGTGTATCGTTGTCGATTTTCTTTCTCCATCTTCCCTTCTTTGGACTTTTTCTATATTTCTGATGAAGAGTTCCGCTCGAAACGTGAAATCCTCTTTCCTTTCCTGACGTCCAATAACACAGTACTTGTACCACATCCCTGCGTTGTTGTTTTTTCTTGCTTGTTCTTGTTTGGACTGAGTATATATATATATATTATATATATATTTGATTTTGACAAATAAAATCAAAGGAACTGACGATTTCAAGTTTGAGCTTATTACAAATAAACTTTCAAAATAGAAAATTTCCAAAGGATAGAAAACTTTGTAGTAATATCTGTTTTAATAAGGGCAGCAAGCTGGCAGAATCGTTAGCATGCCGGGCAAAATACCTAACGGTATTTCATCTGACTTTACATTCTGAGTTCAAATTTTGCCAAGGTCGACTTTGCCTTTCATCCTTTCAGGGTCAATTAAATAAGTACCAGTTACGCACTGGGGTTGATGTAATCAACTTAATCCCTCTGTCTGTCTTTGTTTGCCCCCTCTATATTTAGCCCCCTGTTGGCAATAAAGAAATAAATATCTGTTTTAATATAAATTCCATACTAATCACAAACCAGGTTATATTTCCATTCCTATGTGTCCTACCATAAAAACATTAAAAACATTCTATATATTTCCTTTCATACATAAATGGCGGTGCCCCAGCATGGCCACAGCTCATGAGCTGAAACTAGAATCAATCAATCATACATGTCATAACATGGAAAAAGATTAAAACTATATTCTAAATGTATATATGTTATTAGGTTGTCCCAAAAGTTCGTAAACACTTGCGAAAATTGAATTTTTACTCGCCAAGTACTAACAAAAACAACAAAAATTATTCCTCAAAATAAAGACCATTATTTTCCAAGACCTTCCATATTTTTCAATATGTGACCGTGTGTGTATCGTTGTCGATTTTCTTTCTCCATCTTCCCTTCTTTGGACTTTTTCTATATTTCTGATGAAGAGTTCCGCTCGAAACGTGAAATCCTCTTTCCTTTCCTGAACGTCCAATAACACAGTACTTGTACCACATCCCTGCGTTGTTGTTTTTTCTTGCTTGTTCTTGTTTGGACTGAGTATATATATATATATATATATATATATATAAACATTATTGGTGAATTGAAGAAATGGAGCTGAACGCAGATTGAACAGAAATCGTTTTATTTCATTCTACACGTGTTTCGAAAGGCACAAATTACCAAAATCCGATTGAATAATGGGACCATATTGTGTCTTTCTCTTCAGAAGAAAAAAGGAAATCCGCTGGAAAAACAAAAACAGAACAGAGGCTGAGCAAAAACAAATCGAACTATGCTCCTAAGAGCCCATGGCGAAACTGTTTATCAGTGTATGTTGAGAACCGGTGGCTGAAGAATTCAACGGGTCAGGCATCGGTCAATCATGTGGGTGAGGGTGTATAGATGTTCTTTGTGACCGAGCATAAAGTTCTGACTATTAAGGAATATTGGATGTTTTATAAGGGGCGAGAAAAAATCTACTTAGAGACGTGTGTGTGTGTATACTGTTCTATATATGTGTGTGTTGGCGTAGGGGTAGAAAACATTTTTTGTGTACGTGTGTGCGTTTGATCGTTCGGCTGTCAGTGGCTACTGCCGTGATAACCGTTGGGTGGCAGAAAGAAAAAAAATATATATATATTATGTTTTATGTGTGTGTGTGTTCATCTAAGCCTGCCTTGTTAAGGAACCCCCCGCTGTGAAAAAACCAAGCCCCGTTTGTCTTACAGGAGTAATTCCCCTTGCAGTGGTTAATCGTAGATATCTTAAAGGCTATTTCAGAATTTGTTACCAAGGGCTATGGGTGCCGGTATTATTTATAAACGCTATTTAAAAGCCAGATAAGTGTAACGCCGCCAATGGGGGCATCGAAAAGCCGACTGTAAGAGCCCGTTTACCATCCGGCCTCTGGCAAACAAAATATGGAAGAGTTCGGAGACACAAAGGTTGCACTGTCTTCTGCCCCTATCAAATGGGAGGGCCACCGACAAAATTGACCATTCCAGCCTATAGCTTAAGTTCGTATCCTTCAGTCGCCATATTAGCTTACTGAGTCCCGTGGTCTGGCGCTTGTTCACGTCCCGAAAAGTTGCGTAATGGTTGGAGACACGCAAAGACAATCTTGAGGATGATGTCCCTACATAAGTGAAGACATCTGAGTCCGTGTAAACCTTGCATTGGTAGACGGCGTTTTTGATCTTGATGGCATCCTTCCGATGCCATCATTCGGTCATCAGGATAGGGCCGTATATAATAACATTAACATTTTAAGTAAGGACGGGAGCGCGGCGGATGCCGGGGTAGTCGCTCCCGCTTTTAATTTAGTGAACAAGGATAATTATCGGTCCGGGAGGTCTTACACTAACCCAAGACCCGTTATTCATCCGAGAATCACCCACCCGAATGCGAGAGCTGGCGTCCCGACCCATCACACTGATAGGAATAAGCATATATGGTTTGTAATCCCCTTGGTAAGCAGATTAGAACTAACCTCCCCCTCATGTTTAGACAAGCCATCGCCAATAACTTCCCCAGAAATTCCAAATATTACTCCCGGTTAACTCTCGCATAAAGTTAGGATAGCTTTCTCCACACTAAAAACTCCGCCCAGATAATCGCCTCCCATAATAATAGGCTACTTACTAAGACCCTATCACCTTTCCGGAGGCACAGCCTCTTCCGCTCCCGGTTTATGCTCAGTAGGAATAATTATAGTAGTAATAATGATATGAGAGCCAGTACAGTGACACATAATCTCAGCTCCAGCCAGGGAGTACCCACTAGGGGTATAGTTATAAATAGGGGTGTTGTGGTTGACGGTAACATGGGAGTAGGGTAGAGAGCCCCAATAGCATCCCCAGCATCATTTCCCGCAATAGCAGCACCACGGGCAGTAGCAATGACAGCACTCTGATAGATAGTGGAGAATCAGGGGTTATTCCTATAGTTAAGAGTGACGTAGTGGAAAATAGAGTAGTAAGAGCGGCTGCAGGTCTCGGAACGAATATAGTGACAGGAACGCAGTTCTAATTTCAGAAACTAATCCTAGCAGATTAAGATTCACGTCGGCGAACTCCAAGATCAAAAACGCCGTCTACCAATGCAAGGTTTACACGGACTCAGATGTCTTCACTTATGTAGGGGCATCATCCTCAAGATTGTCTTTGCGTGTCTCCAACCATTACGCAACTTTTCGGGACGTGAACAAGCGCCAGACCACGGGACTCAGTAAGCTAATATGGCGACTGAAGGATACGAACTTAAGCTATAGGCTGGAATGGTCAATTTTGTCGGTGGCCCTCCCATTTGATAGGGGCAGAAGACAGTGCAACCTTTGTGTCTCCGAACTCTCCATATTTTGTTTGCCAGAGGCGGATGGTAAACGGGCTCTTACAGTCGGCTTTTCGATGCCCCCATTGGCGGCGTTACACTTATCTGGCTTTTAAATAGCGTTTATAAATAATACCGGCACCCATAGCCCTTGGTAACAAATTCTGAAATAGCCTTTAAGATATCTACGATTAACCACTGCAAGGGGAATTACTCTGTAAGACAAACGGGGCTTGGTTTTTTCACAGCGGGGGTTTCCTTAACAAGGCAGGCTTAGATGAACACACACACACATAAAACATAATATATATATATTTTTTTTTCTTTCTGCCACCCAACGGTTATCACGGCAGTAGCCACTGACAGCCGAACGATCAAACGCACACACGTACACAAAAAATGTTTTCTACCCCTACGCGCCAACACACACATATAGAACAGTATACACACACACACGTCTCTAAGTAGATTTTTTCTCGCCCTTATAAAACATCCAATATTCCTTAAATAGTCAGAACTTTATGCTCGGTCACAAAGAACATCTATACACCCTCACCCACATGATTGACCGATGCCTGACCCGTTGAATTCTTCAGCCACTGGTTCTCAACATACACTGATAAACAGTTTCGCCATGGGCTCTTAGGAGCATAGTTCGATTTGTTTTTGCTCAGCCTCTGTTCTGTTTTTGTTTTTCCAGCGGATTTCCTTTTTTCTTCCTGAAGAGAAAGACACAATATGGTCCCATTATTCATTCGGATTTTGGTAATTTGTGCCTTTCGAAACACGTGTAATGAAATAAAACGATTTCTGTTCAATCTGCGTTCAGCTCCATTTCTTCAATTCACCAATAATGTTTTAATTTCAATTATCCGCACCAACGCACGGTTGCAACGCCAGATGGTTGTACCTCCAACCGTGCTGTTTACTGCTGTGATTTTTGCTACTAAGGTATCGGTTAAACTTTTGATTAATCTACTACAAGATTATTCATCTTTCTATTTCACATTATATATATATATATATATATATACACCCTTACTTTACTCCCTCCCCTTACTTAGCGGTCATTCGAATAGCTCTTTTGTTTTAATAACGGTCAAACACAGTAATTTCCCTTTGTATAACGGTCATTTTTCATAGCATTCTTCCGACGGCCAGATAACTGAAGAGATGGCGGTGTGGATTTCCACCTCAGCATCCAAAACTCGGAGTTTTATCATGGCTACCGAATAATTGTCACATATTACTTTTACAGATAAATTCCTCTATTTACATAATATTGAGGTCTCTTTCTTTCTTTTGTTGTCTTACCATTTTTATCAATATATATATATATATATATATCAATATTTTACATAAAAGATTTAAATACTGACAAAAATGTTATATATCTTATTACAGAGTATTTAATAATCAGTTATTTATTCATTTGCTGCAACATAATGCCCAAATAATTTGCAGTGTTACATGGCAAGTGGCAACTTCATTGAACAGACAGCAGTGATTTAGTAGTTTAAATAGTTTGTAGCTTATGTGGCAGCTCACAATATGTGGCTAAAATGAGGAGAAATCTTTTTTTTTAAATAAACACCAGTAATAGTAACAACAATAACAGCCATTTCTTTTATTTGCCCCAGGGGCATGAAATGAAGGGGACGTTAAAATATGTAAAGAGTAGGATGTTACAGCTCATACAACATACTCTAAATCATCATTTAACAAGCTAACACAACTAACATAGTAAAAAACATAGTACATAGTATATAGGTGTAGGAGCGGCTGTGTGGTAAGTAGCTTGTTTACCAACTACATGGTTCCAGGTTCAGTCCTTGGGCAAGTGTCTTCTACTATAGCCTCGGGCCAACCAAAGCCTTGTGAGTGGATTTGGTAGACGGAAACTGAAAGAAGCCCGTCGTATATATGTATATATATATATATATATGTGTGTGTGTGTGGTGTTTGTGTGTCTGTGTTTTTCCCCCTAGCATTGCTTGACAACCGATGCTGGTATGTTTATGTCCCCGTAACTTAGCGGTTCGGCAAAAGAGACCAATAGAATAAGTACTGAGCTTACAAAAGAATAAGTCCTGGGGTCGAGTTGCTCGATTAAAGGCAGTGCTCCAGCATGGCCGCAGTCAAATGACTGAAACAAGTAAAAGAGTAAAAGAGAGAAAGAGTATATATTCTACAAAAAACCCCTAAGCATGGACTAAAGTAACCACGCTAGAAATAACAAGGCAAATACCACAAGGAAATGAAACAGATATAGCATAGAGGATTCTAGATACCACCACCATCACACACAAAAAGATAATAATAAAAAGAAATAACAATGCTGTCCACAGCAGGCATTGAAGTAGAAATGTGGATGAAACTATAGAGAAGAAGAAAAAGATGATGATGAAAATAAATAACAGAAAATTTGTTGGAATTTTAAAAAAATATCTGAAATATTTCTTTCACATTTCTCAGAGAGTTGAACTGGTCAGTGACAAAAAAAAAAAAAAGAAAAATATAATGAGGACAGAAAAGGAAATGTCAGCAAAAACAAAATAAAAATGAAAAAAAAAAGAGAAAAAAATTAGCTGTCAGCACCAGTTTATACAAACTATTAATTCTAACAAGCAAATACTTTCAAAGCAGAGTCAGAAGCTGCTTAAAATAACTTTCATCTTTAACATATAATTGGGAAAGTTTTCTTGCAGTCAACCTAATTGAAAGGTAGAACAGGTTTTAGTATACAAGAAAGAATCGTGAATATAAAGGGTGAAAAGCTGTAAGTCACCTTAGATTTGGGTGTGGAATTGTTAGAGGATTTAGTTTTGCTTTTTTTATTATTAGGTACATGCAATTAAGGCAGCAAGCTGGCAGAATCTATCAAGGTCGATTTTGGAAGACGAAAGTAATAAACATGAAGCTAAAAACATCCTCATCATTTTGATATCCACTTTTCCATGCTTGCATGGGTCAGATGGAATTTACTGAGACAGATTTTCTACTGCCAGATGCCTCTTCTGTCAAAAACCTTCTCCTTTTCCCAAGTATGGTGGGCAAATTAGGGGCAAAAAATATTGATGTTAACTGAATAAAAAAAAATGTGGTGGGAGGGTGGGTTACAAAGAGAAGGTTAAGACAGACAGTAAGGAAACCCTTAGATCATTTGTTTAGGGCAAAGGAGACACTGAGTTCAGTAAGACATCTTTGTCACAACTGGTTCTATAATAAACACACCATAGTGGAGATGGTAGACTTAATATGTTGGACCTCATGTCCCATAGACAGCATTCTGTTGAGAGCACTCCTACCAGACATTTCAGTTGAGCAAAACATAGTGGTTTGTTAGCACTGATTGAGTAAGAATCATGGTCAAAGGCATGCAAGTCATGATTATCTTGTCATATTTTTAGGGATAATATACAATGTGTCCTATTATTTGAAGAAAGTAGGATATGATTTGAGGGAGATTTTGACTACTTTTTTCTAGGATATGAATACAACCAGGTGAAAAATCCCTCTCACTTGGATGCAAATAACAAAGAACTTTCAGTACAAGGGTGTGCTGAAAATTTCCTAGCTTTAGATAAAAGAAAATACAGAAGGATCAGTTAATTATGATTTTATTCAACATATTCCCCTCTCAGATTCACACATTTACTGCAGTTGGTCCTTCAGTTTTCCTAAGCCATGTAAAAGAACACGGAAGGTTGTACCTCCAACCAGACTTTTCATGATACCCTAAAAGCCAGGAAATTACAGCACCCCCTCATACACTGTAGTATTTAGTATTCTTCCCACATAAAAACTACTGTCAGGGGTTGAGTTGCTTTCCATTTTGAACTGTGTGCACTAGTTAATCCCCTTTGTTATTCAAAATTGCAAGGACCATAGCAACAGAAACTCTACCAGGCCTAGATGCTTGTTGATGAAGTGTCCCCAGAAGTTGCCTTATTTGACAAAAAAGTGGGGGCAGGCAAGTTAAGAAGAAGAGGTTTGGTGTTGTGATGTCAGTGATATGTATGTGTGTGTGTGTGTGTGCATGCAAGTATAGGTATGTTAGTGTACAAGAGTGAAATTAGAAAAACAGTCAGTAAATATTTTGGTTTTATCTGTAGGTGTATTGCTTACGCAGAACCTCCAAACAAATCTTTCTCTCACCCCTCAATACCAACCTTTACCATACCGTCATTATCTCTGCCCCCATCCGATTGTCTGATCACTGCTAATCAAGGTAACCTACTTTGTATTATCATATAGCATAACAAACTCATTTTCCAAAATCTCTGGTACATTAATCAGCTAATTGATTGAAGTTCTGCCAATTCTATGCTAACTGCTCTTGGCAGTAAATGTACTTTAACACTAAGCATACCGAAACCAAACCCACCCTCCTGAATATCACTAGGTATGTCTCTCAGACAACCAAAATCTATGATCTCGAATATATCAAAATATTTCACTCAGATTTGCAAAGCTACTGTGTAGGTAACTACAACACCTGTAATAAAATACTCTCTGTTACTAACTGAGAAACATTCACTTATTGCAACAATACTTGCAAATAGCCATACAGAAAACAAGAGGCTTTCATTCATCACGTGGCCTACAAGATCTTCCACCTCCTAAATGGTGGTGATGTCTTTTGGTCTTTTGCCGCATAGATATTTGTTACCTTTGGTGAATCTTCTTAATCACAACCCTTCGCCAAGATTATTATGTAAGCAACAACCCCTGTAGATAAAAGTTAATATAATTGTCACTTGTTTTTCTTCTTCTTTGTATGAACACAATAAACGCTTTCTTCTTATTTCTTTACTGCCCACAATGGGCTACACACAGAGGGGACAAACAAGGACAGATAAATGGATTAAGTTGATTATACCGACCCTAGTGCATAACTGGTACTTATTTAATTGACCCTGAAAGGATGAAAGGCAAAGTTGACCTCGACAGAATTTGAACTCAGAACGTAGCGGCAGACAAAATACCTATTTCTTTACTACCCACAAGGGGCTAAAGTTAGGGGGGACAAACAAGGACAGACAAAGGGATTAAGTCGATTATATTGACCTCAGTGCGTAACTCATACTTATTTAATCGACCCCGAAAGGATGAAAGGCAAAGTCGACCTCGGCGGAATTTGAACTCAGAATGTAGCGGCAGACGAAATACCACTAAACATTTCGCCCGGCATGCTAACATTTCTGCCAGCTCGCTGCCTTTCTTCTTGACTTGCTTACTCTGCCTTTCTAGCACCATTTCTAAAAAGGAAATCTTCTGAGGAGACTTCATACCAACAAATAACAGGTCCTGAGGATGTTTCTCTTATCCCACATCTTTTCAATTTCTCTTAAAGATTTTCTATTCATGTATGGAAATACGACATTATCTCCCGTTGCCTTTCTCTCACTTCCATTATCACAAATGATTTGGAAACAATTGTAGACATCTCATGCTAGGCATGCATCACTTCCATGAACAGAGATCTTAGGAACATCTTCCCGTGGAGGATGATAATCCACTCTACTGGCTGAACACATAGTCCCTATGCATATTATCAGCACAACATTACAGAATCCTTGCTCATGAATTGTTGTGTTGTGACCCCCTTCGGTCATGAATGATCATGGGATTACACCTAGAAAGTTACCCTCCGAGGCACAAGTCTGGGCAAGGTTGTTTATGGAGGGCCAGCAGTCGCCCACGCATACCAGCCTCCCCTCTCCACACCACTGTGTTATCCAAGGGAAAGGCTAAGGGGTCGATACAGCTTGGCACCAGTGATGTCGCAGCTCATTTATTAACATGCAAGTGGCTGAGCACTCCACAGACACGTGTACCCTTAACGTAGTTCTCGGGGAGATTCAGTGTGACACAGAGTGTGACAAGGCTGGCCCTCTGAAATACAGGTACAACAGAAACAGGAAGAAAGTGTGAGAGAAAGTTGTAGTAAAAGAATACAGCAGGGTTCACCACCACCCCCTACTAGAGCCTCAAGGAGCTTTAGGTGTTTTCGCTCAATAAACACACAATGCCTGGTCTGGGAATCAAATTTGCAATACTACGACTGTGAGTCTGCTGCCCTAACTACTGGGCCATTGTGCCTCCACTGCTCATGAATAACAGTTAAAATAAGCCAACAAAAGAACCTTTACATGGTCACTTGATCTGCTAGAAGTCACACCCAAATCTCCCTCAAAATGATATCTGCCATTAAGATACATCAGATACTGTAGTCCTATATATACTATGCCTTGCAAAAAGACAGTAGAGTATAGCTGGGACACCTTTGAACATAGGTCTGACCAGTCAGAGATTACCTAGGTTAACAACACAGATATAACATTCATAGACTTTACACATACTGGCCATCACCTTCTCTAATATAATCTCATGGTGATCGTACATCACTAACTGAGCTAAAAGGCATCTCAAACAACAGGTTTCCTTTTTTAAGTCCTCAAACTAATCTGAAACTAAACAATTACTAATCCACTACAAGGTGTCAGTTCGACAAATATTGGAGTACCACTCACATATATTCGGTAGTTCAGCTGCTGTATGCTCAAACATTTTATATCACATTAAAAAATAAAGCTACCAAACCTTCACATAATAACACACCTCAACCACTAAATTACCAACATGATATGGTACATGTTGCTACATTAATCCCTGTTCTGCTGAACTAGAAAACTGAGTGCTGCCTCTGCCAAAGTTTATACAATGCATCTATCTCTCTTAGATCATTTTTTTTTTTTTTTGGTTTTTGTTTTTCTGTTTCAACACTTCAAAGCCGATACTAAACATCTCCTCTCTATAAGAGAAACCCACTGGAACTTCTTCCCCACACCCTATGATTTCCTAACAAGAACCAAACTACAGATATTCGACTATTGGCCTCACCAATCTGGAAAGCTCTTCAAAGACTATTAGCACAGCCCTTCTACAATGCATTATGTAATTAAAAATAAGGATGGTTAGGAAAACTTGAATCTATAACTTCTACCACATGCTGTGTTCTGTAAATAGCAATTGAAATATTATCGTCTGAGATGTTTTCGTAAATTATATTTTGAGCAACCGCATTTCCTTATGGAAAACGAAGTGGCAATGAAAAGCAATGCTGGGGTTCAGTTTCTTCTTCACAATTCAAGATGCTATAATTGCTACACCTCATAACCTCTGATGCTCACTAAATACTTTTCCCAATCCTTTCTCCCCAGAGCAGTCTCTATCATATTCTCTATCTACCCACATTTTTTCCCAACAGATACTGACCTATGGTGATATTCAAGTTGAATACCAACTGCAGTATGAGAGGATCTGAGGCCATTTGCATTAACCTTCTTCCTTTGACTAACTTAGTAAAAATCATATCAGGTGTGGCTGTGTGGTGCGAAGTTTGCTTCCCAGCCACCTGGTTCGGGTTCAGTCCCACTGCATGACACCTTACCACACAGCCACTCCTATTGTACTTTTTTTTCTAATTTTTTATCTAGTGGTCTTTTTTACTGATCTGCTAAGTTACAGCACTTCTTGACAACCAGTATTGGTATGTACCCCACCACTTCTTGACAACCAGAATTGTTATGTTTACCAATACTGGCTGTCAAGAAGTGTGTGTGTGTGGGGAGAGCAAACATGCACGCACACACACAATACTTGACAACCAGTATTGGTAAACATAACAATACCATTGTCAAGAAGTGGTGGGGGGGACATACCAATACTGGTTGTCAAGAAGTGCTGTAACTTAGCAGATCAGTAAAAAAGACCACTAGAAAAAAAAAGTACAATCGGAGTGGCTGTGTGGTAAGTAGTTTGCTTACCAACCACATGGTTCCAGATTCAGTCCCACTGCATGGCACCTTGGGCAAGTGTTTTCTACAAAAGCCTCGAGTTGACCAAAGCCTTGTGAGTGGATTTGGTAGACGGAAACTGAAAGAAGCCCATCGTATATACATACATATATATGTGTGTGTGTGTGTGTGTGTGTGTGTGTGTTTGTGTGTCTGTGTTTGTCCCCTCAACATTGCTTGACAACCGATGCTGGTGTGTTTACATCCCCATAATTTAGCGGTTCGGCAAAAGAGACCGATAGAATAAGTACTAGGCTTACAAAGAATAAGTCCTGGGGTCGATATGCTCGACTAAAGGCAGTGCTCCAGCATAACCACAGTCAAATGACTGAAACAAGTAAAAGAGTAAAAGAGCATGTCGACAGTTCAACTAAAATTCTTTGAAGCGGTGCCCCAGCATGGCCAAAGTCTAGTGACTGAAACAAATAAATAGATTGAAAAAAAAAAAAAAGAGATAGCAAAAATAAAATGGCAATACTGAAGCAAACTAAAGAAAACAAAATCAAATCTTTCAGGATATTTCCTTTTCTCAACAGTAATATTTCCAGTGTTGACCTATGGAGATATTACTGGCTTTTGTCCTTAACCTATCTCAGATACTGAACAAATAATTTTCCCAAAATTCTAATCTGAACTGGAGTGGCAGGAATTAAGTGGGATAACGGAATCAACAATATAAACACACCAAGTGAACTGGCATAAACAACTTCAAGCAATTAGTTTACTGGAAGTACTGAGATTTTGCTACCATGACAAAGTATTGATACTAAAGCTAAGCTTATCATACTATTGGAATCAAGATATATTTCTGGTGAAAGAAATTTGAGGAATTACCAGTTTAATAAACATTGAAAACTTAGCAAGTCATTGCATGATGTTGTGCAGGAGTGGCTGTGTGGTAAGAAGCTTGTTTACCAACCACATGGTTCCAGGTTCAGTCCCACTGCGTGGCACCTTGGGCAAGTGTCTTCTACTATAGCCTCGGGCCGACCAAAATGGATTTCGTAGACAGAAACTGAAAGAAGCCCTTCATATATATGTATATATGTGTGTGGGTGTGTGTGTTTGTGTGTTTGTGTGTCTGTTTCCCCCCAAAATCGCTTGACAACCAATGCTGGTGTGTTTATGTCCCCATAACTTAGCAGTTTGGCAAAAAAGACCGATAGAATAAGTACTAGGCTTACAAAGAATAAAGTCCTGCGGTCGATTTGCTCGACTAAAGGCGGTGCTCCAGCATGGCCACAGTCAAATGACTGAAACAAATAAAAGAGTAAAAGAGTATGTGATTAGACTATAACTAGCAGAACAAGCAGCCCCACATTGCCTCATTTTGAAGACAGTTAATATCATTCATCTTTTACTTGTATCAGACTGTGGCCATGCTGGGTGCACCACCTTGAAGAATCTCCTTTAGTCAAATGAATCAACCCCAATACTTATTTTTTGTCAAGCCTGGTGCTTATTCTATCAGTCTCTTTTTGCCAAACTGCTAAGTTACGGGCACATAAACTTGTACTTGACTTATACTTGTGACGGCGTTCACCAGGGCAGGTTGAGTCGGCTTCTTCTTTGGTCCTGACAGCATCACGAACCATGGCGGTCCACGCTCGACGGTCCTGTGCAACATCACTGGAGATAGTGAGCCATTTGCAGTTCCATCTGCGCAGACCGACCAACTGCAGACCTGAGAGTTCGGAGAGGCCCTCCATTACCGTCGTTGCCCAGGTCTTCAGCTGCCCGCCCGTGTGATTGTGCCAGTTGGGAAGTGGAGATGGGAGGAGGACATCGTGAATCAGCCCACCCCCCACCAATTACTGGGGACGTAAACACACCAACACCAGTTGTCAAGCAGTGATTGGGGGACAAACACAGACACAAAGACACACACACACACACAGACACAAATACACAAATATACATAATAGGCTTCTTTTGGTTTCTGTCTACCAAATCCACTCAGGTTACAGTAGAAGACACAAGCACCAAGGTCAACCCAGTGACATTCAACCCAGAACCCTGTGGTTGGGAAGCAAGCTTTTTTCCCACACAGCCATGCCTGCATCTATTAGTCTGTCTGTTAACTTGTTCGTTTTTGAAATCCAATTAAAAATAATCTGGAGATTAAATCATAAACTAAAATGGAGAAAGTAATATTCTTAACAGCTTTTCAAAAAACACAGTCATATTTGTGATTTGACGATATCACATTGGATTGGAATGAACTAAACAATTTCAGATGAGATTATAAGATAAATGATATGCAAACATAGAGCAACAGACTGAAGAATTTTGGAAAATTGACATAGTAATTAATTTTTCCCTACTAGATGGCAACTATTGGTGAAACATTAGAAGATTATTAAAAATGGTAGCTTAATAAACTTTCAGAAACTACGTCAACAGTTAATGCTAATAAATTCCATATGCTCGTTAAGAAACTGGAACTGTTAATAAAAGAAAAAATAAAGATTTGCAAATACATTTAAAAAAAATTTTTCTTCAGTTTTATTTTAATTTTTTTCAATCTCTTGCAAATTAAGGAATGTCTGTATAAAGTATATTTAATTAATTACTACTTTACACTGTAAAATATTTTACTTTTCTATAGAGAGTAATTATTTTAGTTTAACCCAAGGTCAGTTTTGTTCCACCAGACCAATGGCCAAAGGCATTTCAGCCATGATCATCTTGTTTTTACGAGTATCAAGGGCTACGTAATGCAATGTAGTGACCATGTGTGTACCGTTGGCGATTTTTTTCCCTCTGTCTTCCCTTCTCTGGATCTTTCCTTCTCCCATGTTTCCGATGAAGAGCTCTGCTCGAAACGTTAAACCCTCTTTCTTCCCTTCTTTCCTGAGCATCCAATAATACTATATTTGTTCCACGTCCTCGCATTGTTGTGTTTTCTTGTGTTTTCTTGTTTGGATTAACTTTCTGTATTTAACCCTTTGGCATTCAAACCAGCCATATTTAGCTCAAATTTTACCTGTTTTATGTTTAAACCGGATGGATCTGGCTTCTCATTCATACTCTATAATGTCATTCTATAAATTAGCAATTGCTTATTTTTAGAATGGCATCAGAGAAATTAAACAATAATGGATGATTAACGCATGGTTATTTCAAATCAATGTAAATATAGATGTGTTAGCATTTGACAAAAAATCTGAATGACAAAAGTATTAAGATATGGTGCTGGTGTGTTTACATCTCCATAACTTAGCAGGTCAGCAAAAGAGATTGATAGAATAAGTACTAAAAAAAAAAATAAGAAGTGGAGTCAATGCATTTCACTAAAATTCTTCAGAGCAGTGCTACAGCATGGCCACAGTCTAATGACTGAAATAAGTAAAAGATAAAAGGTAGTCTTTTATTCTTTTACTTGTTTCAGTAATTGGACTGTGGCCATGTTGGAGCACTGCCTTTAGTCAAACAAATCGACCCCAGGACTTTTTCTTTGTAAGCCTAGTACTTATTCTATCAGTCTCTTTTGCTGAACTGCTAAGTTATGGGGACATAAACACACCAACATCAGTTGTCAAGCGACAGTAGGGGGACAAACAGACGCACAAAGACATACACACACACGTACATATATACGACAGGCTTCTTTCAGTTTCCATCTATCAAATCCACTCACAAGACTTTGGTCAGCCTGAAGTGATAGTAGAAAACACTTGCCCAAGGTGTCATACAATGGGATTGAACCCAGAACCATGTGATTGGGAAGTAAGCTACTTACCACACAGCCACTACTGCACCTATATATTTTTTTAAAATTTTGAATAGAAGTTTTAAATATCACGAAAATGTTACGTGTCTTATTACTGTGCATTTAGTAATCAGTTAATTAATTTACTGCAACTTAATGCCCTCATAATTTGCTGTGTTTTGGTAAGTAGGAACTTCATTTACAAGGCAGTGGTACAAGGCGGCGAGCTGGCAGAATCGTTAGCACACCGGGTGAAATGCTTAGCGGTATTCTGTCTGTCGTTACATTCTGAGTTCAAATTCCGCCGAGGTCGACTTTGCCTTTCATCCTTTCGGGGTCGATAAATTAAGTACCAGTTACGCACTGGGGTCGATGTAATCGACTTAATCCGTTTGTCTGTCCTTGTTTGTCCCCTCTGTGTTTAGCCCCTTATGGGTAGTAAAGAAATAGGTACAGTCAGAGTTATAACAGAAGAGACACTTATCTAAGGTGCTGTACAGTAGGACTGAACCTGAAACCATGTGGTTGCAAAGCAAGCTTCTTAACCACACAGCCATACCGGTGGATTTTATGACTCTTTTCGAAATAAATTATTCTTAGAAATGATACACTGATAAATCAAAAGGCTTTAACCCTTTAGTGTTCAGATTACACTGTTAAATGTAATATTTTTTTTAATTCAAATTGTTTTGAATTAATCAAGCATTATCTTATAGCTTTGAGGTTTCAATGATGTGATTGTTTATTTTTAGAATGGCATTGTAGGTTAGGTGTGAAAGGCTAGATATTGCCAGTTTGAATATAAAACATATAGAATATCTGGGCCGGATATGGCCGGTTTAAACACTAAAGGGTTAAAATAGAAATATTTTAATAGTTAAAAATATTGGTTTCAAATTTTGGCACAAGGCCAGCAATTTCGAAGGAGGGAGCTAGTTGATTACATCGACCCCAGTACTTAACTGGTACTTATTTTATCGATCCCAAAATGATAAAAAGCAAAGTCAACCATGGCAGAATTTGAACTCAGAATGTAAAGACAGACAAAATGCCACTAAGCATTTTACCGAGTGAGCTGATTCCACCAACTCACTACCTTGAAATAGTTAAAAACATTGCAATAAATTTCAGTGACCTTTTCAAACTCTAGAGAAATGGCATTTTGTAATATTAAATCTTGTAAATAAGGTTAAAAATAAACACCAATGACCTTCTTTCAAGCTTAATTTAATGAGGAAGTGAAATGTTTTCCAGGAGTTACACTCCTTCAACAGAAAAAATAAATAATATATATGTTTATGTTTTCTTTCCAGTGAAAGCTATCTGGCTGGACAACAAAATAACATGATGATATCTAATAATAATATACTCTACTACAGCCAGTTTTACACTCGCATGAGCATACGCAAGATATTATATCAGTTGGTAAAAAGGAAATGATAAGGTTTCACTAAGCTAATGCAACTGACATTACGTCTTAAAAAAAATATAATTCAAAACTTTTCATATATTTACAGCTTCTCATATTCACACAAAAATTTACTAGCGTGGAAACAAATATAAATATAAATAAACATATGTATATATGTTTCATCCGGTAGGGTGTCCAAAGTGACACTCCTCAGGCTTGGTGGGATAGTAAGTTTAGTCACAGGTGAGCAGATCATGTAATAGGGCAGAGGAACTCAGGTGAGTTAATGACAAAGCATTATCATATAGGTGTGTAATTCACACATATTTGTAAATTCACAAGGGAGAAGCATACTCTTACCTGATACCAGCCATGAGTGTGGTGTCTACCACTTCATCATCATTCATTTTAACATCCACTTTTCCATGCGTGCATGGCTTGGACAGAATCTGTCAAAGAAGATTTTCTACAGCCAGATACCAACAACCTTCACCTATTTCCAAGTTAAGATATTTCCCCATAACCAGACAGGTTTTCACAGAAGACTAAAAGCAAAGGTCATTATGTGCATGATAATGACACTTGCTTACAACTATCATCCAAAGGCAAGTCAAGGGGACAGTAACATAAACACACACATATTTTTATAAACACACACACACATATATATAAATACACACACACACACACACACATATATATATATATATATACACACACACACACACTACATATAATATTTGTAAACAAGTCCAAAAGGCTTTGAAAGTTATGGAGAGAAAGTGACTATGTAAGTCTCTTAGTACAATAATAACTATATAATAATATATAATAATAATAATAATAATAATAATAATAATAATATAATAATAATAATAATAATATATTCTCTGATTTAAAGCAACATATTATATTAGCAATTGACTGAAAAATGATGAGCTAGCCAGAATCAAGCCCACATATCAATGCTTACACGGCTCCATGAGCATCCTATTGAGCCAAATGCTCACCCATCAATTTCAGCCAAATTTAATGAATATATACTTTGTCTAATACTACATATAATATTTGTAAACAAACCCAAAAGGCTTTGTAAGTTATGGAGAGAAAGCCATGTAAGCTTTGATATGTGGGTTCAATTCTGGCTAGGGTCAGCTCTTCATTTTTCAGTCAATTGCTTAGATAAAATGTCGCTTTAAAACGGAGAATATATATTACTAGCAGTATCACCCGGCGTTGCTTGGGTTTGTAAGGGAAATAACTATATAAGCATTTTTAGAGATGTAAAGTATAATAGCCATCTCAATATGGCTAACCACAAAGTGGGGGGGTGTTACTGTAGCTTTTTACGTTCTGAGATTTAATAATAAATTTTTGGAGAGTTACTTCCCTTATATATGCCAAAAATGCATGAAAAATGGGAAAATTTGATGGTAAATTTTTTTTTAAATCGTAGACTCATCGTAGACGTGCGCTAATACCCAGAAGGGCTCGATATGAATTACGACTATAAGATACCCGGTTTTGGTTAAACTGCACCGCAAAATGTGGGAGTAGTTAGGAATCTAAATCGTAGGAGACAGACAGCACACAGCCCCACTTTTATATATAAAGGTTATTATGCCATACTATTACATAGTTATTATTGTATCTATCTATCTCCCTCTATCTCTCTCTCTCTCTAAGAGCAGTTTAGGTTCTCCACTGGTCAACACAGCTGCATTTTCTGTTGTAGTACTGGCAATATCAAGAAGGTAGAGTCTTGGTCTTGATATATTGGCAGGGAGAGGCATTACATTTTAAAAGGAAAGAGGGAAGAAATGACGAAAAACAATGGATTTGCACATATCTCCTCTCTACCAAGTTCACTCACATGACATTGGTTAGGCCAGAGCTATAACAGAAGAGACTTGCCCAAGGAGCCGTACAGTGGGACTGAACTTAAAAACCACGTGGTTCCAAAGTGAGCTTCTTAACCATGCTCCCACTTAACCATGAACACACAGCTGATCATTCTTTGAACTTTATTTAAGTTCTTCTTCACAGAATTCAAGCTGGACACTAACAAACTATTTCGTCTTTTTAACTGGAATCAAGACATTTCCAGGGATTAGCAAAAATGTTAGTGTTGTGTGTGTGTATGAATGTCAATAAGTTTTTGCACCTGTTTCTAGTCAGTTCGGTCCCAGACAAGTGGCAGAGTAACAAGAAACAACTCGAAAACATTTGTACATCAAAAGCTATCATCCTTGGTTGTTCTTTACATAAATTACGAGAGCCACATTCCATACAGTACCAAGGCATGAAAAAGAGAATACACACACACACACATAGCAAACAGTAGTAAGTTTTAGATCCAACAAGGGAATTTCAATGTAGTCACGTAAGCTGCTAGAAATAGAAGGCAAATTTACTTGAAAGTAAACTCTCATCTAAAAGAAAAAAAAGAAAGGCATATTTGGGAATGAGGTAATTGTAGACACACTGGCTTGCAAAAAGATAAAAACAGGATAAGATGGAGTGGTCACAACTGGAATGCTTTGATCATAAGTCTCTTGATCAGGACAGACTTGGCGCTTAATAGCATATTACTACTAATAAGACAAAATGCTTAGAATATTTCATTAAAAGCAGCTGCTCTACTACTACTACTACTACTAATAATAATAATAATAATAATACCTGTTGTCATAGGTGCCCTGGGAATGATAGCGAAAGGGACTGATTGCTACCTAACTCAGATACCAGGAAACCCCAAAATGGCAGAAATTCAAAAGATAGTGCTCATGGGAACTGCTAATATCCTACACAAAATACTCTCTAATCCCAAGGTTTAAAACAAACTTTTTTTTTTTATGTATTAGACATTCACTAGTACAACACCAAAAAAAAACAAATATATGGCACACTAGGCATAACAACAACGTGAACTTCCAACCTGTTGTCTCTTGAGGTCTCTGGGTGAGACTTGGAGCCAACTTGTACAAATATAAAGCAAAAGTCAAACAAACAAACAAACAAACAAACAAAAACAACAATAAAAACAACAACAACAACAACAACAACAATCCTTTCTATTATAGGCACAAGGCCCGAAATTTCATGGGTGAGACTAGTCAATTACATTGACCCCAGTGTTCCACTGGTACTTAATTTATCCACCCTGAAAGGATGAAAGGCAAAGTCAACCTTAGCAGCATTTAACCCTTTAGTATTTAAACCGGCCATATCTGGCCAAAATATTTAATCTGTTTTATGTTCAAACCTACCCTACAATGTTATTCTACATTAAGTAATTACACCATCAAGATCTTGAAGATATGAGATAATGCATGATTAATTCAAATCAATGTGAATCAATAAGTATTATGTTTGATAGAATAATCTGAACACTAAAGGGTTAAACTCAGAACATAGCAACAAGTGAAATACCGCTAAGCATTTAGTCCAGTGTGCTAACAATTCTGCCAGCTCACCGCCTTACTACTACTACTAATAATAATAATAATAATAATACTAATAATAATAATAATAAAAATAATGATAATAATAATAATAATAATAGATATCAAATTTTGACACATGGCCAGCAATTTTGGGGGAGAGGTAAATTGATTACATCAACCTCAGTGCTCAACTGGTGCTTAATTTATCAACCCTGTCAGGATGAAAGGCAAAGTCAGCCTTGGTGAAATTAGAAACCCAGAACATGAAGAGACAAAATGCTGCTAAGCATTTTGCCTAACAAGCCAGTGATTTACTACTACTACTACAAACAACAACAACAACAAATGTTTCACCTGATACAAATCTACCCCCACCACATTGTCTAACACCTGCATGGACTCAGAAGGGATGTAGGAGAGATAAAATCAGAATCCACGGTAATTTTACTGCTTTATTGTAATAGAGTCTGGTTTAGAAGATACAATATAATATTGGAACAGTGTCTAGAAGTAATGCTGAAACACAGTTTAGTTAATATCTATTTACAGATATCTTAGTAAAGTGAAATGCACTTAAAGTATAGGAAAACTGAAATACAAACATATACATCTCTCATTCTATCTCTCTCTCTTTTCGGAAATTTTTACTTCAAAATTGAAAAACCTAGCTATCAAGCAAAGGAAGACAACTTGCCTGGTCATAATTTTTTAAGAGGAATATTTCTTGAACTATCACCAGTGTTCTTGTGTTTTTAAAAAACATTCTTTGCAGAGAACAGTTATCATTTAGAGAAACTGAAGGTATGTCTAGTTCACGTAAGATACAAAACCAATGGGGTTTTTTTCTAAACTGTTACTTTACACATACAAATATAAATATATATATATATACACACACACACTCAATAACACTATAAAAGGGTTAAAAGTTTTCCACAGGAACTTAGTTCAATTTGAAAACTCCACCTGAATGGGTGAAAGCGCTAATATATGATATAAGTTATATGATATACAAATAAATATCTGTAAATATAAAACCATCCGAATTTCTGAGTACCTCATTTCTTCTAATATAAAATACCTGTACATCATCTCCAAACCTTCTTATATATATATATATAGTGGTTATCTACTCCTTATGCAGAGTTGGACCACCACCTGTTCCTACACCTTAGAGCCATCTGATGTTGCTTTTTAAACCAGACAATGTTTTGAAATGACACCAACATAGATTGCATCTAGAGCTGCAGTTAAGTTCTGATCTTTGTGGATCTTAAAATGCCTTTTGAAGCCTCTGTTAGATTTGCAGACCTTCTGGCATACATTGCATTGAAAACGTGTGCACAGACATATAGGCAGAATAGTTGATGATGATGATCATCATCTTCATTGTTTAAGATCCATCTTCCATGCATGCATGGGTAGAATAGTTGACAGAAGCTGGCCAGGTAGAAAACTACCCCAGGCTACTGTGTCTGTTTTGGCAGGGTTTTTACAGCTGGATGCCCTTCTTAACATCAACCATTCTGTAGAGCAGGCTCAGTGCTTTTTGCATGGCACTAGCACAGGTGAGGTTAGGTTTGGCATGATTTTTACAGCTGAATGCCCTTCCAAATGCCAACCATTTCCTAATTGTGAAATTTCAGCTTGGGTTCAATCATACTACACCATACTTTAGGTAAGTGTCTTCTACAGTAGCCTTAGGTAACCAGAAGCTTGGGAGTGAAATTTATGGAAACCCATCAGGGAAACCATTTCTGATATTCAGTGGTTGGCTCAATCCATCACTTGGGTAGACAACAACACTTCACCCTCCTCCACCTACTGTGTATTTAGCTGAGTCCACTCTATGGCAAGCATTTGCACTAGGTCTCCTCTATCTGAATATATCTTCTCCCCTTATTTCCCACCAGTCTTGGGAGCCTTGCAGAAGGTCATGGGTATTGCTCTCCTTCCTCTAACTCAGTGATTGAAAGAATATTTTTAAATACTAGCAGTATAGCCCGGTGTTGCTCAGGTTTGTTTTTTAGTTGCGCTTAAAACAGCAGACATTGATGTCGCATTAACAAAGTTTTGACATAGTTTCAATCTATTTTGAAAAGTAAAAATTTTGCATTATGTAGCTTGTTATTCTCTTTAAGTGAACATTTTTCTGGTTGAAATACACCAAAATATGGCGACACAGCAGTCAAAAAATTGTAAAAAATAGGGATTTTCATAGAAAAAAAGCACCTTTTTGATGTAAATAATTTTTGGTGTTAATATGGTCTGATTTGAATTTTTTCTTCTACAGAAGAAAGAGCAAGCCTTCTTCTATCATACTCTCAATTTTGGTCAACTTGCGCTGCAGGGTCTCAGAGGAGATTGTGTTAGTTGAAGGCTATCAAACCTGCCATACACAGACAACTTCAGCTTTATATATATATTTATATATATATGACAGGCATCTTTCAGTTACCATCTACCAAATCCATTCACATGGCTTTGGTCACCTAGAGGCTACAGCAGAAGACACTTACTCAAGGTGTCATACAGTGGGACAGAACCCAGAACCATGTGGTTTAGAGGAAAACCTCTTACCACACAGCTAAACCTGCCCCTGCAAAACTTCTTACCACTCAGCCATAATAAAATCTTTTGTATCTCTTTAATCTTAACACCATATTTTATAGATGATAACTTTTCTTTTCTCTTTCTTCTGTTGTCTGTAGACTCATTCAGCTTGGTGTATTTCTAATAGCTATGCTGGAACCTGGCTCTTCTCCCAGTTCTTTATACAGATGACTATTCAGTAATCTATTCTTAGTCTTGTATAAGTCTACACTTCAGTTATGAAACACAAACATACGCATACAAAAACACTACTACTACTACTACTACCACTACAACTACTACTACTACCATCACCACCAACACCATTTTATGTGCATTTTCTCCATGCTGGCATGGGTTGGCTGAGATTTCATGAGGCAGTATTTGGAGGTTGGATATTCTTTCTGTTACAAACCCCAGCCTGTTTTTGGAGTAAAGTATTTTTATTCCGTTTATATATTTGTTTTGCAAGACTTTTGATGTGAAATCGTGTATTGAAACAGATATTGTTGTATTTAGGAATGGTCATTTTGCCAGTTTAGCCAATAAAAACATACGCACTATATATTTGATGTTACTTTGCTTCAGCATTATTTATTTTTTACATTAATCTTAATCTTAATCTTTTTTCGACCAGAGTTCTTTCGTCACACTCCTGTGACCGCATCAGTGGTCCTTTGCTTTCTTCTTTCTTATTTGTGTGTCTCTCCTTACTAACGCTCAGCCATTTTTATTCCAGTGATGGTCTTAACAAATCAAAACAGATCAGACAACTGAACTAGAGGATGTATTGTGTACAAGAAGTGATAAACAACATCATCATTAATAAAAGAGTATTAATGCAAAGATACATGGAAATAAATAAACACACACACACACACACACACACACACATGCAACAGGGGCTTCTGTGCAATTTCTGTCTTTAAATTTCACTCAAATATATATACGACAGGCTTCTTTCAGTTTCCATCTATCAAATCTACTCACAAGGCTTTGATCAGCCCAGGGCTATAGTAGAAGACACTTGACCAAGGTGTCACACAGTGGGACTGAATCAAGACCCACATGGTCAGGTAGCAAGCTTATCACACAGCCATGCTTAGCTAATGCTAGGCTATGCTAGAAAAGCGTAAGATAAATTACTTTATCAACCCTTTAACCTTCAGATTACTCTGTCAAATTTAAGGCTTATTTATTGCTATTGTTTGGAATTAATCATGCATTATGTCTTGGCTTTGAGAATTTGATAATCTAACTGATAATTTTTAGAATGTCATTGTAGAGTTCATGTGAGAGGCCAGATTTGTGTGGTCTGAACATAAAACATATTACTCTTTTACTTGTTTCAGTCATTTGACTGTGGCCATGCTGGAGCACCACCTTTAGTTGAGCAAATTGATCCCAGGGCTTATTCTTTGTAAGCCTAGTACTTATTCTATCGGTCTCTTTTGCCAAACCGCTAAGTTACAGGGATGTAAACACACCAGCATCGGTTGTCAAGCGATGTTAGGGAGACAAACATAGACACACAAACATATACACACGGATACATACATACATATATATATATATATATATATACGATGGGCTTCTTTCAGTTTCCATCTACCAAATCCACTCACAAGGCTTTGGTCAGCCCGTGGCTACAGCAGAAGAAACTTGCCCAAGGTGCCACACAGTGGGACTGAACCTGGAACCATGTGGTTCGTAAACAAGCTACTTACCACACAGCCACTTCTACGCCTATATTGAATATTCTTGCTAGACATGGCTGGTTTAAATACTAAACGGTTAAGCAAATCCAATGATATAGCTTTCATTTATACCCACTGAGAATGACTAACTTTTGCCAATCCATAAAACAACCAAAAACAAATAATTGCAATATATATAAGTCTGCATTGAACGTTTTAATATCAGCTTTTCTGAAACTGACTGTATAAAGATTTCGCACTTAAATTAAAATCTCATTATTACATAAAATAATAATGCACGATATTATGAAAGGTCAATTACTTATATTTCAAGACCCAATTAAACCCTTTCTAGACTACATTTCTAATGAGTAAACCAAATATTTTTCAATTTTCACTGTAATTATGATTAATGAAGGCGGTATTAAAGTATCATATAACATTATACATTGATTTCAAATTTTGGCACACGACCAACAATTTTGGAGGAAAGGGGTAAGTCAACTATGCTGACCCCAGGGCTCAGCTGGTACCTATTTTATCAGCCCCAAAAGGATGACAGCCAAAATTGGCCTCAATGAAATTTGAACTCAGAATGTTAACACAAACAAAATGCAACTTAGCATTTTGCCCAGTGTACTAACAATTCTGCCAGCTCATTATTTTTATAACTATATATATTTGTTGTTGCTGTTGTTGTTGTTTTTTCCTTAGTTAATGTTGATCAAACACATCTATGATCAAAAGCATTCAAGCATAATCAGCCTGTCTTTTCCTATGGGCAGGGAATCCCATGCCTTCTAAGATGTACTTAATTTTTTTTTTTTTTAAAGTAGGGTGTGATTTGATCGGGGTTTGACTGCTACGCTGTTGAGTAACCATACAGTTGCTCCTAATGGTGACTAAAATCTTATGATATAAGAGATTTCTATTCAGATTTTAACATTTGGAGTACAGGTGCTTTAAAGATGGGTGACATAAAAAGGATCAAATACTAATATCTCTCTATATCTCTCAGCAAAATGTCTGTCTGTGTGTGTGTATCCTTTATACAAATCCACAATTTTTGAGTTAGAGGGCTCGCACTTTCTATGGTCATTCAAAACCTTCCAAGGGTGGTCGTGCACATCTTTACATTTCCCCAGTCACCCAACAAAGCCATTAAAAAATCAATAGATGTGACTTTTTTCTGAATTTTCTATCCAAATCCCAATCAAAATGCCCGAAACTTGATATGCCAATTGAAAGCCAGCTAGCTGTATGTGATTGGTCGGAGATTTGGACAGTACTCGCATCTATGTGCGCGCACACGCAGCTGTATATGCATGCACTAGCACTATGACCCGGCAACGCCGGGTCATAGTTCTAGTATAAAATAAAATTGGTTATTGTATTATAGACACAAGCATGACTAAGTGGTTAGGAAGCTCACTTTGCAACCCACATGGTTTCCAGTCCCACTGTGTGGCACCTTGGTCATATTTTTTTTACCATAGACCCCAGATTGACAAATGCCTTGTGAGTGAATCTGGTAGATGGAAACTGTGTTGAAGCTCACCATGTGTGTGTTTGGGCATGTGTGTGTGTACCTCTGTTTTTTGTGTTTGTCCTTCACCACTGCTTGACAACTAGTTTGTTTACATTCCCATAACTTAGCAGTCCAGCCAAAGAATCAATAGAGCAAGTGTCAGGCTTAAAAAAATAAGTAATGGGATCGATCTGTTTGACGAAACCCCTCAAGATGATGCCCCGGGATGGCCACAGTCTACTGACTGAAACTAATAAAAGATAGAAACTAAATACAAATTTTAGATTGTTCTGAAAAATTATTAAAATGTAGAGAATATATTTTTGTAATATACACTCAGAGTTTCTATTACCTAGGGACTCACAAGATCACAAAACAGTTACAGAAAATGTATATATACAAGTATACATTTACTTAAACATCAAACTATAGCATGCGTGTGTGTGTGTGTGTGTGTGTGTGTGTGTGTGTGTGTGTGCATGACACCACTCTGTACTCTCTTCTACAGCTCTTGACTGGCTCCCAAAAATCACAAGGCTTTGAGAGTTCTACTCAAGGATGTGGGCTCCCATGTGAGTTACATACAGTGATTACAAAAGTGGTAGCTTTTGGCACCTCATGAGTCATGATTTCCTCTCTGTCTGTCTGTCTCTCTCTCTCTTTCTTTCTTTCTCTCTCTCTCCCTCTCTGAGAAATGAAAACCTAAGCCAATGAAACACAAAAATAAAATCACATTAAATCATCCACTTGAAAGTAGCCACTCCTTTTTACAAATACTTGTGGATTTCTAACACTTACTCTCATTCATCACTAACACTAAAGACCATCTACCCTATTCTTGAATGGGACACAAATCTCTCAACCACATTTCTCTAACTTATTTGTGGGTCAAAGATACATTCTGTACTCTGACTTTGCTCCTAAAAGTGGTCTCTCTACATATTTAGGGAGAATCCTCTTCTCTTACTACTTATATTGTCACCTGGCTCTCATTGACAATCACTTCATCATCATTTTAACATTCGTGTTTTCATCCTTGCATGGAACAGATGGAATTCATTGAGGTAGGCTTCCTTCCTGATGCCAACCCTCACTCGTTTCTAAGTAAGTTAATATTTTCACATGGCTAGACATGTTTTCATGGAAGGTAAGAAACAGAGACAAATAGGGGCTGCAATAAGAGTAGAGCACTTTCAGAAAACAGCACTGCTTGGAACTGCTCGAATACTCCAGAAGGTGCTCAAAAAATAAGAGGTGTTACCTTAGTTCACTGGTAGTGAACAGCTGACACCGTAGTACATCTCCAGTGTTAGAAGCTATGCAAAGGCAATAATAATGTACATAGTTTTGTCTTGGTATAAAAGATGGGCTACAGCAAATATTCTGCTCAATACCACAGATTTGCTTGTCGGTTGTTGTAACCTTAACCAGTTGAGCATGTCCCTTAGTGGCTGATGATATGTGCATCTCTGATCATGAGCAGAAGTACTGGGGGAGCATCATAGCCATGTGTTGAAAGGAATTCTTTGGGGTTTAAATAATTCACCTCTGGAAACATGGGTGTTTTGCTCATCCATAAGCAACCCTTAATCAAGGACCTGAAGAAAATTCTAACTGGGCCCCACCTACAAGGCCATGCACTGTTTATTTTGAAGTGAGATCACTATGTTGTGCACATATGGTTGTGATGCATGTGCCTGATGTACCCTTACCAGACAGGTAGTTATGATGGGTATACAGGATTTCATATATTTTATCCCCATGTCACTTTGATGGCATGCACTGCTCTCTCACCCAATAAAAATAATAATAATAATAATAATAATAATAATAATAATAATAATAATAATGGTTTCAAATTTTGGTACAAGGCCCAAAGAGACGAAAGGCAAAGTGGACATTGACAGAATCTGAACACAGAACATAAAGATGGACAAAATAACGCTAAGCATTTTGCCCAGCATGCAATAATAACCCTTTCTGCTATAGGCACAAGGCCTGGAATTTGTAGGGACGGGGGATAGTCAATCACATCATCCCCAGTACTTGACTAGTACTTAATTTATCGACCCCAAAAGGATAAATGGAAAAGTCAACCTCAGTGGAATCTAAACCCAGAACGTATAATTGGATGGAATGTCACTAAGCATTTTGCTCAGCGTTCAATAATGATAATGATGATGATAATAATAATAATTATTATTATTATTATTATTATTATTTCTTTACTACTCACAAGGGGCTAAACACAGAGGGGACAAACAAGGACAGACAAACGGATTAAGTCGATTATATCAACCCCAGTGTGTAAGTGGCACTTATTTAATCGACCCCATAGGGTTGAAAGGCAAAGTCAACCTTGGCAGAATTTGAACTCAGAACGTAGTAGCAGACGAAATACCACTAAGCATTTCGCCCGGCGTGCTAACATTTCTGCCAGCTCGCCGCCTTAATAATAATAATAATAATAATAATAATATACAGTAGCAGCAGCAGCAATAATATTGATGATGATGATGATGTTGATCTGAACAATTATAATTAAGCTATCAAATTTTCCTCTACAGATATTTCACAAGAAAGAAAAAAAAATTAACACAAATATTTAATGTACTCATTAAATCCAAATTTAACTTCTACTTGTTAAAGAAAAAACTACTAGAAATATCAAGTGAATGATTACTTACCAGTTTTAATTAGAACAGCAATCAGGGAATCTAGAAGATTGATAAGAGAAGCAGCCTTCAGAAACAATCTTAAGTAATCAAAAATCAGAATTTTTTTTTTCTTTTTGCTATTTCTTTTTTTTTTTTAATATGAAGTAATTAATTAATGTAATTATAAGCCAAAAATCTCAAGTTACTAATTTGGTTTGGTCATTTTCTACCAGTTCAACTTCATCTAGACTTCTGCAGGATTTAATTACTAGTGACTAGTGTAAATATATACACAATGACAGATTCTAAAATTATGACTGGTTTTCTTTAGTTTCATCAGCTCCAAGTGTTTAACAAGTGTCTAAATATGTCTATTTAAAACAGTCCATGCTGTTATGAAGAAAACACGTCAAATAAATGGCTGAAGAGAATAATCCATTCACACTCAGAAAAATCACAAGAATTATCTTTTAAATGGATGTGTACAAAAATCTAATAAAGAGAGGTTTTTGTGACATTGTGTACATCTTTTTATTTATTTAATTTTTTTTTTTAATCAGACAATATTAACTTCCGGTGTCCTCTATTTCACACTATATGTCATGTGTGTGTGTGTGCATGTATGTGAGTGAGAGAGGGAGAGAGAGAGAGTACACATGTGCACACACTGATTAGTATGTGTACAAAGCCACATTCCAAGTGTGAAAATGAAACAATGATGCTCTTTCATTCATATTTTACGTCAATTTTTCCATGCTAGCATGGGTTAGATGGAAATATTATTGAAGCATTGTGTTACAGCTGAGGTCCTTTTTAGCCTCCTCCTCCTCATCATCATCACCATTTAACATCTGTTTTCCCTGCTCGGATGGGTTGAACAGTCTGGCCACCTGGAGAACTGAGCCAGACTCCAATTGTCTGTTTTGGCACGGTTACTACAGCAAGGATGCTCTTTCAATACCACCATTATATAGAGTGTACTAGGTACTTTTTATGAGGTACCAACATGGGTGCTTTTAACATGGTACCAGCACAGGTGTTCTTTACATGGCACCAGCATGAGTACTTTTTATGCTGCTTTTTATGTAGCACGAGCATGGGTGTCTTTAATGTAGCACCACCATCATCATCATCATCATCATTTAATGTCCGCTTTCCATGCTAGCATGGTTTGAACGATTTGACTGAGGACTGGCAAACATGATGGCTGCACTAGGCTCCAGTCTTGATCTGGCACAGTTTCTACAACTGGATGCCTTTCCTAATGCCAACCACTCTAAGAGTGTAGTGGGTGCTTTTACGTGCCACCAGCACGAGGGCCAGTTAGGCGGTACTGGCAATGGCCACACAGAAATGGTGTTTTTTACGTGCCACCTGCACAGGAGTCAGTCCAGCGGCACTGGCAATGACCTTACTCAAATGTTTTTCACGTGCCAGTAAGGCAACGCTGGTAACGATTACGCTCAAATGGTGCTTTTTATGTGCCACCGGCACAGAAGCCAGTTAGTTAGCATAGGTGTGTATTTTATGTGGCACCAGCACCCATGAAAAAATAAACATAACTGTATCTCAAGTAAAAAGATCTTTTATTCCACATGTTTTTGAAGGCACAAAACCAGTGGATGATTTATTGACAAGGGAAATGACAAAATTTTCGGTGCAGCACATTTAACACATTCGTACATATGTATGTATGAATGTGCATGTGTTTGTGTGTGTATGTGTGTGTGCATGTGTGCATGCATATGTGTGTGCAACTGGCTTCTTTCAATTTTTGTCAAACAAATCCACCCACACAACTTTGGTTAACCTGGGGCTGTGGTAGAAAATAGTTACCCAAGGTGTTATGCAGTAGGATTGATCTTGAAACTACAAGGTTACAAAACAAACTTCTCAGCCACACAGTCATGTCTGCACTTATAAAGAAAACGTTTTTCCAGTCATAGAATGCTTACACAATAATAATCTGCTTACACAATAATAATCTGCTTCCTTCTCAATATCTGACTAAATCCTCATATTGCAAATTGTACTTCATTTTTATGATTATGGTAGGGTTCCCACAAGACAAGTTGGGGGAAAGAGGGAATGAAACAACAGGTCATGGGTTATTGACAGAAGAAATGTTTGCAACAGGTGGACCCCCACTAAAAATATCCAAGGTCCAGATGGTTGTATTAAACCATAATTAAGCCTAAACCCTTATCAACAGATACAGTCCACGTCCCAACTTCTACGCAGTTTCAATCTACCCAATTATACTGACAAGGCTTGAACTGACACAAAGCTATGACGGACAACACTCTGAAATTGCTGAGCAATAAGATTGAGCTGAAATCACATGATTGTCTGTGACAGAGTTCTTAATCTCATGGCCATGACTGCACCTATTCTCTGAGAGCATAAAGTAGAAATTAAGAAAATAACACAGACAATAACTCTGCAGAAGTTGACCTTTTGATCTGCAACCACAGACAGCATGGACTTAGCTGGTAGTTTCATTTGTCTGTAGTGAGATCACCATAGACTAGTAAAAACAATGTGATAGTAGAAGTGGTATCTAAACATTTATATGCAATGGACCAACCTGAGTATTTTTCTCTTCATGTGCCATACCTACATGCATTGGCAGTCACAAAGAGATTGAGCTAAGTTGTGTTGGGTGGCATGGACCTCTAGTCCATTCTGTCCCACACACAACTGGGCATAGTATTTCTGAAACCAACAAACTTGTGTATTCGAGAAGGAAAAGGTAAAAAAAGACATAAAAGACAACAGCAATAAACAGAAACAAACCATCTGAGCTCGCTTTTTCTCTTTTACTTCTTTGTCATTTGACTGTGGCCATGCTGGAGCACCACCTTTTAGTTGAGCAAATCGACCTCAGGACTTACTCTTTGTAAGCCTAGTACTTATTCTATCAGTCTCTTTTGCCGAACCGCTAAGTTACGGGGATGTAAACACACCAGCATCGGTTGTCAAGCGATGTTGAGGGGACATTCATCCCTTGCACAGCTCCTTGCTACAAATCATCTCTTAACGGTCATTAATTTCCACAACTCTCCTCTTGCTGAGAGCTTCAGCAGGTCATCAAATTAGGCACCAAAGTCCACTATCCACCAGTCCACCACTACCTTTCAACAGCTAGATAATGGGCTAGAAAACCACAGACATCTACCTAGAATCAAATACCATACACATATCATGGTCTATCTAAGATCTAATTGAGGCTTGAACAGTTCTGACAATTGCAACCTTTGTATTTCGCATGAAAGAGATAGCTGGCAGCTATTTTCATTTCTGGCGTGTCAGTGACTTTTCTAATTACTTTTTCTAATCTATTAATTAGCTCTCTCTCTCTCTCTCTCTCTCTCTCTCTCTCTCTCTCTCTCTCTCTCTCTCTCTCTCTCTCTCTCTCTCTCTCTTTCTTTTTCCATCTCTCATTTTTTGTTTTCTATTGCTACCTCTTTGACATATTTCTTTTATATTCTACTCAGACGGCTTTCTTCAAAGACACCCACCACTTATTGTTAGTGATTGTCCATATTAATTTTTACTTAACTAGTTAACTAACCTGGTAACTGAGAGCATTCCATGCTGGAAATGATACTCCTACACAATTCCAGCATTTATCCAAGATGCTAACACAAACAAGATGAAAGATCCCAAAAATGAATCTGGACACCTGGTTAAATTTAGCCACTCTACTCTAGTCAACACATAGACAGTCATGAGTATGATGGCAAGAGGCCTTCATACTCATTAATACTGCATTAATTCCATATCCAATAGGAGGTAGGCTCCTTTGCAAACATTGTTTACTGACATTATCTATTTCTTTACTACTCACAAGGGGCTAAACACAGAAGGGACAAACAAGGACAGACAAACAGATTAAGTCAATTATATTGACCCCAGTGTGTAACTGGTACTTATTTAATCGACCCCGAAAGGATGAAAGGCAAAGTCGACCTCGGCGGAATTTGAACTCAATGTAACGGCAGAAGAAATACCTATTTCTTTATTACCCACAAGGGGCTAAGCATAGAGGGGACAAACAAGGACAGACATAGGTATTAAGTTGATTACATCGACCCCAGTGCTTAACTGGTACTTAATTTATCGACCCCGAAAGGATGGAAGGCAAAGTCGACCTTGGCGGAATTTGAACTCAGAACGTAGCAGCCAACGAAATACCGCTAAGCATTTCGCCTGGTGTGCTAACGATTCTGCCAGCTCGCCACCCTTTTACTGATAATATCAACCTAACAGGAAACAGTAAAGCAGAACTCCAGGAACTCACCGCCAAACTACAAAGAGAGTTAAGAGTACACAAAATGGAGCTCAATTCAGTAAAAGTAACAACTAAGTCGCAACACAGCACTAGTATCATTTTGAACAGACTAAAGCTTTAAAAAGTGGGCAATTTTAAAAATCTTTGAGCAAGGATAGCAGCTCAAAGCAATATTCAACCTGGTCTCATCTGCCATGACAATGCTAAATGTGATATGGAAAATCAGTTCTATCAGTTTTCCCATGAAATTTGAACAGTATCAGCCCCTAATGACATCTATCCTTCAGTATTTGTGTGGAAGTTGGATACAGAAGATGCAGAATGAAGAATCCAGGCAGTCAAGCATAAGAGATTCAGACGGCTGCTATATATCTTGTCAGCTGAGTATAAGACAACCAGCTTTGTCAAGCAGTAAGTTTCTAAATATGCTGGCAGGCAGGAACTAATTCTTGCCTACAATGAAATGCCAAAAGCTTGCCTGATACAAACTTGTATCAGCCTTGATTTCCTGTATAAAATAATTTTCTAGGGCACAAGTGAAAGAGAGAAAAGAAGAGGCGGACAAAGAAAATCATGGTGTGACAACATCAAGGACTTTGTTTTGTCCTTGACATTGTCACAGCCCATCTGTATGTGACGGATGACAATGCCAAGCGAAGCAAACGGTAGGAATTTGCAGGAGAAAGCTGAGGAAAACATGGGAAGAAGTGGTGAAAGCTGATCTTAAGGGACCAAACCTCACAAAAGAGATGACAAAGGACCAGTACAAGAAGTGAGACACTGTGCTGGACAAGAACCATCTAAACCATACAAGAATGGAAAAATGGACAAAAATATTTTTGGTGTAAAAGGCAAAAGTAATTACAGCAGAAATTGAACTCAAAAAAAAAAAAAAGGTTACTAAATACTACAAGGCATCTTTTCTGACAATTGACTGCTCATAACGAGAATGATAACAAAAAAACAAAAAAATGATGATGATATGACCATGTTTGCATTTGTTCACATATATGAGAGAGAGAGAGAAAGACAAAAAAAAATAAGAGATAGAAACAAGAGATAGAAATGACAGGAGGGAGGAAGATGTGATAAACAATTCCTTATGTGAAATTATAATTACACAACATCTGAAATAAATTTTAATTTATCAAGCCATCGAAATACAATTCTTCAATACACACTTTTAAGTAATTTAATACTCAGCATTTTTACACAACTTTCAACCAAGTGTATCACGTACCGTCAGAGCATCAAGTAAACTTCCTTATCAAGTTTAGATTTTCTACTTTCTCATGCACTGGGACATGGTAAAAGAGTGCAGCTGACCTCCATATATCTTGATTTTAAAGCAGGCTGAGATAAGTGAAAATATAAAATGTATCAAATGATATACTCTACTCCAACTGCATGTAAGGATTAATTCCAATAAACACAGGAATATTTGTGTGATTAAGAATCTTGTTCTGTAACTAAGCTGTCTCAAGTTCAATCCCATCATCCAACAGAATGGTTCTCAACTGGGGTCCATATAAGATTTTGTTGTTAAAATTTATGCTTATATTGTTACAATACATAACATATTTTAATAATTTTTTATACAATTCGTAATAATATTTAATTATAAAAATACTAAAGGATTTTTTTTAAACATGGTTATGAGCAAAACAGGTTTCTAAGAAGTCCATAGGCAAAAGAATGGTTGAGAACCACTGGTCTAGCACTTTAGGCGAGTGTTTTCTTATTTCTTTATTGCCCACAGGGGGCTAAACAGAGGGGGGACAAACAAGGACGGACAAAGGGATTAAGTCGATTATATCGGGCCCAGTGCATAACTGGTGCTTAATTTATCGGCCCCGAAAGGATGAAAGGCAAAGCTGACCTCAGTGGAATTTGAACTCAGAACGTAACAGCAGACGAAATACCGCTAAGCATTTTGCCTGGCGTGCTAACATTTCTGCCAGCTTGCCACCTTTTTCTACCATGGCCTGAAGCTAACCAATGCTTAATAAAAGGAATTTGATACACAGAAACTTTACAGAAACCTGCTGCATGCGTAACTAACTCTTACTGTTCCTTCATGATTCAATGCTAAAACAAGAAATGGTATCACAAAGACAGAGTACAGAAAAATCTTAAACTCTTTCATAACAGTAGCTATGAACACCATATTTTCTAATGACTTAGTCAGAGAGGTAAAAGCACCCATGACTTGTTTGAAGGGACTCCAAGGTTGTTGAGGTGGAGTGGGGAGAAAAGAAAACGATAAAACTCATATGTTGATGTAGTTAGAAACAGCATCCTCATCATCATCATTTAACATCACTTTCCATACTTGATGGTTTGACAGGGAACCGGTGAGCTGCAGGGCTGCATCAGTTTCCTCTGTCATCTTTGGCTGGATGCCCATCCTAATGCCAACCACTTTAGAAAGTAAACTGAGTTGTCCTTAAACCAAAGATCTGGTCTAAATGCTTGCAACAGAGTGGGCTCCCACTTATGACATCCAAGAGCCAGGTTCGCGGCAGCAGTGGCAGCATCATTTTAATGTCCACTTTCCCATGCTTGTATGGGTTGGATAGAATTTGTTGAGGCAGATTTTCTACAGTTGGATGCCCTTCCTATTGCTATCCCCTACTTGTTTCCAAGCTGCCAAATCCATTCACAAGGCCTTAGTTGACCCAGGGCTACAATAGAAGACACTTGTTCAAAATACCCAGAAATGGAAGTGAACACAAAACAATGTGGATGGGAAGCAAACTTCTGCTCTTTGTGTGTGTGTGTGTGTGTGTACGTGTGTGTGTGTGTGTGAGTATATGAGTGTGGGTTTGTGAGCATGTGTGTGTGAGAGAGAGAGTGTGTATGTGTGTGTGTGTGTGAGAGAGAATAGCTTTGTGAGCATTGGTGTGCACGCAGAGTTGTGCACACGTCTTCTGTTCAAACACAGGTGAATGTTTTTGTTCCATGCTTGTTACCACTTCAGTAAAGCAATACTGATGTTGACATTATGACCTGTTGCTCTGCACTTCTGAAGATCTCTGAATCAAAATAATCGCTTACTTGAAAAACGTCTAAAGGTTGGCTACAGGAAGATCATCCAGCCATAAAAAGCTTACTTTGGATAACTCAAGTAAGTCTTCATCAAACTCATGCTAGCTTGGAAAAACAGATGCTAATAAATGAATGAATGAATGAATCATACAACTAGATATTAATTTCGTTAAGGAGGATATAGGTTCGTGTGTTATTGTGTAGTTGAGAAGTATGTTGTGATACCACCGGCACTGGTATCACAACTACAATTTCCATTGTAGTTGTGATACCAGTGCCGGTGGCACGTAGGAGAACCATCCAAATGTGGCTGTTGCCAGCGCCACCCCAACTGGCCTCTGTGCCGGTGGCACGTAAAAAGTAGCCACTACACTCACGGAGTGGTTGGCATTATGAAGGGCATCCAGCTGTAGAAACACTGCCAGATCAGACTGGGCCTGGTGCAACCTTCTGGCTTCCCAGACCCCAGTTGAACCGTCCAATCCATGCTAGCATGGAAATCAGACATTAAACAATGATGATGATGGTGAAGATGATGATGTTGTATGTGAAGAAGGTATGTGGTCGACAAGTTTGCTTCCCAACCACATGGTCTAAGATACTGACCCCAGGATTTTACTGGTACATTAGTTACCAACTAACACTGCCTTTCCTCACTTTTCTAATCACCATATTTGATCGTATATAAGACACATTTGTTTTTCAACAAAATGCTTTAAAAAAATCACACTAGATCCTATATGTAAAAGTTGTGCCATCCATAAGCTAATTTTGTCTCTGGTACACTTTCTCCTGAATATGTGCTACTAAAATATTGGTACATCTAATATGCCTGTGCATCTTTTATACCATCAAAATACAGTAGTTTTTAAATGCTAACTGCATTAAACATTTAACACTAATTTTACTGAAAAAGAAAAAAGCCGTTCTAGGTTTGAGTTCAATTCTCATCACAATTGATTCATTTATTTATTTATCTATTTCAAATTTCGTTTTTGGATTTGGTTTGCAAGATTCTTTATATGAGTTCATGTGTTGAAGCATATTCTGTTGTGTCTGGGGAGAGTCATTTTCTTTTTGTGCCTTATAATTTTACACACCCACCAGAAAAATTTCCACTTATTTCTTATTTTTATTTTCCTAAAATTTTCATTGTGTCTTGCAACCTTTTCAATAGTCTTGACTCAAAAATTTCACTTTTTGAGTTCATGAAAGTAGTTGGATCATGTAAATTTTTTAGCCTGATCCTCCTCCCTGCCAAGCAGAGCCTGGATCTTCTACTTCTATTAAGATAACCCTAGACTTTCCAGCAACCTCCAGTTGATGTTGTACAGCATTGCTTTTTCGTATTCTGACTGCCATATACAGCTGGCTAAAGTTGTGACATTATGCCTTTCCTGGACTCTCTGTATATAGATGTTTGTTTCTGTGTGTGTGTGTGTGTGTGTGTGTGTGTGTGTATACTAGCTTCTACCAGGATGTTTAGTTATGTCCTTATGAGCCCCAAAAGAGAAGACTTGGCCATTTAATAAACAGAAATTAATAAAATATGTGCCAAGCTGAGTTATTATTGAGTGGGTGTGAACAATGTGATTTGCTAAAAACTCTTTTATCATAGAACCCCAGCGTGGACACAGTTCAAAATCCAACACCAGAACTGGAGTTACAGAGTTATCAATGTAGTAGATAAGGTCATTTAATTTAGGACACTACAATGGATTAAAACTATTCCTTAATTATAGAAATATAGTTTGCACAAGAACAAAAAAAAAAAAAAGAAATGGGAAAAGCCCAGAAAGCTTTTACAATATAAAATTAATGAGACTGTATCTGCAACAATTATCAGTGAAAGATCACATGCACCAACAGAAATGGCAAATTACAACATATGATATATTTTAAAGTAACAGATTGGGATGACAGATATTTAAATACTGGTTCAATTAGAAAGAAACAATCTGGTGTGTAAATCTAGATATACATTTCCTTCGGTTTACCACATGCTCCACTTACTTAATTCCTTTGTTTATAATTAATAATTATCTACAACATTTATACAAGCTATACCACAATGGTGGGAAGCTGGCAGAATTCTTAGCATATCCTGATGAAACAGCAGCATTTCTTCCGGTTTTTTACTTTCTAAGTTCAAATTCTAACAAGGGCAACCTTGTCTTTGATCCCTTTGTGGTTGATAAAATAAAGTACTGATCAAGTACTAGAATCAATGTAATCAACTTGGCTGCCCCCTCAGAAGTTGCTGGCCTTGAACCCTGCAATGGCCTAGTATCCCATTCAGCAGAATTCTTGGACAGTTATATGTCATAGAAATTAGGTAACTTAGCTTATGAGCTTTAAGGTAAAAAAAAAAAAATAATAATAAAGAAATATAAATTCAGTATAAGTATATGATATATATATATATATATATATATATATATATACAGGGGTTGGACAAAATAATGGAAACACCTTGCATCCTAGCATCATAATTTTGAAATATCTATAAAACTGTCAAAAGCTTGTTTATTATTATGTTTTTTGATTTATTATTAATGTTGCTTAATATGTTTTGCTAAAATTGTTGTTTCTTTTCAGATGTCATCAGAAAAAGGTAATTAAAATTCTGACTTTCAAAGAGGTCAAATTGTTGGTGCTCATATGGCAGGCGCTAGTGTAATGAAAACAGCTGAAATGTTTGGTGTATCAAGAAGTACTGTCTCGAAAGTAATGATAGCCTATGAGAAGGAGGGAAAAACCTCCTCGTCAAAACAAAATTCCAGAAGAAAACCAAAACTTTCAGATAGGGACTGTCGAACTCTTATGCGAATTGTAAGAAAGGATCACAAAAGTACAGCTCCCAAAATTACTGCAGAGCTTAATGACCACCTCAGGAACTCGGTTTCCACAAAAACTATTTGCCAGGAGCTGCACAAAGCCGGATTTCACAGGAGTGCTGCAATCAGAAAACTACTACTTTCAAAAATAAATGTTGCAAAGCGTTTAGAGTGGAGTAAAAACCTACAGAACTGGTCCTTAGAGTAGGGGAAGAATGTTTTCTTTGACAAGTTATCCTTTACCTTATTTCTGACCACCAGCCAAGTATACATGTGGAGACAGCCAAAAGAAGCATTTGACCCAGACTGCCTTCTTCCAACTGTTAAACATGGAGGAAGATCTGTGATGAACTGGGGAGCTATATCTTGGAAACCCGCCAGCCCAATGGCTTCCCTTCAGGGCAGAATTAATAGTCAAGACTATTTAAGCATTTTATCTGATCAAATTGTGGAACTGTTTCCGGAGGGAAACACAATCTTTCAGGATGATAATGCACCAATTCACACAGCTAAAGTTGTTACTGAATGGCATGAGGTACATTCTAGTGAAGTTGAACATCTTGTCTGGCCACCACAGTCCCCAGATCTCAATATTATTGAACATTTAAGGTGCATTTTAGAAAAAAAAGTAAGGAATCGATATGCTTCACCATCATCACTACAAGAATTGGAGACTGGTTTAGCTGAAGAATGGACAGAAATTCCTTTGGAAACAATTCAAACTTTGTACGAGTCCATACCTTGTAGAATTCAAGCTGTAATTACTGCCAAAGCAGTCCTACCCCATATTAAAATAAATTTACATTATTTACATTTGACGGATATTTGTCCTCATCTTGTTTGTTGTTAACACAATGTTTTGGCTGATATACCCTCCAGCCTTCATCAGGTTCGAAATTTCCCCAAGACACCTGATGAAGACTGAAGGGTGTATCAGCTGAAACGTTGTGTTAACAACAAACAAGATGAAGACAAATATCCGTCAAATGTAAATAATGTACATAATACCTGATCTCTTAAATATAGCACTGTAAAATAAATTTGTTTGAAATTTTAAGGTGTTTCCATTATTTTGTCCAACCTCTCTATATATAAACACACACATACACACAAATTTATTCAAAGCTGAGTTTTGTCTTTGAATAAATGCTATTCCAATCTTATTAACAGTACTGAGTTCTTTTTCATATCATTGCAATTACACCAGTTATGAACCCAAAACCTCTCTTTCTTTGCTCCTCTTTACTTATTTCAAGTTAGCTTTTCAATGGCCAATATATTAACTACACTGGCGAAAATAAATTTCAGACCGATGATAAAAGTTCTATTTCTTACAAAATATTTTGTTACTAACACCATACAAATTATTTCTATCTTTTACATCTTATGTAGAATTTATTTCTCTTTCAAATGATGCAGACAATAACTACTTTTATACAACTCGAAGAATTCTAATGCTAAATTAATATAAACGTTTCAAATTTACCGGCAAAATTAGTTTATATTAATTTAGCATTAGAATTCTTCGAGTTGTATAAAAATAGTTATTGTCTGCATCATTTGAAAGAGAAATAAATTCTGCATAAGGTGTAAAAGATAGAAATAATTTGTATGGTGTTAGTAACAAAATATTTTGTAAGAAATAGAACTTTTATCATCGGTCTGAAATTTATTTTCACCAGTGTATGTTAGCATAAACTTACCTGTTGATTTTCATATGGATTTTGTCTCTGAAATACATTAAACCTGCCAAGCATCATTGAAACTGTCATAAGGTGAAGCTTGAGAGTTGGTGCTACTGAAAAGAAAAAAAAGAAAAAGAATTCTACTTAATATTTCTGATTGAACAGAATATAAACTTTGTTTCTTTAAACCATCGAATATAAACTAACAAAAGATGTGACTAAAACTTTAGATATCTGTGCACTGATTTTCAGTACATTTACTCTTTACTCTTTTACTTGCCAACTTGAAAATCAGACATGGAATGATAATGAACAAATGAAAGTATGAAATAATGAACGAATGAAATGTGGTGCAACAGATGTAGGAAATCTATGATGATGGTGTAATAAAGCCCCAGATCAAATCCGATGGTGTTATAAAGCCCCCAGATCAAATCCAGGATCAACAACATTTTAGCTATGACTTTCCAATCACTTTCCAGTGTATCATTTCTAGGATGGTAGTGTCATTGAAGGAAATTTGGTTGTCATTTCTAGGAATGTAAACAACCTTATAGGGGCTCCCTCAATTGGTTTGAACGGATACTATGACCAAACATCTGGTATAGAGATACGGTAATGAGGAATCAGTTGTATTATATTTCGTTTTTGGATTTGGTTTGCAAGATTCTTTATATGAGTTTGTGTGTTGAAGCATATTCTGTTGTGTCTGGGGAGAGTCATTTTCTTTTTGTGCCTTATAATGTAACACACTCACCAGTAAAATTTCCACTTATTTCTTATTTTTATTTTCCTAAAATTTTTGTTGCGTCTTGCAACCTTTTCAATAGTCTTGACTCTGTCCGTTATTTACACTGCGTTCCTTTTTGTTTGTTTCTGTGCATGTGTGTGTGCCTATGCATGCATGCATGTATGTATGTGTGTATGTATGTTTGCATGTGTATGTATGTATATAGGTATATATATATATATATATATATATATATATATATACACATGCATACAAACATACATACACACATACATATGTACATGCATATACATACATACACATGCAAACATACATACACACATACATACGTACATGCATGCATGCATAGGCACACACACACACACACACACACACACACACACACACACACACACGCGCACAAACAAACAAAAAGGAACACAGTGTAAATAATGGACAGAGTCAAGACTATTGAAAAGGTTGCAAGATGCAACAAAAATTTTAGGAAAATAAAAATAAGAAATAAGTGAAAATTTTACCGGTGTGTGTGTTACATTACAAGGCACAAAAAGAAAATGACTCTCGCCAGACACAACAGTTGTATTATACTAATCCTGAAGGTGATGAGGTGGAAGAATCATTAGATCACTGGACAAAATGCTTAGCAGTGCTTCTTCTAGCTTTATGTTCTGAGTTAAAATTCCACCAAGGTTGACTTTACTGGTCATCCCTGTAGAAATAATAAAATAAGTACCAACTGAGTAATGGTATCAATGTAATCAACTAACCCCTATCCCTCCAAATTTTGGGCTTTGGGTCTATAGTAGAAAGAGTTATTCAAACCTTGAAAGCTCTACAGCAGAATGATATATATATACAGTAGTACCTCGGCTTTTGAACACCTCTGATGATGAATAAATCGTGCTTTATCTCCCGTCTTTCTCATATTCATCTGATACAGTAGTTTAAAGCATGATTTATTTGTAACTAGCACTATGACCCAGCAACGCCGGGTCATAGTGCTAGTGCATGCATATACAGCTCCATGCATGCGCACATACACGCGAGTACTGTCCAGATCTCCGACCAATCACATACAGCTAGCTGGCATTCAATTGGTGTATCAAGTTTCAGGCATTTTCATTGGGTTTTGGATAGAAAATTCACAAAAATGTCACTTCTATTGATTTTTTAATGGCTTTGCGGGATGACTGGGGAAATGTAAAGATGTGTACAACCACCTTTGGACGGTTTTGAATGACGACAGAAAATGCGAGCCCTCTAACTGAAAAATTGTGGATTTGTATAAAGGACATGCACACACACACATTTTGCCGTTTATATATAGAGAGATTAAAGGTGTTCGAAAACCAACGTAGTACTGTACTACAAAAAAAAATAATAATAAAAACAATTATGGTAATTTTATCATGAGTTATTACTCTAACATAATCTCAGACATTTATCTCCTTTGCTGTTTTGCCCCTCAACCTCCTTCTTCATATACTTCCCCTCTTTTTTTTTTTAAATATAATGTTCCAACTGATATGTGAAAATGTCATGTTTACCCTACCATAGTAATAAATCATGGATTTTTTTTCCCCTTTTTTCTTAGTATTTCAGTAGCCGTGAGATGTTACAGTGTACCATAGGTTAAAGAGACAAACATAACATTTTTTTGTCCCAGTTGTAAGACAAGAAGAGAAACTTTAGCAAAATGTGCAAAAGAACGTGTGTTTTTTATCTTACCAGACATTATTATCACAACTGAAGAACTATAGTTTATATATATATATATATATATATACTCTCTTTTACTTGTTTCAGTCATTTGACTGTGGCCATGCTGGAGCACCGCCTTTAGTCGAGCAAATCGACCCCAGGACTTATTCTTTGTAAGCCTAGTACTTATTCTATCAGTCTCTTTGGTTGAACCGCTAAGTTAAGGGGATGTAAACACACCAGCATCGGTTGTCAAGCAATGTTAGGGGGGGGACAAACACAGACACACAAACATACACACACACACACACACACATATATACACATATATACGATGGGCTTCTTTCAGTTTCCATCTACCAAATCCACTCACGAGGCTTTGGTCGGCCCGAGGCTATAGTAGAAGTCACTTGCCCAAGGTGCCACGCAGTGGGACTGAACCTGGAACCATGTGGTTGGTAAGCAAGCTACTTACCACACAGCCACTCCTACGCGTATATGTATATATAAACATCATCACATCATCATCCTTGATGTCTGCGTGTGTGTGTGTGTGAGAGTGAGTTAGAGAGAGAGAGAGAGGGGAAGACAGAGAATACCTGCAAATGTTTACAACAATTTGTACAAGAAAATTGTCCAAGCAAAAGTTATATTTTTAGAGGTATTTTTAAAACCATATGCAAAATTAGCAGAGCATAAAAATGTTGTAAAATTGTGAACACAATTGTAAAATTTGTGTAAAAATAAACTTCCTCTAAAGATATTTCAGATTATAACTAAAGCAAACATGTAAAATATAAAGTTGAAACAAAGAACTAAAATAGCAGAAGAGAATTCTCTCAAACCATATCATAATCACACTGACTGTCAACCCATTGAAGGGAGAAGATTTCATATTTGATAAACAAATTAAACCACTCCAGAGAGCATTGGGAGAAAAAATACAGCTGTTATTTGAGCATCTGTCATGATTTATTTAGGTGCTTCATTCAATAATTAACTTTGCATTAATTAATTCTTAGTGCACCACAGGTTTTATCTCTTGATACGCTAAAGAAACAGGACTGAAATGGCTAGTTTCTTACTCATTTAGAGGCTCGTCAGTTAATGAATATTCACTTCTGGTGAGATTACTAATTAATGATAATTTTTATGTAGGGATTTTCTGAGATATAAAAATATATTTCAAGAGTTCCCAGAGTAAAACAGTTGGGAAACATAAATACTATAGATGATGGTTTTGTTAAGCCCCAGATCAGCTTGATTCCAGAAGACCTATGATCACAAGTTTTCCAGCCATGACCAAATCATCTATTTTTTAGGATAACATTATTAAATGCATCCCTCTTTATTCAAGACAACAGGGTATTATCTGTGAGAAATTTGGCAGCAAAACATATCCCTCTTAGTCTAAAACAATAGTGTGTAATTTAATAGATTTGGCAGTTATTTCTAGCAGGTCAAGTAACCATGAAGTGGCTTCATCATCATCATCATCATTTAACGTCTGTTGTCCATGATGGCATGGGTTGGACAGTTTCACTGAGATGGCATGCTGGAAGGCTGCACTAGATTCCAATATGATTTGGCATGGTTTTCTATGGCTGTATGCCCTTCCTAATGCCAACCACTCTGAGAGTGTAATGGGTGCTTTTATGTGCCACTGGCACGGGTGCCATTTGTTTGACACTGGGGTGCATTTATATGCCACCTGCATGGGTGCCAATTTGCATGACACCAGTATCTGCCACGACTGCAATTTTGCTTGGCTTGAGGGGTCTTCTTCTCAAGCACAACACAATGCCAAAGGTCTTGGTCATTGCCCCTGTGAGGCCCAACACTTGAAAGGAACTCAGCCACTTTGCCTCCATGAGGCCCAACACTTGAAAGGATCTCAGCCATTTTGCCTCCATGAGGCCCTTCCAAATGTTGAAGCAAAACACATTTAGATCATTAAAAGCTTGCTTTGCTGGCTTCAAAATATTTAGATAATATGGCAGTTTTTAAAACAACACCAGATACTCAGAAATTTAAAGTATTTATTGCTAGCTTTTAAGGAAATGTCTTTTTGTCTTCCATTAAGCAGATGGAGAGCTATCTAAATATATTTACATTCACAAAATATTCAGAACCTTGTCTTAAAATACTAGCAGAGGTAGCAAATATGTACAAAGTTTTGTTTATTTTTATTATGCATGATATGTTTGTAGTTTTAATAAACAGAGGAAGACACAACCAGTGAAGAACGTTGAGCAAGAGCTGCCACCCAAAGTGCAAACAAATATGCATAGGATGGACTGAATGATGTATGAGGGGGAGAGAAGAGATGGGAGTATGAAAGTAATACAAGGGACAGAGAAGAAGGGAGAGAGAGAGAGAGAGAGAGAGAGAGAGATACAGTAAGAGAAGATGGGATGAGTGAGGAATGTGTATAAGAAGGGAGGGAGAATGGCAAAAGTTAAAGAGGGAGAGAAAGAGAGAACATAAACTAAGAATGAATGGCAAATAGAAATAACAGGAAGAGATGAATGAGAAAGATTGTGTGAGTGTGTGTGTGTTTGTGTGAGTGTGTGTGTGTAAGAAAAACAGAGAGAGAGAGAGAGAAAGAGAAACAGAGACAGGCAGAAAAAAAAGAGTGTAAGAGACAATGAATTGCAAACAGGAAGCTGGGAGAGATGTGTGTGAGTGAGAGAGAGGGGTGGAAAGGGGGAGAGAGAGAGGGGGCAGAGAGAGAGGGGGCAGAGAGAGAGGGGGCAGAGAGAGAAAGAAAGAGAGAGAGGGAAAGAGAGGGAGAGAGAAAGAGAGGGAGAGAGAAAGAGAGAGAGAAAAAGAGAGAGAAAGAAAGAGAGAGAGAGAAAAAGAGAGAGAAAGAAAGAGAGAGAGAGAAAAAAAAGAAAGAGAGAGAAAAAAGGAGAGAAAAAGAGAGAAATAGTCTGAAACAGAAAGGGGAAATTGAAGAGAAAGAGAGAGAAAGATACTTTAATAGAGAATGAATTGTAAACAAGGGGGATGGGAGTGGATGAAATATAAGAATAAAAGGAAATTTGATGAAATATCATCAGTTTTCTGTTGGTATTTTCTAATGGCAAAAAATATATCAGAAAAGGTCTCAGAAAATAACAGAGCAACCATACTCTGGGATATGTCAACTACCACAGATAGAGAGATTGAGGCTAATCAGCCAGATATGATTGTTGAGGACCAGACAGAATGAAAACCTCTTTATGTAAAAGTACTTGTGCTGGTGTTATGTAAAATGTACCTAGTACACTCTGTGAAGTGGTTGGTGTTAGAAAGGGCATCCAGCTGTAGAAACCATGCCAAAACAGACTGGAGCCTGGTGCAGCCTTCTGGTTTGCTGATTCTTGTCAAACTGTCCCACCCATACCAGCATGGAAAACAGATATTAAATGATGAAGATGATGATGATGATGATGAGATAATAACAGATCTCTAAAAGAAATGGAGAAGTTATCCAAATATAAAGAGACTGTTTTTAGCAGATCCCCAAATGGGGCCCATGGCAGGCAATGGGTTAAATGTACATCATGGGTCTGTGGAATATACAGCCATTCCACATGTTTTCTCAGTGACTAGGTTTCCCAGTTGATCAAACATCTGAATGTTGTTTATACCCCCAAAATCAATGCATAGAGCACTTTCAATACAACAGAAAATACAAGTTACAGAGATGTACTTGCATAGCAAGTGACCTGATATGAGAGCATGTGCTGGAACAAAAACAATTGCAGCATGGAAGGTGCTTATAAGCCATTTAAGAAACACACAAAACCGTTAGATTCACTTCAACATTTAAATTTAATTTGCCAAAATATTTTTGTTGCTTTGAGACCGCGACCTGTTCACTGACAAAATTCCATGCTGCATAATACAAAACATAAGCTAAAACACTGTACATAGTAAAGATACACAGAGCTGTATACAGTAGTATAGTGAAAGAAAGCAGGCAATGAAAAACACTAATCATTCATTCTGATTCCAGCTACAGATTAGAAGCTCAGAATTTTTGCAGCAGTTTTGGAGGGCAGAGGGGAAACTGATTTCACTGACTCTGGTATTTGACTAGTACTTGTTTTATTCACCCCAAAAGTGTGAAAATTAAAGTCAATCTTGGTGGAATTTGAACTCAGAACATGAAAGATGGACAAAATGGACAGCTAAGCATGCTAACAGTTCTGCCAGCACATCACCTTCAGAAAATCACAGACAATAATACAAAGAGGTTTTTAACCCAATATTTTAAACACTATTATTTCTAATGTTATCCACTTTGGGTTCAACCATTAAAAATAAGTTACTTCACATTCTCTCAAAGTGTTTACATTTCTTATGATACAAACAACCTACAACTGTCACAAGTAAGAACAAAGTTTCTAAAATGGACAGAGAAATTCAAAGGAATGCTTTAGCCCAATGCTGGAATCTATCATATTTACTGAATGTGTGGGTTCACAACCCACAAGCAGCCTTTGATTTTTTCTATCCAAAGGGATTTTTAACCCATCATCATCATCATCAACATCGTTTAGTGTCTGCTTTCCATGCTAGCATGGGTTGGACGGTCCAACTGGGGTCTGGAAAGCCAGAAGGCTGCACCAGGCCCAGTCTGATCTGGCAATGTTTCTACGGCCGGATGCCCTTCCTAACGCCAAGATGCCCTTCCTAATGCCAGTATACCCTTCCTAACCCAGTATTTACATATTACCATTTATAGTTTCATCTACTTTGAGTTCAACAGTGAAAAAGAAATTATTTCATGCTCTCTCGAAGTTTCTAAATTCTTATGATGTAAGCAAAAAAAATAATCTAGTGAGAAAAATTTCAGGTTAACTGAACAGGAAGATAAATTTCAACTGCTAATTCACTGAAACTAAATTGCCAACAATGAGATATCTTTATATATAAAAGAAAGGTTGTGTGTCTGTCTAATCCGATTTAGATTCCTAACTACTCCCACATTTTGCGGTGCAGTTTAACCAGTTTAACCAGTTTATAGTCGTGATTCATATCGAGCCCTTCTGGGTATTAGCGCACGTCTATGATGTGTCTACGATTTTTAAAATAATTTACCATCATTTTTTCCATTTTATTGCATATTTTTTTAATATAAGGGAAGTAACTCTCTAAAAATGTCTACAATGAGTCAACGATTTTAAAAAAAATTTACCATAATTTTTTTTTCCATTTTTAATGCATTTTTTGCCATTTTTTGGCTATAACTCTCTAAAAAGGCTTTATAGTTATTTCCCTTAGAAACCCGAGCAACGCCGGGCGATACTGCTAGTCAAAGATAAAAAAGCAAAAAATAAAAACAAGTCTCTCGCTGAAATCTCAGTGTCAACTGAATGAAAGGAAATCTGATTATAAAATTTATAACCGAAAAGAGGTGGTGTAAGAAATATACACTAGAAAAGGTTTCAGAGAATGACAAATGACCTTACTTTGGGAAATACCAACCCACACAACAAGGGAGATCAAGTTAATCTCCAATAAATGTGAGGTGAAAACAAAGGTTGTGAAGTGTGCAATGAAATACTAACAGTCAGTAGTCGCCTTGTTAAATTTGAAAATGAGAGGGAGCTTCTAAATGGTTGCTTGATTTGCTAGAAATAGCAACCGTATCTTCTTCAAATTCTACCCTATTGTCATGGAAAAGGAAGGATACACTGAATAAATATTGTTTTAGTTAACTCAACATCATCATCATCTAACATCTGTTTTCCATGCTGGTATGGGTTGGATGGTTTGACCTGAGCTGGCAAGCCAGAAGACTGCACCAGACTTCACTGTCTGTTTTGGCATGGTTTTTTACAGCTGGATACCCTTCATAATATCAACAACCTTACCAAGTGGATTGAGTGTTTTTTTTTACATGGCACTAGCATTGGCAAGATCTGTTTTGGCATGGTTTATAAATGCTTGAAAACAAGGGATATGAGAGCCAAGGCTGGTACAGCTTTGAGCATAAGTCTCCCGGATCAGGGCTAAACTACAATAAAAATGAAACTATTATTATCTTATTTCCCTACTGTGCCAGACAAAATGCTTTATAGCATTTCTTCCTGCTCTTTACATTCCAAGTTCAAATTCCACAGAAGTTGACTTTGCTTTTTATCCATTTGGAATTGATAGAATAGAATCTATTACACTGGGGTTGATGTAATAGATTTCACCCCTCTTGCCAAAACAGCTGGCCCTGTGCCAAAATTAGAAATAATTAATATTTTGTTCTTTTTTCTTTAGAAATAGAAACATTATTCAGCTGAAAGTGCTAAAATTTGTACTGGTGCCACGTAAAAAGGCACCTAATCTGAATGCTAAAGGGTTTAACTGGCCAAACTTAGCCAAAATATGATAATAATAATAATAATAATAATAATAATAATAATAATAATAATAATAATAATAATAATGAAGAAAGTATTTTATACAGTGCTCAGGTGCACCACAACTTGTCAAAAGAGCATATAAAGCATATGCAGTAATGTACAAATGTCTGGAAGTGAACAGTGTATGAGTCAGATACATGCTTGCGTGTGTATGGAGGGGAGAAAATCAAGTGTAGTGTTGGTGAATCTCAGGAAGCATGGAAGTTTTGAAGGATGCAGTGCTCCGACAACTAACAACTGATGCTGGCAGTCTGTTCCATACTTCAGCAACTCTTAGCATGAAAAAATGTTTCCGAAAGTCAATGGAGCTGTGCTGTTTTCTGACTTTGTAAACATGTCCACGGGTGTTAGACAGGTGGAGTTTGCAAAGGTGCTCAGAGTTATTGTTTGTAAGATGGTTAATAATATTATGGGTGTCTGCCAAGTCAGCTGCCAGACATCGGAGTTTCAATGTATCCATGCCCAGGGAAGTAAGGCGTTCAAAATATAGCAAATGTCTGATGGAGGGTATTCTCTTGGTTGCACGTCGCTGAACGGTTTCCAGACGATTAATATCCAGGGCAAGATGGGAGCTCCAGACCAGTGATGCAAATTCCAGGTGAGGCCGCACCATAGTTATATAAAGCCTCAGATAGAAAGCCAGAGAGTGGCTCACAAAAGACTTGGTAAGTGATGCCAAGACACCTTCAGCCTTCTTGGCAATTTTAGCAATAGTCTACTTGTTTTATGTTCAAACCAGTCAGATCTGGTTTCTCCCACCTAAGCTAGGTCACTCTAAAAATAAACAGTCACCTCATCAAAATCTCAACATTACAAGATAATGTCTCATTAATTCAAAACAATGTGAAAAAGAATTAAATTTGACAAAGTAATCTGAATGCTAAGAGGTTAATCCCTTACAAATGCTGGGTTTATAAATAGTATGTCTGGAGAGAGTTAAAAAAAGAAACACATTTCAAGGATTGGAACCAGTTTGGTGTGTTTTTCTGTCCATGTAAATATTCTATGCACAGCCATCTACATACAGAGTGCTGCCAACAAAACTATACATCTATTTTATAACACAGTATAACAACAGAACTGCACCAGGCTCCATTCACCTGTTTCAACAGGGTTTCGGCAATTGGATGCTCTTCCTGATGTCAACAACTTTACAGGGTGTACTGGGTGCTCTTTACATGACACTGGCATTGGTCCCTCTTACATGGCACCAGCACATATACATATATTGCTGTATTTCAGGATGGTCATTTTTTGTATTTTCTCCCAAAGAAACACACACTCTATATATTCATTCTTCACTTGTTTATTACTGTTCATATTTTAACTCAAGTCCATTGTCCAAAAATCTTTTGTCACACATCTGTGACCTCTTCAGCTTCACTTTCTGTCCTTGTGTGAGCTCCTGCTCTGTTTAGTCCAGAATGCAGTCACAGATGTGTGACAAAAGATTTCCAGACAATGGACTTAAGATCAAATAAGAACAGTAATTTTGGCACAAAACAAAAGAAGACCATCCCGAAATACAATATCTCTTTTAACATATAATTTCACATCAGGAATCTTGCAATACAAATTCACACACACATACGCATACACACACACACCAATATATGTATGTGTGTGTGTATGTATATATATACATATATATATATATATATATATATATATATATATATATGTTGTATGCACAGCCATCTACATTCGACATGATAGATCGCTAGTCACTACACATTCTTTATTTTCTCTCTTTGTTTCTTTCTGTAGAAGAGCATAGGCTCAAAACGTTAAAGACTTTTTCACTTCCCGAGCATTAAACTAATACATCTGTTTGTTGTCTACACCACCTTTCTTCATCTTGTTTTTTTGTGAATTCTCCCTACATATATATATATATGAAGGGCTTCTTTCAGTTTCTGTTAACCAAATCCACTAACAAGGCTTTGATCAGCCTCATGCTATAATAAAAGGTGCTGTGTAGTGAGACTGAACCCAATCCCACTTGGTTGGGAAGCAGGATTCTTAACCATACAGCTACAAACATGCGCACACACACATACATACATATAATAGTTTAAGGAGGAAAGAGAAATGCTTCTGACATTTACAGGATCTCCAAAGCTGGTGAAATTGATGTCCAGTTTGAACATCTATAGGTTGATGTCTGCAGCGTGAATTAAACAAGGGATGGAATGTGAAAGGATTGATATTCTAAGAGGGCAATATTGGGAAAAGAAATTAGCACAGCAACGAAGTTTAGAGGACATAGCAAGGATGCGGTGGTGAAGATGGGTGTGGTGTAGATTGCTTGTTAGTTGCCTAGTTCAGGGAAGCAGAGAGTATCTATTTCTTTACTACCCACAAGGGGCTAAACACAGAGAGGACAAACAAGGACAGACAAATGGATTAAGTCGATTATATCAACACCAATGTGTAACTGGTACTTAATTTATCGACTCCAAAAGGATGAAAGGCATAGTCTACCTCGGCGTAATTTGAACTCAGAACGTAACGGCAGACGAAATACAGCAAGTATTTCGCCCGGCGTGCTAACCTTTCTGCCAGCTCACCACCTTGAGTATCATAGCAGCCTCAGGTCCTGTCAAACCATCCAACTCATACCAGTATGGAAAATGAATATTCTTTTCTACTCTAGGCACAAGGCCTGAAATTTTGGGGGAAGGGTCCACTTGATTAGATCAACCTCAGTACACAACTGGTACTTTATTTATCAACCCCGAGAGGATGAAAGGCAAAGTTGACCTCGACGGAATTTGAACTCAGAATGTAGTGACAGACGAAATACCTATTTCTTTATTACCTATAAGGGGCTAAACACAGAGGGGACAAACAAGGACAGACAAACGGATTAAGTCGACTACATCGACCCCAGTGCGTAACTGATACTTAATTTATTGACCCTGAAAGGATGAAAGGCAAAGTCGACCTCGACGGAATTTGAACTCAGAATATAGCAGCAGACAAAATACCAATTTCTTTATTACCCACAAGGGGCTAAACACAGAGAGGACAAACAAGGACAGACAAATGGATTAAGTCGATTATATCGACCCCAGTGCATAACTGGTACTTATTTAATCGACCCCGAAAGGATGAAAAGCAAAGTCACCCTGGCGGAATTTGAACTCAAAACGTAAAGACAGACGAAATACCGCTAAGCATTTCGCCCAGTGTGCTAACATTTCTGCCAGCTTGCCGCCATGGAACATGAATATTAAATGGTGACAATAATACACCCACACCCCACCCACACACATATATATAATCAGTGTACTAAATTCCATTCTTAAGGTAACCAAGGCTGTCGTTGAAAACACTTGTCCAAGATGCCATGCAGTTGAATAGACCTGAGAACTATGTTGCTATGAAGCAAAGTACTTAACTATACAACTTCACCTGCTGAGTCTATTCAATGTACAAGCTTGTTAACAAAGAAACTGTGATAAGTTCAAGGAGCCCACCAGATTTGCATTTTTCAGAGTCATAACTGAGATGCTTTATCAGAAGAACAACATATGGTTAAAAGCGTTGAGAGAATTTTCTAACGAAGCAATTTGTGAAAAAACGTAACTGATCTGCAACAAGTTGAGAGTTCAAACCTATTTGATTCACACACACACACACACACACACTTTATCTCCCTTTCCTTCTTTCTCTTACCCTTTCACACACAAATACTCTCTTTCTCTTTCACACATACATATGTGTCTGATAGATATGTTTAAATGATGAAAACAGCTGCCTTTCAACTCAAATTATTCTTAAAGTAGGTCTGGAATATTTAACAAATAATAAATTTGACTCGCTGGTCTGTGTAATGCATTTATTTAAATGTACTGCATTAATTTGTTTTAATTTTTTCTTAATAGCAAAATAAGCCAAGTTTCAGTTGCCAAAGAAGTTATACATTCTTTGCTGACAGAATTTTTGTTATAATCGAAGTTAACAAAAACTCTGAGGAGAAAAACAAACTTATTTCAAAGCATAGGAATTAGTTCAGCCTGAAAATTTATATAATTTCAAGAAGGATCTGTCTAAGTGTATTACTTTTGGATTAAAATTATGAGGCATTTAAATTATGACTACAAAAATTGATGAATTTCTTTTCTTTTTTTTTTGTCTGAGTGTTTCTTTATTTATTTAATTTGATTTATTCATGAGGGCCAGGAGGTTGCAGCTCACTGCTATAAAAAAAAAATGTAGAACAAACAATGAGTAATGAGCTTAAATAAATCTTTCCATCAGACCTACATCATCATCATCATCATCGTTTAACGTCCGCTTTCCATACTAGCATGGGTTGGGCGATTATGACTGAGGGCTGGTAAACCAGATGGCTGCACCAGGCTCCAATCTTGATCTGGAAGAGTTTCTACAGTTGGATGCCCTTCCTAATGCCAAACACTCCGAGAGTGTAGTGGATGCTTTTTACGTGCCACCGGCACAGGGGCCAGTCAGGCGGTACTGGCAACAAACCTTGCTCGAATCTTTTTACACATGCCACCGGCACAGGTGCCAGTGAAGTGACGTTGGTAACGATCACACTCGAATAGTGCCCTTTTACGTGCCACGGGTACGGAAGCCAGTTGGCTGCTCTGGCAACGATCACACTCGGATGGTGCTCTTGGCACCCTTCTAGCACAGGCACAGAAATTTCTGCCCATGAAAAGAAATATCTTTCAACAATCTCAATGCTGTGAAAGTTTGGCTTAAACTTCAGCCTAGTAGTCAGGGTGTTGCACTCATGATCATAAGATAGTGGTTTCAATTCCCAGACCAGGCAGAACATTGTGTTCTTAAGAAAAGTACTTCATTTCACCTTGTTTCAGTCCACTTTACCGTAAATGACTTCCAGCTGTATAATATAACTGAATGTGACAATAACAAGAAGACTCATATTTATAAAGTGAACATAGGCGTAGGAGCGGCTGTGTGGTAAGCAGCTTGCTTACCAACCACATGGTTCCGGGTTCAGTCCCACTGCGTGGCACCTTGGGCAAGTGTCTTCTACTATAGCCTCGGGCCGACCAAAGCCTTGTGAGTGGATTTGGTTGACAGATACAGAAAGAAGCCCGTTGTATATATATACAATGTGAAAGCTTCCCGTTATATATATATATATATGTATGTATGTATGTGTGTGTGTGTGTGTGTGTATATGTTTGTGTGTCTGTGTTTGTCCTCCCAACATCACTTGACAACCGATGCTGGTGTGTTTACATCCCTGTAACTTAGTGCTTCGGCAAATAAGACTGATAGAACAAGTACTAGGCTTACAAAGAATAAGTCCTGGGGTTGATTTTCTCAACTAAAGGCAGTGCTCCAGCATGGCCACAGTCAACTGACTGAAACAAGTAAAAGAGTAAAATATAATCTTTTAAATAAACGGACACTAAGGTATTTTTTTTTTAAAAATACAAAAAACAAATCCCATCTTTTTCTAGGGAAAAAAATTATAAGATAAACAATTCCCTAATCAAAAATAATGATAGAAGTATTAAGCATTTTATAGCTTTTAGTATGTTCATCTTGTCTTACATGTATAACAAGCATAATTATAGGTTATCTAATCTCACCACAGCGCTATTATTAAACAGAAATTTGAGAACTTCTAATATTCTAATTGTTTTTATTCACCACTATAAAGAAACCTAAATCCAAACAAGTAAGACATTAAAACAAAATGATACTGTCATTTAACACTAAACTTTACTTCTATCACTTTTTGATGGTGAATGCTAATAGTTAAAGACCAATCAGGAAACTAGACAATTCCTACAGCAAATACCTGTGTAAGGTTCTAAGTTTAACTTTGAATACAAATTAAGAAGTAAATTACCTAGTTATCTTTAGGAGGACAGTTGAAGAATGGAACACACAGCAAGGACATGTCTCATAAGTAAACTATGTAGCAATTTCTTCCTCTCTCTCTCCCCTTCTCTTTCTGTCTCCCACTCTCTCTCTTCTCCCCTTCTCTTTCTGCCTCCCACTCTTCCTCTCTCTTTCTCTCACTCACTAACATAGCAATCTGCCTCAGAGTAGCAATCTCTCTCCTACAAGTCTCTTTTATTCTCTTTTACTTGTTTCAGTCATTTGACGGCGGCCATGCTGGAGCACCACCTTTAGTCGAGCAAATCGACCCCAGGACTTATTCTTTGGAAGCTTAGTATTTATTCTATTGGTCTCTTTTGCCAAACTGCTAAGTTACGGGGACGTAAACACACCACCATCAGTTGTCAAGTGATGTTGGGGGGGACAAACACAGACACACAAACATATACACATTCATATATATATTCATTAAAAATGTGACCACGTGTGTACCGTTGGCAGTTTTTTTTTCCTCCGTCTTCCCTTCTTTGGATCTTTCCTTTTCCTATGATTCTGACAAAGAGCTCCACTCGAAACATTAAACCCTCCTTCTTTCCTTCTTTCCTGAGCGTCCAATAATACTATACTTGTTCCAGGTCTTCACGTTGTGTTTTCTCTTTGTGTTTTCATGTTTGGATTAACTATATATATATATATATAATATATATATATACATAAACATATATATGACGGGCTTCCTTCAGTTTCCGTCTACCGAATCCACTCACAAGTTTTGGTCAACCAGAGGCTATAGTAGAAGACACTTGCCCAAGGTGCCACACAGTGGGACTGAACCCGGAACCATGTGGTTGGTAAGCAAGCTACTTACCACACAGCCTCTCCTTCTGTAAATTGTGACCAAGCAAATACATCAATTGAAATAATACAAGCACTGTTGTCTCGGTTCCTACCAAAGTGTTAATAGGTTTGTGCAGCATTGCAACATACCTTCTGACTGGCAATAAGACGGTTCCCAAGACGAGAAGAACAAGCATTAAGTCAAACAAAATATCGTGAGAAAAAAGTTAAGATAGTGACCAGGTCATAGCTTTAGCTCTGGGTGGTAGGCCTAACATGTTGTTCAGGAGATTCTATGTGAATGTTCCAGCAGCTAGAAATAGCAGCTAAATCTCTCTGAAATTACATACAACTATTTTGAAATGGAACAAGAATACATAGTTCTAGGTACACAGTACCTGACAAAAGGAGAACAGGATGGTCATAGATGGAAAGCCAATGATCATAAGTCTGAGCTCAGTCACATAACAATTTGGATATTTACCTCTTCGTTAATATACAAATGAGAATATTATATGCAAGGTTTCTTAGCTCAAAAAACTTAAAATGCACCTCTTAAGGGTACAGGGATTGTAAAAATTAAAAAACTCATGGGCTAAGCTTTCTCTTTTCTTTCCCGCTGACTCCTTCAAAACAATATATCAAGTTCTGCCAATAACTGGCAAGTAAAAAAAGTAATAACAAGGTTAACTAATGAGAGATTTGCTGAGCAGGTAACATGTAAAGTAATCTATGTCTATAAAACAGTCCTTGGACGAAAATTGTGTGCACGTTTTGCTTTGACGGTTAATGGCAGCCAAACCGGGACTAGGATCGAGCTGAAAATTGGCAGGGATACTAAATGCATGGTGAGGATGAGACCCGCAATGGTTAAAATTCGCAAGCTATAAAGATGTGGTTGCTATGGCAAAAAGAGTGATTTTTTTTTATCGATTCAAGGGGGTCCAGAGCCCCTCTAGGATAGTGTGATTGGCTTTTAATGCCCAGCGGCATGCACTGCAGGCTGTTGTGCTTAATAAACATACATTTTGTCGCAAAATTCCAGCAATGAGGAAATGATTTTTCATTGTGAAAAAACGAGTGCTTTTTGCCCTCATCTTCTTTTTAATCTTTTAATAAAAGTGAAAGGATTTCATCTATTTATTTCTGCTGTCCACTTACGACGGTGATTCAGTTGACTAGGAAAACTATATGTGATGAATATCCAATACCAAACTATCTTAATCTACATATTGAAACTGCATTAAACTTTGGAAAGCTTACCTTTACCTATTCTGAGTTACTTGAAAGGTGATGTTCCCTTCCTTCTCTTCTGATTGTTGATACCTTCTTTTTTTTACCTTTCATACCGTTGTTTCACTTTAAGGATGCTTCTTTACCCAGCCATTATGATATTTCGACAGCTGTCCATTGTTTCAAATAGGTTTTAGCGTTGTCATTCTGGCCTTTTTTAAACACTCACATATGATTCTTCCAAAAGAATCAACCTTTAAATAAGAGTTTTGCTTCCACTAGCGAAAGCTATATGTATCTTTCAGGAAGCTCCATACCAATTTATCTTTATGCAGCATTCACTGTTAGTTTATGTGCACGCTATGTGGGAAGATAGAATAAAGGGGCTTCTGTTAGCTTTTCTCTCCGAAAAAAGTATCTCCCTTTGCTGTTGAAAAAAAATAAACTCGATGAGGGGAAGTTTCAACATCTTCCTTCAATTTCCTTACACCATTTATGTGGCTGTTTCTAATGAGAAATTTCATTTTCATGTAAAACAACTATATTTTGTAGTCATTATCCGTAATCTACTCCCCAAACACTTCAGTAGCTCTACTTTACATCGCTTGCAAACCTATATGTTTTATGATAATCAAAGTGCAACGACCTCCACAACAACCAGCCTTCAATTTGATTTTCCGTTCCTAGGTTAATTGGAAACAGATTACCATGCTACACATAAACCTTCTCGGTAGTTCAATTATTTGGTGAAAAAATACCACAAAAGCAACTTAAACCGCCCAAAGGATGGGTGCGTTTGCTAGTCAGTAATGAACCATTAGCAATAGTTAATATATAAAACATTAGCAATAAGTTCAACTGTGGTGATTTAGAAAAGAAATATGTGAAGAGATTACTGCAATCAGGAATAAAAGTTTAAAGTTTCAATAGATATCAAAGTATACCAACACTGGACAAAGAGAGAAAATAAATTTTATCAGATATTAGAGATGGAAGTAATAATTATCAAAATGAGCAAGACTATTTTAGTAACAATGCCCTTGGTTCAAGACTAATAAAAAACGAAAACAAACACTTAAATAGCCTAAACATGGTTTACCAGGTACTGGGTTAGAACAACTAAGGAAAGGTAGTTGCTTTAAAGTAAAATCGTCAAATTTGTGATAACAGAATGTATTAGTGATTGAAGAAAACAAGCTTTAGGTTGTCAAATTCAGAGAATTTATATCACTGATATAAAGCTTGATAAGAACAAGAATTTCTTTTTTAATGGTTTAGTCAGAGGGCAGAGGTCATGAGCTTCTTTAGAGGGTTTGTGACTGGTTGGTGAAAATGGAAGAATTTATCCTCAGATCAATCTTGGTTAGATGCTTGCAACAGAGTGGACTCCTACAAAGGAACCCCAAGACCAAAGGAACACCCAAGAACAAGAATGGCTCATCTGATAGACTTCCACAGATTTTACTAACAATATGCAATAGGCGCAGGCGAGGCTGTGTGGTAAGAAGCTTGCTTCCCAATCACATGGTTCTGGGTTCAGTCTCACTATGTAGCACCATGGGTAAGTGTCTTCTATACCCTTGGGTCAACCAAAGCCTTGTGAGTGGACTTGGTAGATGGAAACTGAAAGAAGCTCATTGTATGTGTGTGTGTGTGTGTATTTGTGTGTCTGTGTATGTCCCCCTACCGTCACTTGACAACCAATGTTGGTGTGTTTATGTTCCCCGTAACTTAGCAGTTCGGCAAAAGTGACCGATAGAGTAAGTACTAGGCCTTCAAAGATAAGTCCTGGTGTCAAATTGTTCGACTAAAGGTAGTGCTCCAGCATGGCCACAGTCAAATGATTGAAACGAATAAGAAAAAAGAAAAAGAATACTTTCATTAAGCCAAGGCCATCGGAGACCACATGTGTCCACTCTGAGGGATTGAACCTGAAAACACAGAGTTTGACAGTGAACGTTTAACCATACAGCTATGTCATGGTTGACAAAAGGTCATGCATAGTTAGACATAACACACAGATGCAGACACAGCTGTACGCTTAGGAAGCTCACTTTGCAACAGCATGATTTGGGGTTCAATTTCAACATGTGGCACCTTGGGCAAGTGTCTTTTTGTACAGCCCTTGATCAACCAATGCCATGTGAGTGAATTTGATAAGTGGAAACTATGTGAAAGCCCTTCACATATATGTGTGCGTGTGTGTGTGCTTGTCACCCAACCCCACTGTCCATCACATGACAACTGGTGTTGGTTTGTTTTCATCCTCCAAAACTTATTGGTTTGGTAAAAAGAGACTAAGAGAATAAGTATTGAACTTAAAAAAAAATCCATAAGTAATGGGATTAATTTATTCAACTAAAACCCTTCAGTGCAATGCCCCAGCATGGCCACAGTCCAATGACTCAAACAAATAAAAGATAGGTGATGAGCAAAGACATGTGATAAAGAATAAAGGGGTTCTTTTGTGAGTAAAGTAAGCAAAGTGCTTTGTAGTTGGATTATAAATTGTTTGTGTTACAAGAAATTTGCAGAATGATGGCACAAACAATGTAATGCTGTTTCCTGTGGAGCAGAGGAGCGGATACTGGTGAGATAAGGTCACCAAGTAAACAAAGTGTTCTTCCATGAATGAGTTCATATAGCCAACAGGACAATCATCTTTGAACCCTGATCAGTTTCTGAGCAAGAATAGGAGATAAATGTTCATAGCAGTTCAAAATTTTGCAGTTGTTGTTGCAGTCAGCCCTGACTGTACAGACTTGTGATCAAAGACATTCCAAGATATAATCATCTTGATAAGATTAGGAAATTATTCATAATTATAGGCATAGGAGTGGCTGTTTGGTAAGTAGCTTGCTTACTAACCACATGGTTCCAGGCTCAGTCCCACTGCGTGGCACCTTGGGCAAGTGTCTTCTACTATAGCCTCGGGCCGACCAAAGCCATGTGATTGGATTTGGTAGAGGGAAACTGAAAGAACCCCGTCGTATATATGTATATATGTGTGTGTGTGTGTGTGTGTGTGTATGCGTGTGTGTATATGTTTGTGTGTCTGTGTTTGTCCCCCCAACATCGCTTGACAACCGATGCTGGTGTGTTTACGTCCCCCATAACTTAGCGGTTCGACAAGAGAGACCGATAGAATAAGTACTAGGCTTACAAAGAATAAGTCCTGGGGTCAATTTGCTCGACTAAAGGCGGTGCTCCAGCATGGCCACAGTCAAATGACTGAAACAAGTAAAAGAGTAATCCCTTTAGCATTTGAAACTGGCAATATTTGGCCCAAACATTTTACCTGTTTTATGTCCAAATTGGCCAGATCCAGCCTCTCACATCTATCCTACAATGTCATTGCAAAAGTAAACAATCACACCGTCAAAATTTCAAAACCACATGATAACTGCATGACTAATACAAAACAATGTGAATAAGTAAGCATTGCATTTGACAGCTAAAGGGTTAAATACACATATTTCTCTTGTTTGGTCATGTTGTCCTTCACTGGAACATAACAATTATCCAATCTGTCTCTCCAATTTCAAGATAAAAAGTTCATGGCTTTTTTTAACAGGTCAGCCAACTACACAGATCCTTGCATTGGTGCTTGACTATATTGTTGTCCTATGTTGCTCATGTGAAAGATACCTGAATCAATTCCAAGCAGTGAATTTATAGTTCTTTGATCTTAAATAATAGATTATAGATAAAACTGAAAGAATGATCATTTTTAATTTCTACTTAATTTATACCTTTGCTGTTAATTATCTACAGGTATGATTATATCTATATCATCATCATCATCATCATCGTTTAGCGTCCGCTTTCCATGCTAGCATGGTTTGGACGGTTCAACTGGGGTCTAGGAAGCCAGAAGGCTGTACCAGGCCCAGTTTGATCTGGCAATGTTTCTACGGCTGGATGCCCTTCCTAATGCCAACCACTCCATGAGTGTAGTGGGTGCTTTTTATGTGCCACCGGCACAGGTGCCAGACGAGTCTGGCAAACGGCCATGATCGGATGGTTCTTTTTATGTGCCACCGGCACGGGGGCCAGGCGAGGCTGGCAAACGGCCACGAACGGATGGTGCTTTTTACGTGCCACCAGAAAGGGGGGCAGGTGAGGCTGGCAACATTAATACAAACAGATATACATGTATAAAAAAATACACACACATGATTCAAATACAATGACATTAACAGTTATTTATCCCACAATTTAAAGTTTAAATTGCACAACCTGCCAGTCTCCCTTGGGCAATACTACTTAAAAACCTACTTTTCTCATTTTTTGTGTGAAGAACTCTGAGAATGAAAGCCAATTGCTGTGTAATATAAGACGATTTAATATATCTAAAAGAAATAAAACAGCTGTTGTCTTAATTTATTTTAAAAACTATGTACATTATAGGCACAGCGTGGTATAGGCACAGTGTGGCTGTCTGGTAAGAAACTTGCTTCCCAGCCACATGGTCCTGGGTTCAGTCCCACTGTGTGGCACTTTGGGCAAGTGTTTTCTACTATAGCCTCAGGCTGACCAGAGCCTTGCGAGTGGATTTGGTAGACAGAAACTGAAAGAAGCCCATCGTGTGTGTGTGTGTGTGTGTGTGTGTGTGCGTGTATGTATTTGTTTGTGTCTGTGTTTGTCTTCACCATCATAACTTCACAACTGATGTTGGTGTGTTTACGTACTCGTAACTTAGCGATTCAGCAAAACAGGCTAAGTACTAGGCTTACAAAGAATAAGACCTGGGGTCAATTTGTTCAACCAAAGGTGGTGCTCCAGCATGGCTGCAGCCAAATGACTGAAACAGTAAAAGAATAAAAGAATTGTTTTAACTTCATTGCACATTTTCATCCATGCTTTGGATTTTACATCATCATTCAACACCATCATCATTTAATGTCCATTTTCCATGCTGGCATGGTTTGACAGGAACAGGCAAGTCAGAAGACTACACCAGGCTCTGCTGTCTGTTTTGGCATGGTTTCTATGGCTGGATGCCCTTCCTAATGCCAACCACTTTACAGAGTGGACTACATGCTTTATACATAGCACCAGTAGCAACTAGGTCACCAAGTGGTTTGCAGGACAAGACCCCTCAACTGGGGGAAGTAGCTTTGAGGAACAGAAAGGTGTCTTGCATTAGAAGAGAGACAGGGCTTCCTCGGATGAAGAAGAGAGAAGAGAAAGATGGTAAAGATGTGACAGAGAAGAGACATACTTTTCTCCTGTTTATTTCCCCACATGCACACATAACATGTATACGTGTATATGTGTGTATGTATATATATTTATTGAATAATCTCATAACCTTACGAGTGAATAAATAAAACCTGTCATACATGGTGTTCTTATCTAATGCAGTTTTAAACGAAATACTTAAAACTACTGGTTGTATGAGGAAGTTTATGGAGAGCATAACTGAGGATTGTTGCAATCACCAGCTTAGCTCATAAAATGAAACAGCAACCACAGTCAGTTATATGGGTTACTGTCAGGGGTATGCTTCCTGGGTAGGCAAGGTAGGCAGTACCTGAATAAAATATTCAGTAGTATATTTTATTCAGGCAGTACCTGAATAAAATAGATCACTAGTAATATTTTCCTTTTATGGCAAAATATGCACCTAATTCAATAAAATTATGCATAAAATACTAAATATTTTACTTTTTTATAGATTAGGTAGGCATAATTTGCCCCTGCCTTTCAATCTCAGTATTAAAGCTATGCATAGAACTGCTGTAGTACATATGCTGAGTACATTCCTATAACAACATTTTCTTTACATACTATAAATGGCAGAAGTAAATCTGCCTACAGCTCAGTTGTGCACCTGTGTTTCACTTATTCTTTTCGTGTGTTTTATTACATAAATGTCACCAACTGCCTACCCTGCATAATTACTGATGGCACGTTCCTGGTTACTGTGCTACACATATTTAACACAAGGCACTATAAGTAATTTCTTCAGCATCAAATATATATTTCTACTGGGATTAAGGCCTTCTTGAACATTGTAATAATTTCAACATTAAATAAACTTCTCAACATCTTAACCCTTTCATAATGATATTTATGAAGTTGTGTTTCAATTAATTTAGAAAATAATCAAAAATTTAAATAATCCCAGGCATGAGAATGGGGTCTTCTTGATGATATGAATGACTGGAAGTGCTCAACAGACCTCCCAGGATCAATAAAACACCCAGAAATCATCACGAAGAGTGGTTTGAGGTTAGATATTGTACTCCGTTCCAATCCATCAAAGCAACTAATTTGGATTGAACTTATTGTACCATTTGAATGTAGAATAGAAGCAGATGCATTCAAGACCAGAAAATATGCTAGTCTGGCCAACAACCTGAGGGAAGCCAACGTCTGGGTCAAGGTTCTTATCATGGAGGCTGGAGCTAGAGGTTTAGTGAACAAATCTATGGTTTGTTACCCTTCCTAGTGCCAACTGCTTTACAGAATGAACAGGGTGCTTTTTACATAGCACCAGTAGCAGTGACATCACCAAGTGGTTTGCAGGACAAGACCCCTCAACTGGGGGAAGTAGCTTTGAAGAACAGAAAGGTGTCTTGCATTAGAAGAGAGATATACCTTCCTCAGATGGAGAGAGAAGAGAAAGATGGTGAAGATGTGACAGAGAGGGGGGGTATACTTTTATCCTGTTTGTTTCCTCTTATACGCACATGCACACACCACACCATTTGAGGGCAATATTTTTGTATTTTAAAGCTAAAGAAAGTAACTCTGAGTGAGTCACCTTAGTAGCATTGATATTTCACTATTACCATGACAACCAGTGTTGTTGTTTAAGTATAAATATGAAAGCTGAGTCAATGGAGAGGAGTTCTAACTAGATGAAATCTCAAAGTGGTTTAAATGCCTATATCTCCAATATCCAAGTGACTAAAAAGTGTCAGCAGAATGTTACTCAGAGGTCATGACCTGGATGTGGCCTGCTCCCTGAAAGTGTAAGAAGCTAAGGGCTGAAACACTTGCCTAGAGGAGTGCTATCTTCATTGAAGACCTTTTGCTGACCGGCTCTCATAAGTGTTTCTTATCACTAATGTAAAATCACTAATTTGTTAATTCTGATATTAGGAACACAGCGTAACAAAAGACTCTTAAATAAAATCCTGGTGGAAGGTTTCCATTTAAATATGAAAGCTTTAAAATGTAAGGTGTCTTATCACAGAATCAGAGACACTCTTAGGCAAGTTGATACTGACACTAATTCCAAATTTCTTATTTCCTTCCAAGATTATAATCTTAAAAAAAAACTACAAGTGTGTGTGTGTGTGTGTGTGCGCGCGCGCGCATGCATGCATGCATGATGGGCTTCTACAGGTTTTCTTCTATCAAATTCCTCTCCCAAGGTATTGGTCCATAGCTGAAAACAGGGCTATAGACAGAAGGTACTTGCCAAAAGTACCACACAGTTGAGTCAAACAAAGAATCAGTCACAAAGTGAACTTTATTAACCACACTGCCATGGCTGGAACTAAATATTTAGTTGTATTATACATTTCCTTTCCATCCTCAACTCTTCACTGTCAATAAGTACCATTATTTTAGTATACACTTCTGTTTTTTTTTTTTTCGTTTTTCAAGTATCTCCAACTTATTTCCGTCACTTATCTCACATTTATAAACTCTTCCGTTGTTCAAGACATTTCCGTTCTCTCATTGCTTGTGAATTATCTAATCAACATCAACAAAGTAACTGACTTGTATTGTACGACTAATCTTTGGTGATTTATTAAAATATCTATAGAATATGAAGATTTTGCAGTAGTTGTTTAATCCAAGGTGAGTCTTGACCAAGCAGGACTACGATCAAAGGAGTTTTTGTCTTGAATATTCCTTTTTGTTTAAGCATTTTATGTAACCCTGGTTTTTCTGTCAGTCAGTGAAGGTGAGATATGAGAGAGATAAGGTTCTTAATTACAGTAAGCTAAGCAACAGCATCAAGACTACCTTATTGTTTGAAGGTTCTACAGCATTCTACAATAATGCAAGAATTTGTTAACAATATGAAATCAAGGGAAAATATTTCAACTGACCAAATAAACAAAATGTTAGATTTTTTTTTTTTTTCAATTCATGAGTCATGCTTTCATATCCTGTCACTGACATTTTGCCATGCATATAGTAAGCCACTAAACATTCTTCTGCTACTTATTCTACAGCAGAAGAGAAGGAAACCATCAACTATGAAACAATAAATTAACCGGACATTGATGAGCAGTTTAAAACTTTTATCATATCCTCTTAAACGAGAATATATAAATTCAATTTTGAAAATTGATTTCTTTTTGTACCCGTATGAACAAAGATAGCAGAACAACTAAAAAAAATCCCCCTCACTGAAGGATAAAACCTATGAAAACTTAAAATTTTTTGGTAACTCTTTTGATACTAAGTTGTCTGAAACTATTTTTGGTTCTATAATACAAAATTATGTGGCATCACAAAGCACCAGTGCAGTGCCACATAAAAGTATCCAGCACACTCTGTAAAGTGGTTAGCATTAGGAAGGCCATCCAGCCATGGCAACCAAGCCAAATCAGACAGGAGTCCAGTGCAGTTCCCTCAGCTTGCCAGCTCTGGTCACACTGTCCAACCCATGCTAGCATGGACAATGGCCATTAAATGATGATGAAGAATACAAAAATGACTGTTTTAATGTGTTCATATAATTCTATGAAAGAACCTTTTTTTATGGATCAGAAACATGAGATTAATAACGACAAAGCAAATTATGTTACTAAATTCATTCAAATTCATGATTATTTTTAGAATTAATTAAAATACATATGTTTTATAACTCATTAGAAATAAGGCCATGAATGAGTTCAATTCAGTGATTATTATAGTGATTATAGGAGTATTAATTTTATGAGAGCAGTGACTGGCTGAATTAGTGGAGTGTTTGTCAAAATACATTGTGATAATTAGAAATATCTTTCTAATATTTTCATTCTTTTTTTTTTTAAAGTCTCTTCCACTAAGAACTTTGGCCTTCCAGAATTCTCTCTGTGCACACATATCTTACAGTCATTAACTTGTAAATCTTCAAGAACATAAACCATGTCTATGTCACTGATCTCAGAGAGTCCTCATAGAAAGGAAAAATCTTGTCAAGATTAGCTATGCCTTACATCCCACCAACATTTATAAAGTGACATACGAGTCAAATATTTGGGTTGATAAATTCAACTGCCTTCCACATCAAAATTTCTGGCTTTATGCCAAAGTTAGAAATTACTCTTTTTATGAAAGACACCACACCAACTTTCACTCTCTGATCCCCATTCATTCTCCTCATTAATAATTCCCGCCATATGCTCCTTCCAAACGCTTCCCCTGTACTTCTCACGAAAAATCAATCTTCCATCACTTCCCCTTGTGCCTCCTCCTCCCTCAACATCTCTTCCATCTTTTTTCATTGATTTAATAAACCCAAACACTCTATTTGGGTTCTCATCCAGCCCTCTCAACCTCTCCTCAGCCTCCTTCCACATAGATCTCGCAACCATCCTCTTTGCATGATTCTTCATGTTATCATACCTGGCTTTCATTTGCTCAGTCCTATTATTACATAAAGCTTTGTGCATCTCCTTCTTCCTCACTATTGCATCCCTCACCTCTTCATTCCATCACCATGTATCTCCTTCATCTCTCCTACCTTTCACCCATCCACACACTTCATCACATCCCTTTAGTACCCCTTCTTTAAAAGACTTTCACAAATCCGGTGCATCAATGCTTACCAACTCCTCAACTCTCTCCTCAAACCTGGCTGTTGTTTCTTATAATTCCATACCCTTCTCCTCTCAATTGTTCCCTTTCTCACACACATTTTAGCTTTCCCCTTATCCAAGTCAGCAACTACCAACCACCAACCTGTGCTGCAGCTCCTCTGTTATTGTCTTCACATCTCTCAGATTCTTTCTGTTTTTCCTACCAACCAACACGAAATCAATCTCTGTCTCATTCCCTCCTGCACTGAAAATCACCTTCCTTTCCTGTTTTCCTAAGCCACATGTTCACTACACACATCTCTTTCTCATCACAAAACTCTAACAATATCCTTCCTTCCACATTTCTCTCCTCAATTCTGTTTCCCCTATGCACACCCTCAAAGCCCTGGATCCATTTCCCAACATGTCCATTAAAATCACCCATGCCCCAAACCAATTCATCTACCTTTTCTAAGTCCCACTCATTCACTATTTCATCAAAGAACTGCTCTTTCTTAGCGATCCCTCTTCCACTTTGCAGACCATACCCACAAATCACCCTCACCACTTCTTCCTCAAATGCTAACACTACTGTTATCACTCTGTCACTCTTTTTCCTGACCTCCATACCTTCTTCCCTTGACCCCCACCCACAAATCTTGCACCCTGGCCTCTCCACCTAACCTCCTGCATGCACCACACATCCACCCTCCTCTTCCTCAATTCCTCACACACTTCAGTTCCCCTTCCACACAGACTGCCCACATTCCAATTTCCCAACCTCACCCCAAGTTTCTCCTCAGGGCATTGGCCATCATATGGCAAGTCATGCTTGCGCAACCCAGGATGAGGGTTTGCACCTTCGTTTTTGAGGTAGGCAGGTGCAGCCCACCCCAACCTTTGGGCTGGCTAGTGCCCATTCTCCTTTGCTATCATGAGGCTTTCTCGGAGCTAGATTTTCTACGGGGAGCATGCCCTTGCTTATCCCCAACCTCAGTTTCTAGTCATGAGTGGTCCCGAGACCAAGGCCTTTACCACGATTTTTAAGAAATGTGGTGGAAAATCAGCTCAGGAAGGCAGGGACACTACTCCCTGAGACCCCTTTCGGAGCCCCCTAGTTCAACTAAAATTTTCCAAGGCGATGCCCCAGCATGGCCACAGTCTAATAATTGAAACAAGTAAAAGATAAAAGATACCAGTCACATTACAACTGACAACACCTAATAAGACTTTCTCTCTGATCAGATAATTAAAGAATTTATCAAGACTTCTCAGTAATAGTCTGTTTAGTTGCTGTGTTATTGGCCAAAAGCAATGTTAAATGTTAAATCTATTTAAATACTAATGCTTTTACTCCTATTATCAGTCTTGTTAATTGAGGAAATAAAGCCTACTATGGAGCAACAATTAATAAAATTAACAAAACCTAATGAATCTGTCCTCAGACAGGGATTTAAGATATTCAACAAAGATTTGACACTAGCTGCTAGACATTTAATTCCAAGCTGTTGTTAAACTTTTAACTTTGCTCTTTTATTTCATGTTAATTTACTTGTTAAGTGGTGTTAGAGTTAAATAAATTTACAAACTAGGTTTCCGTTATTATACCAGAGACAAGTGGAAACCAAAGTGTTGCATTAAATTCTTGGAAGACTGGAGCCTATAAGTTGGCTTCAGTTGGAAATATTTAATTTCCCTCATAATGATTTCTAAGAATTTAGCAAATTAGCAGAATTATTGATTTCAAATTTTGGAACAAGTTCAGGCAACAAGTTAGACGATTACATTGATCACAGTACACAAGCGGCACCTATTTTATCAACCCCAAAAGGATGAAAAGCAAAGTCAACCTCAGCAGAATTTGAACTCAGAACATAAAGATGGACAAAATGCCTCTAAGCCAACAATTAGCTGAATCATTAAAGTGTTTGTATAAAATGTTTTGTGATATTTAGTTACAACACTTTGAGTTCTGGTTTCAAAATCCAACTTTGCATTTTCCACTTCTGGAGCTCAATAAAATTAGTACCAATCAAGTATTGGTATCAAGTATTGGACAATTGTACACTTCCAAAAAATTTGTTGCCTTCGGCTTATGTTAAGAATCACAGTTGGACTTTGAAAATTGTGACAAAAGCAATGTATTTTGGAAGGATATAAACTTTTGGTGATGTTTTCATAGAATTCTAACATATCTAAATGCTGGAGATGATTTTGTGGATTGCTATTAAACATTTGATCAGCTATGTCTGGTTAGCCAAGGGCTAAAGAAGATGAAATATACCCAAGGTGCCACACGCCACACAATGGGATAAAACTCAAATTTTCTTAACCATATACCTTATGTTTTATAATTAATTTTGAAAATAATCAAGAATTTGGAAAGAATTTGCTAAAATGAACCAACTTTGGTATTATTGAACCAGGTGCAGGCACATGGCCTAGTGGTTAGAGCAGCGGACTCGCGGTCGAGGGATCGCGGGTTCGAATCTCAGACCGGACGATGTGTGTGTTTATGAGCGAAAACACCTAAGCTCCACACGGCTCCAGCAGAAGGTTATGGCGAACTTCTGCTGACTCTTTTGCCACAACTTTCTCTCACTCTTTCCGCCTGCATCTAGCAGCTCACCTGCAACAGACTGGTGGCCCATCCAGGTGGGGAACCTATATGCCAAGAAACCGAGAAACTGGCCCTTATGAGCCAGGCATGGCTCGAGAAGGAACAAACAATTATTGAACCAGGTGTTTAGAATATTACTTAACCAAATATTCTTACATAAAATGAATCACAGTTTTCCAGCCTCGCCTGGCCCCCGTGCCGGTGGCACATAAAAAGCACCATCCGATCGTGGCCGTTTGCCAGACTCGTCTGGCACCTGTGCCGGTGGCACATAAAAAGCACCCACTACACTCATGGAGTGGTTGGTGTTAGGAAGGGCATCCAGCCGTAGAAACATTGCCAGATCAGACTGGGCCTGGTGCAGCCTTCTGGCTTCCCAGTCCCCAGTTGAACCGTCCAACCCATGCTAGCATGGAAAGCGGACGCTAAACGATGATAAACATCAACAAAAAGAACTTGAAGCGATCAGTCTCATGTGGGTTGAGAACCAAAAGGGTTAATATGCAGATCAAATTAATTTTTCTGACATCTGTCCCTCAACTGATAAAGTATGTTCCAGTTATATATCAGAGCTGAAATGTTAACAAGACATTTCTCTTATAAGAGAATTTATAGAAGACCCAATTAAATTTAAGACACTGTTTGGAGTGAAGAATAATAATACAGCATTAATTTAATATTACAGCACTTGACTGCCATCTGAGAGTGAGTATGAGAAAGTGGTGTCACATGGCTTGTGGACAACTGTGGGCACTTGAAATTATCTATGAAATCTCTGGACAAATTATTACAGTGTAAAGTTTTAAAATTGGAATATCTGACTACTCATGGTCAGGAAAGACAAACGACTGGAGTTCAGGAAGCAGGCCATTTGCTCAACAATCCTTGCTCATTTGATTTCAATACAGCTGCCATCCACAGGACAAGGGTTTCCAACACATAATTAGTTCTATCATTAATTAATTGTTGCCAGATTTCTTTGGATTCCACATTTTTAACTTCCTTTATATAATTGTATGTAGTCAAAATGAAACAGATTTCTTCAAAATGACAATCTTCTTTATTTTGATTCAACTAGGTATTTACATTGAATTCAAGTTTATTCAACATTAAATATATCTATTTCTTTACTACCCACAAGGGGCTAAACACAGAGAGGACAAACAAGGACAGACAAATGGATTAAGTCAATTATATCGACCCCAGTGCATAACTGGTACTTATTTAATCGACCCTGAAAGGATGAAAGGCAAAGTTGACCTCGGCGGAATTTGAACTCAGAATGTAAAGACAGACGAAATACCTATTTCTTTACTACCCGCAAGGGGCTAAACATAGAGAGGACAAACAAGGACAGACAAACGGATTAAGTCGATTATATCGACCCCAGTGTGTAACTGGTACTTAATTTATCGACCCCGAAAGGATGAAAGACAAAGTTGACCTCGGTGGAATTTGAACTCAGAACGTAACGGCAGACGAAAAAGGCTATGCATTTCGCCTGGTGTGCTATAATGTTTCTGCCAGAAGGAAATATTGCTTTTTTTACAAACTTGTACCAATTTAGTAAATGATAGTGTCAGTGACCAGGTGTTAGACAATGAAAAGACTTTGATACATAATAGATAGTATAAAATACTATTATGATAAAATAAAGCAAATGTGACTATTAACAGACTATATGAATGTGAGTGTGTGTTTACATGTAAAGTTTATGTGTATGAAAGACACAGACTCATATCTAGTTACAGCGACTTTAGTTTTCTTTTCTAATAGTGGTTTATATTAAGTATCAAAGGCTTTCATTGTTCAACTATGACTTGTTCACTGATTCTCTTACATTACAGATGCAATTCTGAAACAAATATTTCATGAGTGTGTGTGGATGTATCTCTCTATTTCGCTCATTCTCTGTATATATATATATATATATAATTATTTGAGGGAATGATAATCCTAACTTACAGGGAAAAAATTCAATTTAGCATTTATATATATATATATCATCATCATCATCATTGTTTAATATCTGCTTTCCATGCTAGCATGGGTTGGACAATTTGACTGAGGTCTGGCAAACCAGATGGCTGCACCAGGCTCCAAACTGATCCAGCAGAGTTTCTACAGTTAGATGCCCTTCCTAATGCCAACCACTCCGAGAGTGTAGTGGGTGCTTTTATGTGCCACCAGCTCAAATAGTGTTTTTTTCGTGCCACCTGCACAGGAGCCAGTCCAGCGGCACTGGCAACAACCTCGCTTGAATAGTTTTTCACGTGCCACCAGCACAAGTGCCAGTAAGGCGACGTTGGTAACATTCATGCTCAAATGATGCTTTTTACATGCCACTGGCATGGAAGCCAGTCAGCTGCTCTGGCAACGATCATGCTTGGATGGTACTCTTAGTGTCCCACTAGCACAGATGCCAGTCATTGAATTTGATTTCGATTTCACTTGCTTCAACAGGTCTTCGCAAGCAGAGTTTAGAGTCCAATGAAGGAAAGGTATGCATAAGTGGGCTTGTTACACCCCTGGCATAGGCCACGGGTTATGGTCTCACTTGGCTTGCCGGGTCTCCTCAAGCACAGCATATTTTCAAAGGTCTCAGTCACTAGACATTGCCTCGGTGAGGCCTAATGTTCGATAGTTGTGCTTCACCACCTCATCCCAGGTCTTCCTGGGTTTACCTCTTCCACAGGTTCTCTCAACCGCTAGGGTGTGAAACTTTTTCACACAGCTACCCTCATCCATTCTCACCACATGACCATACCAGCACAATCATCTCTCTTGCACACCACAGCTGATACTTCTTAGGTCCAACTTTTCTCTCAAGGTACTTACACTCTGCCAAGTACACACACTGACATTATACATCCAGCGGAGCATACTGGCTTCATTCCTTGTAAGCTTATGCATATCCTCAGCAGTCACGGCCATGTTTCACAGCCATGTAGCATGGCTGTTTGTACACATGCATCATACAGTCTACCTTTTACTCTGAGCGAGAGGCCTTTTGTGACCAGCAGAGGTAAGAGCTCTCTGAACTTTGCCCAGGATATCCTTATTCTAGCAGCTATACTTTCAGAGCACCCACCCCTGCTACCAACTTGGTCACCTAGGTAACAGAAGCTATCAACTACTTCTGGTTTTTCTCCCTGGAATGTAGCAGAAGTTGTTCTCTGCACATTTTCTGTGTATGTGCATATGCATGCATTTTAAACAGTTATATGACTCTAGCACAAAGCCAGCTCTGATTGAGCAGACCTATCATCAAAAGCATTCCAATTAAGAATTTTCATCTTTTTGGATATCTAGGACAACACTGGTCAATGTGTCCATCCTTTTTAAGATGGTAAGATGAGTTCAGGGAGTTTGGGTGCTATTTCTAGCAAGTTGAGTGACTGCATGGAGGCTCCTTCATTACAATCTTGTTCCTGATTGAGTAGAATTATGATACAAGACATTCCATCCAGGATATTAGCATCTTTTAAGGGGTATCTATGGCAATGTTATCCAATGTGTCATTCCCTTTCTTTTCAACACACCATGGAGGGTTAATTTGAAGGAGATTTGGCTGCTATTTCTAGTAGTTCAATCAACTTTCTTGGTTGACCTGCTGCTAGAAATGCTTTTGCCATTGCAGTCGCTTGTGTTTGGCATTTTCTCTTCCAGTTTCCCCAAATCTATTGTTCGGGTGTACCACAGGGATCTGTCCTTGGTCCCCTCCTGTTTGTGGCATACATTAATGACATAGATGCCAATTTAAAGAATGCCACAGTATTGAAATATGCAGACGACATCAAGCTGTACCTTGAAATCAAGAGGACTGATCCTGATGTCTACAACTCTTTCCTGCAATCAGACCTAGACACAATGCAGCAATGGATCACAGACTGGCAACTGAAACTGGCTGTGGACAAGTGTACCACCATGCATTTTGGGAGAAAAAACCCTGCGTCCACATACTCCCTCCACAACACTGATATCAAGAAATCCTCTTGCGAGCGTGACCTAGGCATCACTGTCAGCAGTGATTTGCGTTGGACAAAGCATGTCTCTAAAATTGTCAAGAAGGCCGAGGGTGTCTTGGCATCACTCAGCAAGACTTTTGTTAGCCGCTCTCCAGCCATCTATTTAAAACTGTATACAGCTATGGTACGACCACACTTGGAATTCGCATCATCAGTTTGGAATCCCTATCTTGCTCAGAACATTGACCTCCTGGAATCTGTCCAGAGACGTGCAACCAAACGCATACCCTCCATCAGACACCTACCATATTCTGAGCGCCTTGTTCCCTGGGCATGGATTCACTGAAGCTCCGGCGTCTAGCGACGGACTTGGTAAACACCCACCAGGTTATCAACCACCTCACCAACAACACTGAACACCTTTTTGATCTCCATGTGTCTAACACACGTGGACATGCCTACAAAGTCAGAAAACAGCACAGCTCCCATGACTTTCGGAAACATTTTTTCACGCTCAGGGTTGCTGAAGCGTGGAATAAACTGCTTGCATCAGTTGTTGACTGCCATGACACTGCATCCTTTAAGGCCCTCATGCTTCCCAAAATCCGTCGAAACTACACCTGATTATATATACACTTTAGATGAGTTGTAGTGCACCTGAGCACTGTACACAATTATTATTATTATTATTATTATTATAATATCAATTAACTTTAATTCTTGAAGAGAATCCTGATTTTAAATGAACTCTATTTCCCCTTTATAATTTTATCTACCATTCTTATTTGATAATTTTATAAGCTTCTTTTTTTATAGAAGAAACGACAGCCAGCATGTTAACTTCCCTGCTAGCTGGCATATGTGTACACTTTGATGAATCATCATACTACACTGCCTATGTATTACTTTGTATAGCACAGCATATAGAACCAGTATTTAATTAGTCTATTATTCAATTTATAGAAATTTTTATTCAATATTGAATTATTCAATATTTATATCAACAATGAGGTTATGATAATTTTATCATGGTAAGATTTTGATTATGATGTAGTTTCTCTGATTTCATATCCTGCTAGTATTGTCTTTGACTATTTCCCCATTCATAAAATAAGTACCAGTCATGTACCGGGATCAGTTCTGCTGGGTCCTCCAATTTGCATTAGGAAGGGCATTCGGTTATAGAAGCTATGCCAAAGCAGCGATTGAAGTACAATGCAGTCCCCTGGACCTATAGCCAGGGCTGTAGAGTTGGAGTCAGAAACAATTAATGGGTAGCTAGAGTCGGAGTCAGTAAAACAATACCAACTTTGATTCCGACTCATAATGTTTTTATTCTTTAATATAAACCGGTTATAACATATAGACCTACTCAAAGTACAAGTGTATGCATATGCTTTATGAGATATGTAGACCACAATCACTTAATTACATTAAGAGGGGTTGGAGTCGGAATTGGAGTCGGAGGTGCTAATAGTACAGGAGTCGGAATCAGAGTCTAAGTTTTTTGTTTCGATTCTACAGCCCTGCCCATAGCATCCCATCCAATATCAGCATGGAATATGGACATTAAAACGATGATGATGATGGTGGTGGTGACGCCTATTCATCTACCCCTACTTTCCTCAGTTACCACCATATCATAGAGCAAGTGACCCTTTCAAAGGCTATTCAACAATGAAGGCATTGAAAAAAACCTATTTAATGAAGAAAGATTGCAAAACGACTGTATTCAGTAATGTCGATATTAGAGAACCAAAGAAAAATGAAAGCATTTTTTATCATCATCATCATCACTATCACCATCATTTGACGTCTATTTTCCATGCTGGCATGGTTTGGAAGTTTGACAGGAGTTCACAAGCTGGAGGGCTGCACCAGGCTTCAGTCATTTGTTTTGGCAAGGTTTCTATGGCTGGATGCCCTTCCTAACACCAGCCACTTTACAGAGTGTACTGGGTGCTTTTTATGTGACGTCAGCACAAGTGCATTTTACGTGGCACCAGCATAGGTGCTTTTCCTGTAGTGCAGACAGGAACTGCTTCGTTTTTGTGTCATGATAATTCATTTGGGACTGCATCTACTTTAATGCTGTCATACATTAGTATATATTAGCACTATGACCAGGCAACGCCAGGTCATAGTGCTAGTGCATGCATATACAGCTAGTGCATGCATATACAGCTAGTGCATGCATATACGCGAGTACTGTCCAAATCTCCGACCAATCACTTACAGCTAGCTGGCATTCAATTGGCGTATCAAGTTTTGGGCATTTTGATTGGGTTTTGGATAGAAAATTCACAAAAAAGTCCCTTCTATTGATTTTTTTATGGCTTTCTGAGGTGATTGGGGAAATGTAAAGATGTGCACGACCACCCTTGGACGGTTTCGAATGACCATAGAAAGTGCGAGCCCTCTAACTGAAAAATTATGGATTTGTATAAAGGACACACACACAGTCAGACATTTTGCCGTTTATATATAGGGAGAGATTTTGAAGTTGAAAGTCTTGGAGAAATTGTGCTTAACATCAAAATACTTGCTGTAACCAAACTTGTCTGTTTCAGTCATTGGATTGAGACTATGCTGGTGTACAATCTTGACATGTTTAGTTGAACAAATCAACCCCAGTACTAATTCTATTAGTTTCATTTGCTGAACCACTAAGTTACAGGGACATAAACACACAAACACTGGTTGTCAAGCAGTAGTGGTGGGACAAACACAGATACAAAGACACACAGGCATATACATACACACACACATTTACATACATTATATATACACACACACACACACACACACACACACACCACACACACACACACACAACACACACAGATATATATATTCTTTTATTATGTTATTCTTTTACTTGTTTCAGTCATTTGACTGCAGCCATGCTGGAGCACTGCCTATGGTCGAACAAACTCTACCCCAGAACTTATTCTTTGTAAGCTTAGTACTTATTCTATTGGTCTTTTTTGCTGAACCGCTAAGTTACGGTGACATAAACACACCAGCATCGGTTGTCAAGCGATGTTGGGGGGACTAACACAGACACATTTTGAGTTATAATATTTAAATACAAAGAAACAGAAAAAAAAAGAAAGATAAAAAAGGAAAAGAAAGAAAAAAGGGTAAATCAACAGGAGTTGTGGGGAGGGGCAGTGGGCCACAAACCCCCCACCGGAACAAATGATGTGCTCAGCTGTACCCTGTAGTAATGACTGCAATGATGTTGCCATGGAGAATGACCAGTGACACTTGCTGTAACAACCACTCCACTTCGTGGGACTTATTTCTAAGATAGGCCACGGTGATCCTGATTTTGCAGAGGAAATAGTTATACTGCTGGGTCTAGAACACCTGACATCTCGACAGCAACCTGACACAAACTGATGATCAATTGTACAGGGATGGAACAACTGCATAAAGTAAGAAGAATTCAAAATGATCTGCTGAATGAATAAACTGCTTGAAATGTAGAATATGAGTGTTATACGGGAGAATTTAGTTGCTTATAGATGGTGTCAGTTGATGTGTGTAGGTGAGGCAACTGGGACAGTATCACAAATGAAGAATGAGTGTTGCGTAGAAAGGTTGAGTGTACTGATAATGTTAGGAAGTCTTGTGTGATAAATTCCAAATTACATAGAATGAAGACATGTCACATGCTTGCTTATATAACAGATGTATCTATTTCATGCTAGTTTGGTAAATCAGAAGTGATGATGATGGTGAACTTTTGCTTAAAGTATATATATCAGTTGTTAAATAAAAATATACAATATCTAATGTTGAAGGGCAAATTTTCAATCTTTTATTACAGGAATAAAAAATACTTATAAAGTAAACAAATAACAAATACATACAAAATGAACAAAGAATAAATATTTTGGAATAATAAAAAAGATAAGAATTAATACTTATTTGTTTACTCTTTTACTTGTTTCAGTCATTTGACTGCGGCCATGCTGGAGCACCGCCTTTAGTCGAGCAAATCGACCCCAGGACTTATTCTTTGTAAGGCTAGTACTTATTCTATCAGTCTCTTTGTCGAACCGCTAAGTTATGGCGACGTAAATACACCAGCATCGGTTGTCAAGCGATGTTGGGGGGGACAAACACAGATACACAAACATATATACATATACATATATACGACAGGCTTCTTTCAATTTCCATCTACCAAATCCACCCATAAGGCTTTGGTCGGCCCGAGGTTATAGTAGAAGACACTTGCCCAAGGTGCCACGCAGTGGGACTGAACCCGGAACCATGTGGTTGGTAAGCAAGCTACTTACCACACAGCCACTCCTGCGCCTGTTTATTTTATTTTATTTTATTTTATTTTGTGGGTGGGATTAGGCAGAAAGATAGAACTGTGTACATTTCCTTCACGTGTCTTGCTTGAAAGGAAAGTACAATCTTAACTCATGAAGAAGTAAAATTTTTCAGCATCTTAACTCAACATTACAATTCTGAAAGAATACTTACTATTTAAAGTATACTGATAGACTAAAAACCTCCATTATAGATGTAAAATAATCAAATATTTTCTGCTAGTCAAAAGACAGACAAACAGCACCAGCTTCAGGACCTCTTGGTCACTTCTTCTAAGCTGACAGGTAAGCAATTATATGACTCACCAAAGGTAGCTCATTTGTGTATTGTGAACACCACAAATGTCTAATTAAGTTTCACTTGCAATCTGTACTTAAGTCAACAATTCTACTGAAAGAACAAACTGAATTTTAAAAACGGAAGTTTTAATAGTCATAATTAATAAAGGTAAGTATCTTTGACTAAACATACTAAGATTAAATATAAATATTTGGAAACGAAATCAAATTATAATGATTTTGAAAAAAATTATAGAGATTTTACAAAAGTTCCCAGTCTGTTTGACTGGAGAAAATATATCAAATCTTTTTTTTAAAGTTGAATGACTGAAATTATGTCTGGCCTTCTCCAGGCATATTCAACATCATCATCATCATCCTCATTTAACGTCCGCTTTCCATGCTAGCATGGGTTGGACGATTTTGACTTAGGGCTGGCAACTAGATGGCTGCACCAGGCTCCAGTCTTGATCTGGCAGAGTTTCTACAGCTGGATGCCCTTCCTAACGCCAACCACTCCGAGAGTATAGTGGGTGCTTTTACGTGCCACCAGCATGAGGGCCAGTCAGGCGGTACTGGCAACGGCCACACTCAAATGGTGTTTTTTACATGCCACCTGCACAAGAGCCAGTCCAGTGGCACTGGCCATCAGGTTGTATTACTGCCAAGATCAGACTGATCATATTTGATGGCTTACAAGATGTACTTTTTCCCAAAAAATGTCTCAAAAAAAAAAAAAAAAAAAAAAAAAAAATCACCCTGGGTCCTATATCTTAAGTTGAGCTTATTTTACATGTTTTGAACACTAAAAACATTTTTTTTTCTAACTTTGTACTGCTGAAACTGGGGTACGTCTAATCTGCATTTTTTATGTCATTAAATACAGTACTCCCTACTGCAATGTTCACAATCTACTTACAATTAACCTTTATTAATTAAAATTTTTAACGGCAATAGATTAGTAAGGTCATTTAAACATCAAATAAAATGCCTTATACTTAGTGATGTCATTTTATGGTCCAAGTTCAAACCCTGTCTGGGCCAACTTGGCCCTTTCAAGGGCCATAAAACAAAGTACCATAAAACAAAGTACCAGTACAGGGTTCAATGATATTGATTAATACCCTCCCCTCAAAACTGATGGCCTTGTGTCTATATTAGAAACAATTTCTATATTTTACAGCATAGTAGAAACAGCATTGTGGAAGATGCACACTGATTTTAGAAATGTAATTCTAGGAGAAAAGTTTTTCATGCTTACCAAAACCCTATCAACACCATTGGACAGTGTTTGACCGGCACACACAAAGATGAATTATCAGACAAAAATGGTGAGTAAACCAGTGGAATGGTCATACATATTGTTGAATGAAATCACCAAACAATGGCTGGAGTTTGCTACCAGGTATTATTGTCATACAACATTAACCAGCCGTGTCCAGCCAAAACATTCTGTTTTTGTTCAAATTGGCCAGGTCTGGCCTCTCACACCTTTTTAAACCTGGTAATTATCTTATCAGTCTCTTTTGCTGAAGTGCTAAGTTACAGGGACACAAACACACCGACATGGGTTATCAAGCAGTGGTAGGGGGACAAACACAGACACATAGCTTTGGCCAGCCCAAGGATAAGGGAGAAGACACTTGCCCAAAGTTCCACACAGTGGGACTGAACTCAGAAACGTGGTTGGGAAGAAGGCTTTTTACCACACAGCCATGTTTGCACCTGTACATATGTGGTCTGATCAATAAGTATCCGGACTGTTGACATAGTAATGAAGCTGAAGCATGCCGAGTGAAGCCGCTTGGCACAGATTGACCTTGAACTCTGTTGTGTGTGCACAACTGAACCCGGAACTATGTGGTTCGTAAGCAAGCTACTCACTACACAGCCACTCAGTGTGATGCTTACAGCACCTAGGTTTCCCAAGCAGTCACCCATCTAAGTACTAACTAGGCTCAACGTTGCTTAACTTCGGTGATCAGTGCTTTCAACGTGATATGGCCCTGTAACTTTTTTTCTTTCTAAATAGGGCTATCAACCCTATGCAAACCCATTTTTACCTTTGGGAAGGGATGATCCATATTAGTCTGGATCCTTTGACCTGCTCACCATGAGAAGTTCTACCATATGCTTGCACTCCTCTTAGAATCGTTGAGGCATATCAGCCATCACAGTGCAACAAGGACTGGACCTTATGGTGGACAATAATTGTTACAACAATGAAATATTGAAAAAAAGCCAAAATATTACAATTTGTTGGCACAAACTTAGAAGAAATTACAGTGTTTTGGCAGTTATGTGAGAAAGTCACATTGTTTCATTATACCCCCTTCCTCAGCGTACTTAACCCACATCAGCTAAATGTCTTACATTATTTCATGACTTTGTTACCTTCAAAACTGATGTCAGTAGGTACCGACCATAGGAATGGTAAGTGTCCCAAAGAAATAACCCTCTTTCCCAACAAGGAAGGCAGATCCCTAATCTGGATTGATCTGAAGCTATAACAGATATAGGTGTCCAAGATGCCATGTAGAAGAATCAAACCTAGAACATCATGGTTATAAAGCAAACATCTTAACCATTCAGTTACATTTATATCCACCATGTGTTATAGAAGTTAGCTGATCACTGTCATTTCTCTGAAATACCATTTAAAAATCTTCAATTTATACATGTAGATAACTGTTTGTATAAAGCAGCAGTACTAATTCTTGCTGACATTTATTAAAAGTTCACTCAGTTAAAGAATTTTTGTGGCAATTATTTAGTTGTTGCTTAGCTTCAAGTCGATTTTGATCAACCCTACTTTTGAAAAAGCTTACTCAGTCCTTTTCTCCTTTCTGACATTGTATGTGTATTAGAAACTATATAAATCCAATATGTCTCTCTTTAGTAAGACAATAGGGCTTATCTGATAGAGATTTGGTTAATATTTCAAGCAGGTGTTTGGTTCCCCTGTAAACACAAATAGTATTTAATTACACCCCTCTGTGCTCAAGTTTCTAACTCTTCTCTGTTCGACTCAGTGGTTAACTTCTTAAATGAATACACTACAGTATCAGTTATATTCTATCGGTTAATATTTCCCTACAAAACTATACCTGTGCTTGGAGAAAAATGTATCATTAATTTAAAATGTGTGGAGGCACATGGCCTAGTGGTTAGAGCAGTGGACTCGCGGTTGAGGGATTGCGGGTTCGAATCTCAGACCAGGCGATGTGAATGTTTATGAGCAAAACACCTAAGGTCCATGCGGCTCTGGCAGAAGGTAATGGCTAACTACTGCTGACTCTTTTGCCACAACTTTCTCTCACACTTTCCTCCTGCATCTTGCAGCTCACCTGCGACGGACAGGTGTCCCGTCAAGGTGGGGAACCTATATGCCAAGGAAACCGGGAAACTGGCCCTATGAGCCAGACGTGACTCAAGAAGGAACAAACAATTTAAAATGTAGAGTTGAATGAAATAGGAGAGTACTGGACTAAATGTTTTGAGTTCAAACCCCACCAGTGTTGACAAAACTAAGCATTTTTATTTTTCACTTATGCTTCTCATCATCATTGTTTAACGTCCGTTTTCCATGCTAGCATGGGTTGGACGGTTCAACTAGGGTCTAGGAAGCCAGAAGGCTGCGCCAGGCCCAATCTGATTTGGCAGTGTTTCTACAGCTGGATGCCCTTCCTAATGCCAACCACTCCGTGAGTGTAGTGGGTGCTCTTTACATGCCACCTGCACAGGTGCCAGACGAGGCTGGCAAATGACCACGATCAGATGGTGCTTCTTACATGCCACTGGCATGGGGGCCAGACGAGGCTGGCAACAGCCACAATTGGATGGTGCTTTTTTATGTGCCACCGGCACGGAGGCCAGTCATGGCAGCGCTGGCAACATCCACGTTCGGATGGTTCTCTTACGTGCGACCGGCATTGGTATCACAGCTACAATTTCCATTGATGTAGATCAATTTCGATTTTTGCTTCTCTCCTGCAAAAATTAAGCAGGCACATATTTACTGAAATCAATAACCAATCTCAATATGGTGGCGAGCTGGAAGAATCGTCAGCCTGCCGGACAAAATGCTTAGTAGCATTTCATCCATCTTTATATTCTGGGTTCAAATTCTACCAAGGTTGACTTTGCCTTTCATCCCTTTTGGGGTTGATAAATTAAGTACCAGTTGAGCACTAGGATTGATATATTCAACCTGACCCTTCCCTGAAATTACTAGCCTTCAGCCAAAAGCTTGATGGCAATATTTAATCTGTGGAGGCACGCGGCTTAGTGGTTAGGGTGTCAGCATCATGATTGTAAGATTGTGGTTTTGATTCCTGGACTGGGCGACGCGTTGTGTTCTTGAGCAAAACACTTCATTTCACGTTGCTCCAGTCCACTCAGCTGGCAAAAATGAGTAACGCTGCGATAGACTGGCGTCCCATCCAGCTGGGGAACACATACGCCATAGAAACCAGGAAATCGGGCCCATGAGCCTGGCTAGGCTTTAAAAGGGCGCATTTATTATTTAATATTTAATCTGAACATTAAAATTAGATGATTTTTAGGTGCTTCTTCATTTCTAAGACCTTATTTAATGAAGATATTTACAATATCAGAAGTAGACATTTTTCAAACCAGAAAGTGAAGTGTTTTCATGGGCAAAGAATTTGGAAATGAAGAGACGACTTTTAAATTGCTCTCTTTCTCAAGTTTAGGGTTGGTTATCTAAAATATATTTGAAAAGATTTAAAGAATACACAATGCTTTCAAATTTTACTGAAAGTGATTCCAAAAGAAAAAAAAATAAAACCACTTCTCATCTTTCTTCAAGTGGCACCATTTTTTGAGAATCAGAATCAGCAATTTCTAACATCTTAAATGTTATAAATTCTACAGCTGTTGTAAGTCACTTATAACATACATCGTTTGCTTGCCGAAATCTTAAAACACTGACTAAAAAATAAAATAAACAAGAGTACTCAGATATCGCAAATCTCCACCAAGGCAACACAAATGTCCTCTCAATGATTAGTCAGAGATGATTTTCAGAATGAGAATATCTGAAATAAACTCGACCACTCTCACAAATGAGAATACTAAAAATGAACCTGACCGCTCGCAAAAATTAAGTTAAAAAAACAGGAAAAATAATCCAGAATCTTTGTCCAGTACCGGATGGATTCCAAAATCTAATCAATTCATGCCAGTCACAAGGCCAAACATCCCTGGAAGTTTCATCCAAATCCATTCAGCAGTTCTTGAGATATCTTGTCCACGGACAAACAAACAAACAAATACAACTGAAAACAATACCACCACCTTAGCTAAGGCAGAGGTAAAAATACTCCTCCAGGAGAAAAAAAACCCAGAACATGAAACAAAATATTCTAACTAGTCAACAACAATGGTGTTATGATCTTGTATCACGAGGTAGTTTCTATATGCTTGAGATAGCAGCAAAATTTCTTTCGAATCACACCTCCTAATGTCATGGAAACGAAATGCAGATTGCTCAATGTAATACCAGATATACAAAGAAAGTCTGATGCAGGAGTTAAATAACAACATGCAAATTTATTGTTTATTTGGTTCAATATCTTTTATTTTTTTACTTGTTTAAGTCATTAGACTGCAGCCTCAGTATTCATTTTATTTTTTTAAGCCTGGTACTTATTCTATCGGACACTTTTTGTTGAACCACTACGTTACGGGAACATAAACAAACCAACACTGGTTGTCAAATGATGGTCCCCCCCCATACAACACACATATATATAATCAGTATATGACTTAACTTATTGAAAAAGGCGCAGGAAGGCTGTGTGGTAAGTAGCTTGCTTACCAACCACATGGTTCTGGGTTCAGTCCCACTGCATGGAACCTTGGGCAAGTGTCTTCTACTATAGCCTCGGGCAGACCAAAACCTTGTGAGTGGATTTGGTAGATGGAAACTGAACGAAGCCCGTCATATATATGTATATATGTATATATATATATGTATGTGTTTGTGTATATGTTTGTGTGTCTGTGTTTGTCCCCCCAACATCGGTTGACAACCGATGCTGGTGTGTTTACGTCCCCGTAACTTAGCGGTTCGGCAAAACAGACCAATAGAATAAGTACTAGGCTTACAAAGAATAAGTCCTGGGGTCGATTTGCTCGACTAAAGGCGGTGCTCCAGCATGGCCACAGTCAAATGACTGAAACAAGTAAAAGAGTAAATTCATTCATATTTATGTAATGAAGGAGACTGGATGTTAAAATGGATTATAGTTTTTAATTTTCATATTGCTATACAATTGTTTCATACAAATGGAATCAGATATTCATAAATAGAAAATCATAATAATCATACTTTTACTCCTCAGTAGTTAATAGAAGAACAAAAAAAAAAAAGATGTTTAACCCTTTCATTACCCTATTTATTTTGAGATGCTCTGTGTTTCTTTTAATTAATTTTAAATTAACAAAGAATTTAGTAAAATAACTTAGTTATCATTGAGCTGGTTTAAGGAACATAAATTCTGACTAAGGTTTAGTGGAAGATTTTAATTCAAAACTTATGAAAATAAGACATTTATACTACAGAGCCAGAGGCGGTTTCAGCCGGGTTGGTAACGAAAGGTTTAAAGTACTTAGGTTTTTTTCTGACCATTTTATGGGATTTATATATTCGTCCTTCTAGTCATGTTTATTTGAATCTAGACTAAAAAATATAGGAAGTGGGTGCTAATATATGTAATATCAAATCTGACCTCCTTTCTATGAAATCTAATATGTATCTCTATTTAAACCTCCTTAAAAAAGCAGTATTTGTATAGAGATAGTTATGGCCAGTTCATAGGGTTATCCAGGGTTTTACGTCCATAAAATGCTTAGCTTCATATGTCTTGTCAGACCCTAATGCCAACGGCCATAACTATCTTCCACTAAACACTCTACTGCTCTATAACTTACTTAGTGTGCTTCTCTTTCTAATTTATGATTTACTGACAATATATATATATATATATATATATATATATATAATACAGGACCAGATACTGCAACAGCTTGGGTTTCAGAGGACCACAGCACTTCAATATCCTTCCTAAATGCCTGAGAGACCTGCATGGTGTGGATGTGTGTTTCTTTAAAACTAAACTGGATCTCTTCTTGTCGGGGGTCCCAGATGAACCCACCGCTCAGCAGGAAATACAAATGCAGGCAATAGCATCGAACTCCCTTGTTGATCAAGTGCCATGTATCAGAGGTGGTTTCACATACTAGTGTAGCTCACTCAACGGTGGTGCCCCAGCATGGCTGCAGCCTTCAGGCTGGAACATTTTTAAGGATTTAAGGATTTTTATATATATATATTCTCTTTTACTCTTTTATTCTTTTACTTGTTTCAGTCATTTGACGGCAGCCATGCTGGAGCACCGCCTTTAGTCGAGTAAATCGCCCCCAGGACTTATTCATAGTAAGCCTAGTACTTATTCTATCGGTCTCTTTTGCCGAACCACTAAGATACGGGGATGTAAACACACCAGCATCGGTTGTCAGGCGATGTTGGGGGGACAAACACAGACACATAAACATATACACACACAATACATATATATATACATATATACAACGGGCTTCTTTCAGTTTCTTTCTACCAAATCCACTCACAGGCTTTGATCGGCCCGAAGCTATAGTAGAAGACACTTGCCCAAGGTGCCACGCGGTGGGAATGAACCTGGAACCATGTGGTTGGTAAGCAAGCTGCTTACCACACAGCCACTCCTGTGTGGTAAGTAGCTATATCTATTTCTTTTATTCTTTTATTTGTTTCAGCCATTTGACTGCAGCCATGCTGGAGCACTGCCTTTAGTCGAACAAATTGACTCCAGGACTTATTCTTTGTAAGCCTAGTACTTATTTTATCAGTCTTTTTTGCTAAACCACTAAGTTACAGGGGATGTAAACACACCAAAATCAGTTGTCAAGCGATGGTGGAGGGACAGACACAGACATACAAATATATACATACAGAGTGCGGTGAATAAATTGTCATCTAAATTACACAAAAATGAAAATAACATCTCATTTTAACAGATATATTTATCAAAATTACATTCAGATATCTTAAAATACTAAAGAATACATTTATTCAATAAAATCATCATTGGCTTCAACCACAGCCTCCAGATGACTTTGGAATCTCCAGTAACTCTTCTGGACAGTCTCCTTGTTTAAGTTGGTGAATGCTCCCTTGCTCAACTGTGCCCTACACATAATAATCAAGGGGGTTGCAGTCTGAGGAGTTAGGCAGCCAGATGTTGAAGGTGATGTGGTCACAGAAATTGTCTGACAGCCATGACTGGGTTCTCTTACATGCGTGGCAAGGTGCAGAGTCCTATTGCCAGACATAGGGTCTCCCCGCAGCCACTCTCTTGACCCAGGGCAGCACTATCTCCTCCAGGCACTTGACATATGCTTCTGTGTTAAGTGTGAGGCTGAGTGCGAAGATGAATAGAAGCATAACGCTGCCATCACTAGTGATCACTCCAAACACCATGGTGTTGACTGGATGTTTGATTTTTATCACTTTTGGTACATGTTTTGGGGACATGACAAGCCAACAGCTGTTCTGTGCGTTCGCCATCTGATCCTGGCAGAAATTTTTCTCGTCTGAGAAAAACCAAAACATGTTCAGTTGGAGGGGATGGTTGAGTTTGTTCAAAAGCTTTGTAGCATGGCCTTTCCTCTTGTCCTTGATTGTTTTTGTATAAAAATTGGCCCTTTCTCATCTTATATGAGGAATACTGAATATCGTCATGCACTACCTGCCTGATAAGAAACTCAGACACTCCCATGTCCCTGGGAATGGGCCTGACTGACTTAGTGGGATCGTTGCCAATCATGGCCTGGATCTCACCAACAAATTCAGGAGTTCTTTTCTCATCAGAACGATCAGAGTGAGTTTTCCGAGCTGCCGTACCTTCATAATCACCATTAGACTCATCCAAATCTTTCCAGATCCTCTGCACTGTCCTCAGATTGTTACCCAAACACTCTGAAATGTTCGTATTGGAGCTTCCGGAGCCAAGCAGTACATGTCATTTCCAAACTTCTGGTTGAGTGAATTGTGTCATGGTGCTGCTTTTCTCACAGACGATGCCCAACTGACCCTACTATACTGTGTAGTCAACAAAATTAGAAACAAACAATGGGTATGGACAAAGTTAAAAATATAAAATGGTGACAATTTACCCATCGCACCTTGTGTGTGTGTGTGTGTGTTTAAATAATAAGGGTGAAAAATTGAATATTAATTCGATTAATATCAATTTAAAATCAGTGGCCTAGCATATTGAAAAATCTGAAGATTTAGAAAAATTATATTACATATATGTATGTAATATATATATATATATATATATATATATATATATATATATACATACACGATGGGCTTCTTTCAGTTTCCGTCTACCAAATCCACTCACAAGGCTTTGTTCAGCCCAGGGCTATAGTAAGACACTTGCCCAAGTGCCATGTAGTGGTACTGATCCCGGAACAACGTGGTTGGGAAGCAAATCTCTTACCCCACAGCCATGCCTGCGCCAAAATACTCAAATTTAACATTAATTATTTGTTTAACTAACTTTATTTCTTCAATTTTATAAAATTTCAGGGGAACAATCTATTTCTAATTTAATGTCATAAAATACCATGGAATATGATACATTAATATAAAAAAAAAAATTTACAGTCGAGTTAATGATGTAGCCTCTAAATGGTCATTGAAACTGCTAGAAATAGCTGTCAAGTCACATCCTTAAAAAAGAAGGGCACATTGAATAATTTGAATAAAAGAATCTCAGATACACTGCTCTTGAAAGTAATAATGAGTGTTAACCGCTGAAAAACATTTGATCTATTTGCTCGAAAAGAAGTGACGTAGCGCTAACCAACATTAATAAATTTCCTGGAATAAGCTGCAAGCTTGCTGGTGTACCTCAATAGCCATTAGAGAGGTTTCCTAGTGCCCCCAACTTTTTCAACCCAAAGTGGTGAATTGTTTTGGGTTTTGTTTTCCTTTTTTCTTAATTTTTTCAATTGTGTTCTCTGTTTTGTCCAGTTTTTTTAACTTAATTTTGTAAAACGGTAAACAATGAAGACAATGAAATTTGAGACAGAACGGAGATAAGGTTGGTTAAAGTGAACATCGACCATTAAGGTTTATCACAAGTGTTGGTGAAAAGAGTATCAAAGTTCGATTTCAAAAGAAGTTTAGTAAGCTATTGCTTAGCATCAAGTCTGTCCCGATCTAGCAGACATGTGATGAAAGACGGTCCAGCCATGACCATGCCGTTTTCTTTCTTGTTTTTTTTTTTTTGCTTTCATCATACTATGTGGTCTACCGTTTATATTGATGGGTAAGGAAGGGTACCGTTATTTCTAGCAGATATAGCGACCACGTAGAAACTTCATTAACTCAAGTACTTGTTTGTTGTATTTTAACCCCAAGTCAACCTCGATGGTTATGTTTAAGAGAAATTCTATCAATAATCACGATCTTTTCAAATATAAGCTGTCTTAAAATTATTTCAGAAATATATCCTTTTGTTGTTGAAGCAGTATGATGTAATTAAAGACATGAAAAGGGGGTGGTATTTAGCTATTTCTTTTAACAGATCCAACGACTATGTGGAGGTTCCTTCGTTGGTTCGAAAACTTGTTGCTTTTTATATTTTTTCCCCTTTTTTCCTGCACGATGTGGCATTTAGACAGCTTCGTGTGTCTGTCATTCTCAATGTCTGGTTAATATACCAGAAACAAAAATGCCCGCATAAAGCTTTCATACCAATGAGTTGACAGAGCAGGGTATAAACATAGTCTACATAACAAACGGCAGTTTAGGTGGAATTTAACAAATCTTTTAATCATTCACTTCTAAAGAGAGAACAGAAAGCAGGTACTTTTCTCTTTATGTTTTCATTCTTTCTCAGTTACATAATAAGAGTCACAAAGTGATGTTACTGCGATTATATATTTAAGTATACATAAAAATTACAACGATCAATGATGCAAAAATCACAAGTTTTCTAAGAACTAAAAAAAAGTAATTAATTTCACGCACATGTCGATAATGAAGATACTGAAAACTAGAGAAAAAAAATAGTAATAACGAGGTGTTATTTGTGAAACCAAAAATTTCTTTGATTTTACTTTATGATTTTAATTCAAAGTTCAAATGAAAATAAAACTGAAACAATAATTTAATTTATTAATAATGGGAGACGTATTGTTAAACTTTAAGTAGTTTAAACATCGAGGAAAAAGTTTTAATATAACTCACCAGCATTCATTAATCCATAAAACATGTATTCGGTTAATAAAAGCAAACTTGGTTGTAATCAGACGAAGTAAATCAATAGCTCTGTCAAAGCTCCAGTCAAATTCACGCGATGTCTAAAATTATATAAACTTTTGTTATTGTCAACTTTGCGTCAATGCGCATGAACAGAACAAATGGGGTACTTGTTACTGCCAAACGTGACCTGATTGTTAAATTGTCAACATTGTACAAAAGATTAAAGACTGGAAAACCAGTCGGGGTGGTAGAACAGTCGAAACTAAGTTTAGGTGGATTCGATAGTTTTAGGTTAATTCATTCTAGTGTAAATTGTCAGTGAGACCACATAACGGTTTCGGTTTTTTATGCGCTATGAGAACACCAAAACTTGTTTCTTTACTAAATTCCCACAACTGCTATTTACAATAATTTGCTTTGATTTTTTTTAAACCTGTGTACCTCAAACCAGGTACCAATTTTTATTTATTTATTTTTTATTTTTTTTTGTAAATTGAGTAAGACACCCAAGAGCATAAAACATTAAGAAATTCTATATATAATATACTAGCAGTATCGCCCGGCGTTGCTCGGATTTGTAAGGGAAATAACTATATAAGCATTTTTAGAGAGTTACTTCCCTTATATAATAGCCAAAAAATGCATTAAAAATGGGAAAAAATTATGGTAATTTTTTTTTAAATCGTAGACTCATCGAAGACGCGCGCTAATACCCAGAAGGGCTCGATATGAATCACGTCTATAAGTACCCGCTTTTTGTTACACTGCACCGCAAAATGTGGGAGTAGTTAGGAATCTAAATCGTAGGAGACAGACACACAACTTCACTTTTATATATAAAGATTTAGCCTTGATGTCTATTTTTCGAACAGTTTCACATTTTTAGATGTATTGTTGATACCCCGGTCGATATTCCTGAACTACAGGAGAGATTTAACAGAGATTGAGGGATGTTTTAACATTTTTTTTTGTCGTTTGATAAAATTATTTATCTTTTATGCAAAAAAAATAATTCTGCTACATTTGATGATACTTATGATGATACATTTGATGATACATTTGATGATCGTCTTTCGACTCAACATCAAGCCCAGTGGTTTCTAAACTTTTTCAGGCTGCTACCCCCTTGGTTTTAAGAATACGAATACATTCCTGGTACACCCCACCTCACCATCCCAGACATATACCATTTTCTGCACCAAATTCAAAACAACAATAATTCACAACTAAAACTTCACCTAATAAGCGCAGGAGTGGCCGTGTGGTAAGTAGCTTGTTTACCAACCACATGGTTTCGGGTTCAGTCCCACTGCATGGCACCTTGGGCTGACCAAAGCCTTGTGAGTGGATCTGGTAGACGGAAACTGAAAGAAGCCCATCGTATATGTGTGTGTGTTTGTGTATGTATTTATCCCCCCAACATCGCTTCACAACCGATGCTGGCGTGTTTACGGCCCCGTAAGTTACCGGTTCGGCAAGAGAGACCGATAGAATAAGTACTAGGCTTACAAAGAATAAGTCTTGGGTTCGATTTGCTTGACTAAAGGCAGTGCTCCAGCATGGCCGCAGTCAAATGACTGAAACAAGTAAAAGAGTAAGAGGATAAAAGAGAGTAATTAACCCTTTATTTTGTTTGTTTTTTATATATCCATTGCCCTATTTTGGTCACCCCATTATTCTTCAACACCCACTGGATCTTTCGCCTGCCCCCGAGGGTGGGGGCGGTACTACCCACTTTGGGAGCCACTGGTAAAATAATGGGTTCAGGTGCAAGGTTTATCTTAACTGAAGGAGGTTTCATGAAGCTGACTTGAGGTAATACTGATTGAAACCCTTTCAATAACACAGCCAGGATAAGGAAACTTGTCTGAAAAACTAACATAATTATGAAAGTCACCATAGGAAAATAGACAAACGTTATATTTACATGAGGAAAGTTGTATAAAGAAGTGTCAAATCAATCACTTAAAGTGGATGGAATTTGTGGCAGAGAAAAACTCAGGAAAATTTGAGCTGAAACACTGAGGGCTGATTTCAAGATGCTGAGCCTCAGGGAGGAAATGACAATGGATCACGTTGACTGGTGTGATTTGTGAAAGGACCTAACCACCTCAATATATATATATATATATATATATAATATATATATATATATATATATACATATATATATATATATGTATATATATTATTTCACTCAGGCATCGGGAAACATTAATCTGGTTTAGAACCCTTTATACATATGGTCCAGAACACAATGACATATGAGTATAGAATAGCAATAGGAAGGAACAAACATTAGCTTACAGCTGTTTCTGCAATGAGATGTGGTGGACTGTTTAGTTGAATCCCTGCATAACATCCTTATAGCCTCATCAGAGCCTTGAATATGAAGAGCGCTTTATTTGGGAAAATGTAGTTTTCAGAACATACAGGCATTAAGAGTGAGAAAGTTAATGTTGATGCCAATGGAAAGATCAGGTGTATTATCTGCTTTCTACCCATATGTTACATTGATGCACCTGTTTCTCCCAATATATCAAATTATGTCTCATCATGCCCTACATCTATTTCCATCTATGTCTCTCCTTGATCCTGAAGTCAAACTCCACTTCACCATCCCTCTCTCTTCTCCTCCTCCCTTGTCAACTGTATCATTATTATCCTCCCCTTCTCTCCACCTACTCTCCCCACTATACATAACTCATCAGTCATTACTCTTCAACCCTATCCAACTTCTTTTACAGCCACAGACTGCCTAACCATCCTCTCATCTTCTAATTCCCCCTTGCAATTGTACAATATTCTCATCCACCAGTTTATACTTACCTCAAGCTTTGTGGGGCCACTTAGACACCCCATCTCTTATCTATCTCAACAGTTCCTTCTGATCATTCTCTCCCTTCCCCTACTAAATATGAGTAACCATGCAACTCTTCACCAAGCCCCTAATCTTTCACCACACTTTCATATTCTAACCCCTTATTCCATAGTATAAAACCAACCCTACCTACCTCAGGGTTTGTAGTTTTGCAAGATGTATGATAACTCCAATAGTGCAAATGGCACAAAAGAAAGCAACCAGTACAGCATTAGAAAGAGCATCCAGCCATTCAAACCATGTCAAAGCAAACATTGGAACACCATGAAGTTCTTGGCTCCATCAGGTCCAAGAACACTTTATACATATGGTCCAGAACACAATGATATATGAATATAGAATGGCAACAGGAACAAACATTAGCTAACAGCTGTTTCTGCAATAAAATGTGGTGGACTATTTAGCTGAGTCCCAGCATAACATCCTTATAGCCTCATCAGAGCTCTGAATATGAAGAGCACTTTATTTGGGAAAATGTAGTTTTCAGAACATACAGGCATTAAGAGTGAGAAAGTTAATGCTGATGCCAATGGAAAGATCAGGTCTCTCTTCGTGTAACCTGTATGAGATTATACCTAGTTCTAAGATACAAACATCCTGTTTGGAAGTGATCTAAATTAAAACATCTTAATTTATGAGCTCAAATCTTCTAACTGAATAAGGAAAACTATTTTACTAAAATCCTGGTTCTTTTAGAAATAAGTTGAAATATAAGCTGTGTATTCAAAAAGAAAAATGGTATCAAGAGGGTTAAAAATTTTATTTTGTGTGTGTGTGTGTGTATATATATCTTGGCATCGAGAGTTACACAAATACTAGAACTGGGCACCACTGCATAGTGCCAAGGACTCCAAATTTGCCATCAAGATGTAGGACAAGATACTGCAATAGCCTGGGCTTCAGAAGTCCTCAGCTCTTCAATATCCCTCTGAAGGACCTGAGAGACCTGCATGGGGTGGATGTAGGTGTCTTCAAAATAAAGCTGGACCTCTTCCTGTCAGGTGTCCCAGATGAACCAACTTCACAGCAGGAAGTGCAGATGAGGGCAGCTGCATCAAACTCTCTCATGCACCAAATGTCAATAGCTAAAAAGTATTCATGAAGTAAAATTATGTAGCAACACCAAATGGCGGTGCCCCAGCATGGCCACAGCTCATGAGCTGAAACTAGATGAAATAAAAAATATATATAGATAGATAGATATATTTCTTTATTGCCCACAAGGGGCTAAACATAGAGGGGACAAACAAGGACAGACAAACGGATTACTTTATTTATCGACCTTGAAAGGATGAAAGGCAAAGTCGACCTTGGCAGAATTTGAACTCAGAATGTAACGGCAGACAAAATACGGCTACGCATTTCTGTATACACTTATTTATTAGAAGCTTACAGTTGTTTCAGTTATGCGTTTGGGTGGGTTCATGGTTCAATCTTATCAATTGATCAACTAAAAATATAGGGAGCTGCCACCCTAAAATATCCTCTTCAGAGCTGCAACAAACCAATTGCCGACAAAAAGTAAAGGGTGGATCTTAGATAATGTAGACTTATGAGAGAAATAGGTCATCTGCAAGTGACCGATTTTGATGAGGAATTACCTGAAGTACAATACCAGTCACAGAAATGTTTTGGTACCCTGGTGTCTTTTTATCCACAGAGGGCTTAAGAAGTATTTCACCTAGGTTATTAATCCATTATTAATCCCTCTTTGTTTTGATATTTATATATAGGCGCAGGAGTGGCTGTGTGGTAAGTAGCTTGCCTACCAACCACATGGTTCTGGGTTCAGTCCCACTGCGTGGCATCTTGGGCAAGTGACTTCTGCTATAGCCTCGGGCCGACCAATGCCTTGTGAGTGGATTTGGTAGACGGAACTGAAAGAAGCCTGTCGTATATATGTATATATATGTATGTATGTGTATGTATATGTTTGTGTGTCTGTGTTTGTCCCTCTAGCATTGCTTGACAACCGATGTTGGTGTGTTTACGTCCCCGTCACTTAGCGGTTCGGCAAAAGAGACCGATAGAATAAGTACTGGGCTTACAAAGAATAAGTCCTGGGGTCGATTTGCTCGACTAAAGCCGGTGCTCCAGCATGGCCACAGTCAAATGACTGAAACAAAACAAGTAAAAGAGTATATATTTCTTTACTATCCACAAGGGGCTAAACACAGAGGGGACAAACAAGGACAGACAAACGGATTAAATCGATTACATCGACCCCAGTGCGTAACTGGTACTTAATTTATCGACCCCGAAAGGATGAAAGGCAAAGTCGACCTCGGCGGAATTTGAACTCAGAACGTAACGGCAGACGAAATACGGCTACGCATTTCGCCCGGCATGCTAACCTTTCTGCCACCTCGCCACCTTGATACTTATATGTGTGTGTGTGTGAATGGATGGTGGCTGTGGTATTAAGAAGTTCACATTTCAACCGCATGGTCCATTCCCATGGCATGGCACTTTGCTTGGACAAATGTCTGTATTGTAACCCTGGAATGCCGAAGTCCTTGTGAGTAGATTTATTTCATGAAGACTGTCATGTATGAATGTGTATGCATGCATGGTTACATATATGCATGTAATTCATGCATGTGTGTGTGTGTGTGCTTATGTCTCCTGGTCAGGACTTTACATGACAGTTGTAAGCAAATGTCACTATAATACAAACAGAATCATTTCTTCCCAGTCTGCTGTGAAAACATGTTCAGCCAACGAGAAACACTACCTTATTTAAAAACAGGTGGAGGTTGACAACAGGAAGGACATCTAGCCATTCTTCTCTTTTATTCTTTTATTTGTTATAGTCATTTGACTGTAGCCATGCTGGAGCACCGCCTTTAGTCAACCTAATAATTGACCCCCCCCCCCAAGACTTATTCTTTGTAAGCCTAGTGCTTATTCTATCGGTCTCTTTTGCTGAACTGCACTGGGGTCAGTATAATCGACTTATTCCGTTTGTCTGTCCTTGTTTGTCCTCTCTGTGTTTAGCCCCTTGTGGGCAATAAAGAAATAGGTTCAGTTGGCAGGGTGAGAACATGAGAGAGAGAGAAAGACAAACAGACAGACAGATGACAAAGCGGAATGTAGTCTAAAAATTGTCTGTTGTCTGTGATAGTTTAATGTTAGTGAAAAACAGTGAAATGGTATGAAGATGTATTTTCCAAGCTAAATTTTTGGTCAGTGCTATTTGAGTGTTGTGATCTGAATCCATGTTGTCATTTGGAGGGAGGAACATCTTGGTCATGAGTTTTACAAGAAGTTTCGCAAATATGCTAAGAGGATGATGGATATTTTTATATGATTTATTTCTTTACTACCCACAAGGGGCTAAACACAGAAGGGACAAACAAGGACAGACAAACGGATTAAGTTGATTATATCGACCCCAATGCATAACTGCATAACTGGTACTTAATTTATTGACCCCGAAAGGATGGAAGGCAAAGTCGACCTCGGCGGAATTTGAACTCAGAACATAACGGCAGACGAAACTTCACTTGGATTATCGTTGGGCTAAAGAATAATAATGATTTCACTTAATTTCAAAGATTTGACAATGCTAATATGGATAACAGAAGATAGTTGTGGGTTCTGTGATTCCTTCAGAATCGCACATATCTGAAGTTTCAAAGCCTTACAAAAGTCTGAAGGTGGCAAATAAATAAAATTATCCTTCAAAGTTCGTCCTACTGTTTTAAAATGGATGAATATGCTAGATAAAGTAGTCCTGCTATAGATAGACGTGGTTAGCCATTTGAAGCTACTATACGAAGGGAGATAATTATGTCAATTACAAATTTTTTAACAGTGGTCAGTGTTTAGCGGCGAGTTGGCGGAATCGTTAGCGCGCCAGGCAAAAGGCTTAACGGCATTTCGTTTGTCTCCCCGTTCTGTGTTCAAATTCCTCCGAGGCTGACTTTGCCTTTCATCTTCTAGGGGACGATAAAATAAGTACCAGTTGAAAACTGGGGTTCATGTAATGGACTTACTCCTTCTCCTGAAGTTGCTGGCTTTGTGGCAAAATTTTAAATAATAATAATAATCTTTTCTACTCTAGGCACAAAACCCGAAATTTTTCGTGTGGGAAGGGGACAGTCGATTAGATTGATCACAGTACGCAACTGGTACTCAATTTACCGACCCCGAAAGGATGAAAGGCAAGGTCGACCTCGGCGGAATTTGAACTCAGAACTATTTCTTCACTACCCACAAGGGGCTAAATACAGCTCTGAGAACTAATTACACCAAGTTTCAAGTAGATAAGAGTAGCGAATTGCCCCTTTGTAGGATGTGTGGTAGCAGAAACGAAACAATGTCACATATTGTGAGTGAGTGTAGCAAGCTGGCCCAAAAGCCCTACAAAAGGAGGCATAATAATGTGACTGAGTTCATCCACTAGAGGCTATATGTAAAGTACTGCCTGAACAGAACAAAGAAATGGTACGAACATGAACCAGGGGTCACTGAGGACAAGGAACAAAAGATACTGTGGGATTTTACAATCTAATGTGACTCCCTAATCGAGGCTTGAGGACCAAATATTGTGGCAGATAAAGGGAAAAGGAAACCAAGATCATAGATATTGCAATACCTGGAGGTGCAATCATAACTACAAAGAACTAGAAAAGATTGAAAAGTACAGACTACTAAAAGACGAAATTGCAAGAATGTGGACTATGAGGAGAGTGTCTGTCATTCCAGTAGTTGCAAGGGCACTTGGAACACTAACAACCAAGTTCAAGAAATATGTCAGAGAAATTAGAATTGACATGAGAACAGAGCAAGCCCCAAAAACTGCTCTGCTGGGGACAGCTAAGATTTTGAGATTGGTACTTGGATGTTGAATGTCTCCCACGATAATTTACAAACAAGTATCAAAGCTTATAATGTGTGGAAAGTTACCCTGTGAGAGCTCTGACAGCAGGCTGTTGTCTGCTCTCACAGAATCTACCAGAACAAACAAGACCAAATGTTCTGAGAGGTAAAAGAGTAATAATAATCATCATTATCATCATCATCGTTTAACGTCCGTTTTCCATGCTAGCATGGGTTGGACGATTTTGACTGAGGGCTGGCAAACCAGATGACTGCACCAGGCTCCTAATAATAATAGTAGTAGTAGTAGTAGTAGTAGTAGTAGTAGTAGTAGTAGTAGTAGTAGTAGTAGTAGTAGTAATCCTTTCTACTAAAGGCACAAGGCCTGAAATTTTGTGGGAGCGGACTAGTCGATTACATCAACCCCGAAAGGATGAAAGACAAAGTCAATCTTGGCAGCATTTGAACTCAGAATGCGCAGATGGACGAAATGTTTTGTCCAGCGTGCTAATGATTCTGCAAGTTCACCACCTTAATATTGATGGTGGTGGTGGTGGTGGTGGTGTTGATGATGATGATGGTGATGATGAGCTTATTTACTAATTCATGGAAAACAAAGCTTTCTTATGTACACTGCCCATAAATATGAAACTTTATGATGAGTGATAATCAGTGCAATTGAAACAGTGAAAAATGTAATTATTTATTTCAAAATATTATCTTTAAAGATAATTATCAATAATGCAAAGGTCAAATTGAATGTCCCTTTGTTTGTTGATTTCCCCCTTTTCCTATCAAATTATATAGGAAGTGGTGACAATGTTGACTGACTGAGGTGGCAGAGAGAAAGAGAGAGAAAGAGCAGAGAGGAGAATGAGAAGAAAGAGAGACAGACAGAAATTCATTATTCATATCTAAATATAGTAGGTGTGGGAAGGTGTCAGGGAAGTGTGAGTTTATCTCTCTGTCTCCCCTCTCTCTCTCTCTCTTTCTTTCTGTGTGTGTGTATGCACTTATTGCATGTGAGCTTTAGAAATATTCCCTTGATATAGTTGCGCTTTCTGAAACTTGTCTCTCTGGTGAGGGTCAAGTAAATGAACCTACTTATGGATATACAATCTTTTGGAGAGACCTGCCTAAGGGTTAGCATAGAGAATCTGGTGTTGGGTTTGCTCTCAGGAATACATTAGTATCCCCCATTGCAGAGCTTCCAAGTGGTATATCTGAACAGATCATGTCATGCTGTATTTAACTGACAATAGGTAAGTTTCTTACCGTTGTCAGTATTTATGCACCAACAATGTCCCATTCTGATGAAACTGTAGGACAGTTTTATGATGATCTAGCACAATTATTGAGGAAAGTACCAATTTCTGACAAGCTGGTCATATTGGGAGATTTCAATGCAAGAGTTGGAAAAGACTATGTTTCATGGCCTGTTTTAGGTCGACATGGAATTGGAAAATGCAATAAAAATGGAGTAGCTCTTTTGACATTTTGTACTGAGAATAATCTGGTTGTCACCAACACTCTGTTTAAGCAGAAAAATAAAACCACCTGGATGCACCCAAGATCTAAGTACTGGCATCTCATTGATTATATTCTGATAAGAAAACGTGATATGAAAGACGTTTCTAGCATTTGGGCCATTAGAGGAGCAGAGACTTGGACTGACCATCCTCTAGTGTGTGGGAAAATAGATTTTTTGATAATGCCTAAAAATCGACAGCCTGGTCCTAAGGTATCCCAAAAGTTAAATGATGCAAACTTTAAATTATCAAGCAACTTGCAAAAATTCCATGATGCTATAGAAAGTATCAATCTTGACCCAAATATTCTATGGGAAGATTTCAAAACAAAAGTATTTCAGGCTGCAAGTTCGTCAGTGGGATTTAAATCTCATAAATCCAGTGCCTGGTTCTCAGATAGATCAGCAGAAATTCATGATCTACCTTTAGAAAAACAAAGCTTAGGCAATACACTTCTTTCTCAGTCCTTGAACCCCAACTCAAACAAAGCTTACAGAAAGCTGAAAAGGAAAGTGTAGACTGCTCTGAAGAAAATTAAACAGGAATGGTGGAATTATAGAGCAAAAGGGGCACAAGAAGCAGCTGATAGAAATAATGCCAAGGGTTTGTACTCTTATGTTAAGGAGGTATATGGCCCAAAATCTTCTTCAATAGCTCCAGTGAGAACAGCAAATGGACGTTTTCTTCTGACTGACACCGCTTCTATTCATAAGTGTTGGGTAGAACATTTTTCCACACTTTTGAATGGACCATCATCCATTAACATGAGGACGATAAAAAAAAAATTAAACACCTTTTAGTTATAGAACAGATGACATTTGAACCAATTCTAATTGACATTTATTTAGTTGTGAATAAGCTGAATAACAATAAGTCTCCAGGGTCTGATGGAATCTGTGCAGAAGTCTTGAAATATGGGGGTGACAAAATGTTTGAATTCTTAACTATATCAATTTGTCACTTTTGGAGAACTGAGAAAGTGCCTCAAGACTGGATTGATGCCATTTTAGCCTCCTTGTGTAAATTGGGACCAAAGGATCTGTGTGGTAATTTTCATAGGATTTCGTTTTTGTCTGTGGTTGGAAAGGTACTTGCCTGCATTTTGTTAGACCATTTAAATACCTTTATAGTTCCAAATAAAGTGTCTGAGTCTCAGAGTGGTTTTCGTTCCTCCAGGGGTACAGTTGATTGTATTTTTCACTGTCAGACAATTACAAGAAAAGTGCATTGAACAGAATCTTGCTCTATACCATTGCTTTGCTGATTTGAGTAAAGCATTCGATACTGTTAATTGAAATGCTCTGTGGCTAATTCTAAGGAAAATAGGTTGCCCAGAAAAATTTGTAAACATGGTCAGGGCTTTGCATCAAGATATGAAAACTAGAGTTAATTTTGGTGGTAGGCTCTCTGAATCTTTTGCTGTGGAAAATGGAGTAAAGCTAGGAGACCTTGATGCACCCACCCTCTTTGCAATATACTTTGTTGTTGTGATGTCACATACTTTTCAAAACTCTGAAGAGGGTTATTACATAAAATATTGAACAACAGGGAATGTTTTTAATATGACCAGACTAAAATTCAAACTTCATTAGGGAACTTTTGTATGCTGACGATTGCAATCTTGTCTGTCATTCTGAAATAGATCTGCAATCTCTTGTATCTGCATTTGACTCAATTTGTGATGATTTTGGCTTGACCATCAACTTGAGAAAAAAACAGTTGTAATGCATCAACCTGTGTGTGGTGCTGTTTGTAACCCCGCTAAAATTTTTGTTAAGGGAAAGTTGTTAAGGGTTGTTGATTCATTTGCCTACCTTGGAAGCTCTGTTCAAAATGATGGAAATCTTCATAGAGAAACACAGCTGTGAATTCAAAGGGCAGCAAAAGCATTTGGTGGCTTGAAGTCATGCATTTGGTGCCAGCAACATATAAATAAGAATACAAAGCTGGCTCTTTACAAATCATTTGTCTTACCATCCCTGTTGTATTCCTGTGAAACTTGGACTTGTTATGAAAGGCATTTTAAATTATTAGAACAATTCCACCAAAAGTGCCTTCATCGCATTTTAAAAATTAAATGTTCTTTTACTCCAAATACAGATGTCCTTGCATCTGCAGGCATCACATTAAAGATATGATTTTGAGGAACCAATTGAGATGGTGTAGCCATATTGTTCGAATGGCAGATGAACGCATGCCAAAACAGCTGTTTTATGGTGAGCTTGCAGTGGGGAAACGTTATCGATGTAAACCTAAAAAAAGGTTTAAGGGCAGCATAAGGACTACTATGAAGTCATTTGGAATGGTTCCAGAAGATATAGAAACCTTTGTTTCAGATTGAGTTGGATGGCGAACAGGAAGACATGGGATGAGGTTGTCAAGCATGACCTTTGAACATTGGGCCTCACAGAGGCAATGACAAAAGACTGAGACCTCTGGAGATATGCTGTGACTGCGAAGACCCGAAAAATGAAGTGAGTTCATGGCTCACAAGACGGCCTGCTGTGCTTACCTTGGATCATAGGGCAACTTGCTGTGCTTGAGGAGACTTATTGAGTCAAGTACATCAACATCAAAATAAAAATCAAATGGAAATTGTAGTTGTGATACCTGTGCTGGTGGCACATAAAAAGCACCATCTAAACATGGCCAATGCCAGCACCACCTTGACTGGCTTCTGTGCCGGTGGCACGTAAAATGCACCAACCGATTGTGGACATGACCAGCCTCCTCTGGCCCCTGTGCTAGTGGCACGTAAAAAGCACCCACTATACTCACGGAATGGTTGGCGATAGGAAGGGCATCCAGCTCTAGAAACACTGCCAGATATCAAACTGGAGCCTAGTACAGCCTCATCCCAGTTGAACCGCCCAACCCATGCTAGCATGGAAAACGAACGTTAAATGATGATGAGGATGATGATGATCAAATGATTCAAAGTATATATAAATTAGTAAAATATAAAATATTTATTTATACATAAAAATAGAGGTGGGGGCGCTGAAGGCCATGAGGGGGGCAGTGACCCAAAAAGTTTGATAACCTCTGGTTTAAATGAAGGAAAATGGCTCCAGTCAGGAATTGAACCCCTATTGCAAACTCAGCTCACCAGGAGATTTCCCTTTGTTCCATAGCACTTGCTACTATTGCCTTAGTTTATATTGATTTCTAAAATTGTCATAAGGTGACAAATATTAGGAGTAGTTGCTTACATTTATCTCAGCGTTTGACTGACATTTTTATTTTGACCTTAGCAGACTTAGATCTCACCTATTTCGCTGTGTTGATTGCATAGATATTAGATGAAAAAAGTGTGCTACAGTGAGGGACAAAGGTATCTGGACATTCCTTGATAGCAATAATACTGCTCAATATTGTTGAAGGGTGTGATATTGTCAGATGGTACTGAAACTGGGATCTTCAGTCAACAGCTGAAAGGGTTGTGAGCCGCTCTCCGGCTATCTATCTGAGGCTTCATACAGCTATGGTTCGGCATCACCTGGTATTTGCATCACCAGTTTGAAACCCCTATTTTGCCCAGGATACTAATCATCTGGAACCCCTATTTTGCCCAGGATACTAATCATCTGGAACCCCTATTTTGCCCAGGATACTAATCATCTGGAACCCCTATTTTGCCCAGGATACTAATCATCTGGAACCCCTATTTTGCCCAGGATACTAATCATCTGGAACCCCTATTTTGCCCAGGATACTAATCATCTGGAACACCTATTTTGCCCAGGATACTAATCATCTGGAACACCTATTTTGCCCAGGATACTAATCATCTGGAACCCCTATTTTGCCCAGGATACTAATCATCTGGAACCCCTATTTTGCCCAGGATACTAATCATCTGGAACCCCTATTTTGCCCAGGATACTAATCATCTGGAACACCTATTTTGCCCAGGATACTAATCATCTGGAACACCTATTTTGCCCAGGATACTAATCATCTGGAACCCCTATTTTGCCCAGGATACTAATCATCTGGAACCCCTATTTTGCCCAGGATACTAATCATCTGGAACCCCTATTTTGCCCAGGATACTAATCATCTGGAACCCCTATTTTGCCCAGGATACTAATCATCTGGAACCCCTATTTTGCCCAGGATACTAATCATCTGGAACCCCTATTTTGCCCAGGATACTAATCATCTGGAACCCCTATTTTGCCCAGGATACTAATCATCTGGAACCCCTATTTTGCCAGGATACTAATCATCTGGAACACCTATTTTGCCCAGGATACTAATCATCTGAACCCCTATTTTGCCCAGGATACTAATCATCTGGAACCCTATTTTGCCCAGGATACTATCATCTGGAACCCCTATTTTGCCCAGGATACTAATCATCTGGAACCCCTATTTTGCCCAGGATACTAATCATCTGGACCCCTATTTTGCCCAGGATACTAATCATCTGGAACCCCTATTTTGCCCAGGATACTAATCATCTGGAACCCCTATTTTGCCCAGGATACTAATCATCTGGAACCCCTATTTTGCCCAGGATACTAATCATCTGGAACCCCTATTTTGCCCAGGATACTAATCGTCTGGAAACCGTTCAGTGACGTGCAACCAAGAGAATACCCTCCATCAGGCATTTGCCATATTCTGAACACCTTACCTCCCTGGGCATGGATACATTGAAACTCTGACATTTGGCAGCTGACTTGGCAGACACCCATAAAATTATTAACCATCTTACAAACAATAACTCTGAGCACCTTTTCAAACTCCACCTGTCTAACACCTGTGGACATATTTACAAAGTCAGAAAACAGCACAGCTCCCATGACTTTAGGAAACAAATTTTCATGCTAAGAGTTGCTGAAGTATGGAACAAACTGCCGGCATCAGTTGTTAGTTGTCGGAGCACTGCATCCTTCAAAACTTCCATGCTTCCTGAGATTCGCCAACACTACACCTGATTCTCTCCCCTCCATACACACACGAGCATGTATCTGGCTCATACACTGTTCGCTTTCCAGACATTTGTACATTACTGCATATACTTTATATGCACTTTCTTACAAGTTGTGGTGCACCTGAGCACTATACAATAATTTCATTATTGTTGTTGTTGTTGTTGTTATTATTATTACTATTACTATTATTATTATTATTACTATTACTATTACTATTACTATTATTATTACTATTACTATTACTATTATTATTATTATTATTGTGTAAGCAGTTTGTAAAATATAACTAAGTTTTGCTATACAATGGGACATAACTATGTAGATCCAGAAAAATATCTTACTGTAGTTAATTATGTCCCTTTACATTCTGACTTCATATTCCGCAAGTTCAAATGAACTAACTGGGGAACCTCTTAGCGGTTTCTCGAGTTGCAAGAAATAGCAACCAAATCTCCCCCAAATAACATCCTATTTTCTTAAAATGCATACATTGGCTAATGTGGTCTTTCGTTCTTTCACTGGGGAAAAAGATGGGACGATCAAGGCTGGAATGCCTCTGGCCATAGGTCTGTTTGAGAAGAACTGACTCGTAGTTAAACTACAACACCAACAACGATAACTTCACACAAATTGATTTTTTTCTAGCGGTGTCAAATGAAAATGTCACCCATAATTATAACCCTAGAATCGATCTATTGCATTTCAATCTATTTTAGATTTAGGGTTAGAGTTAGGATGAGTCAGGGTTAGGGGTGGGGAAAGGGTATCTTTTTTTCTTCGCAAATCTATATAAACCCGATCTGTTTCTTAAACGAGGGACATATTCATACAGCACGGAATGTTTTCACCCCAAATGGAGGTCAGCGATTGGTTAAAATTGCCGAAATGCTTGAAATTAAAGTGGAAATATGTTACAACATATAGAATTTTCTCAATAAAGCCAAGAAAAAATGATGTTTTAAAAACACATTCTACCAGTATACGAAGTTTAAAAGTGTTTAGTTAACTAGAAATTGTGTTGACATGTGCCGTTCAAAAGGAAAAGATCCCCTTCAGCCAATGTTCGAAATTATCACCACTGTATGTGGAAGAGTTCGAGTTTGCGTTAAACTCCACACATGTTCACTCAGAAAAAGGCTCTAGGCATAAAGGGAGGTTGGACGTTCCTTATAACTACAAAGAAGCAATTAAATATTTCACTCCATTGTTTAACTTTGCTGGGTTCAGATGTCACACTTTATAGGGAGTTGGTTTACTATGTTGACAATATTGAATGTGTCACTTTGTCTGACGCCTTAGGCTGTAGTAGCAGTTGTAGCAGGGAACTTGGTGGATTTTATTAACTTCAAGACACGCAAGAAACTACTAGGGGTGAGAGAGAAACATGGAATGAAAGTCGTCGTCGTAGTCGTAGTCGTAGTAGTAGTCGTAGTAGTAGTAGTAGTAGTAGTAGTAGTAGTAGTAGTAGTAGTAGTAGTAGTAGTAGTCGCCGCCGCCACCGTCATCGTTGTTGTTTAACCCTAGTTCAGCCTTAATCAAACAAACCATTGATCAAAGATATTCCAGTCGTGCCTGATCCGATCATCTTTCACTAGTCTATTTTTTTATCTTTTCTACACAAGGCAGTGGAAGTACATGGCCCAACAATCAGGGTGTAGGCCCTCACGATCCTAAAATCACGGTATCAATTCCTAAACTGCTCGGTGCGCCATGTTTCTAAGCAAACCAGTTCATTTTATGTTGCTTCAGTCCATTCTGGTGTAAAAAAGGGTTCCAGCAATTTCTGGGCAGTTAAGTCTGCAGATTGGTGTCCCATCCAATGAGGGATGTTGTAATCTCAATCATTTACACGTCATGAGAACTGGGTTAATCTCCGCCCTAATCAGCCTTAGGACTCGTGACGGACTTAATTCTATGAATAAGTTTACTTCGGAGGGAATGAATTTGATATTTGAATTGAAAGAAGCAGAGCAAATACCACAAGGTATCCAGTTTCATGTTCTTGCAAAACTACCATAGATTGGTCCGTTTTTTTTTTTATCAGGCGGGAGGGTACTACACTTTACAGATTCTCTGAGACTGATGGGAGAGGACAGAGAAAGGTAACTGGAAGCCTGGTCCGACTGCTTTACTACAGAGCAGTCTCCACTAATGGTACCCAGGGTACCAGCTAGTAGTCTTAAACTAGGCAACAAATTAACTCTACCACCCAAGTAGGTCATGGTGGAATTTGATATTCAAATTGAAAGAACCAGAACAAGTACCACAAGGCATCCAGTCTCGTGTTCTTACAGTCCTGTCAGTTTACTGCCCTAGATTAGTACTTTTTTATCAGTACTTTTTTATTGATAATTTTTTATTGACCCTGAAAGTATGGAAGGCAGATCTGATCCAGGAAGGAATTGTACACAGAATGGAAAGAACCAGAAAAATTACTGCAAGGCATGCTATCCCACACTGTAACAACTCAACCTATTCATCATTTACAAGAATACTGTCAAATATATCCTTCTTCATTAAAGATAATAGGGTTTGATTTTAGAGAGATTTTGCTACTATTTCTTGCAATTTGAACAACCTGACAGAGAAGATTGCTCATTGGCTCTTACAAAGTGTGATAACTGTGATGGAGAAAAGCAAACCACTGGCCATCATAAGGATATTTGCTTTCTGGTGCTCCGTCAATTACAATGATGAGAGATCCAGCTGTTTCAATAAAAAAAAAAACAGCCTGCTCATGAAGTTAACATGCAAGAGGCTGAGCACCAGTGGTAGCTCATGTATAGGCACTGCGGAACTGCAGCACCCACTATTTTCTCTCGATATTATCAATAACATTCAATATAATGAGTCCTTTTTTCTTTAATTCTTTCTTTATACTTGTACATTATATAATCCTTAAGCTTAATGTCAGCAGCCATCCTCTAGTTTCTGAAAACAATACAAAAATCCTTGTATAGAACTGTTCACAGTTCCAGTGATGGGGTATTTGGCTGTTGAGTGCATGCTCACATGTCTGAGATAGGAAGCTTCACTCTAGGGAGAGAGAGCACTGTCATTCACACAATGCCAGGTGAAAGGTG